>NC_086236.1:6670760-6975652 GCF_036321145.2 Pelmatolapia mariae | reverse complement strand
TTGCTGCCATGTATTTCTTTGTGTTAAGTAACCTTTCTCAGCTTCCTCATTTCGTAACACTAGGTATCTTTTGAGTAGGAGTAAGGGGCACTCAGAAGCTTCCCGTTAGTTAGATTCACAGTAATTGTTGAATTTCCAGCGCTTGAGTTCATAAGTGTGAATGGTTACCCCTTCCTGTGAGGCTGCAGTGGAAACTTGTATTCACAGCTATGCAGGGTGCAATTAAATTGGACTGCACTGCGCTTTTTGAGGAAAAACAACTTTTGATGTAACATTGCCTGCTTCAACAAGTTTTTTACATATATGGGTCATCCACATACAGCCTGGTTTTTGTTCACTGTCGGTGTGCAGGATTGTGTATTTCAGCAGATGCTATTATACCTGTATCACACTGATTCACTCCGATTTATCAGCTTGGTACATGCCTGCTTTGCTGCCACTGATTCTTCTTTGATCCACACCAACCCTTTGGATTACCTACTAGATAAAAGCAGCCGATTTCTCTGTAACCCTTGTGGCCTTTGAAACCCCACGTTCGTGTTGTCTCATTAGGTTTTCGGTGCTTTAATTAACAGCACATTTGGGTATTTGCAGTACTAAAATACGATAATCTGGGTCCCACATTGTGAGCTCTGTGTCTACACTAATCTTAATTATTTTAGTATGTCTAGAGCACTGTCAGGTAAAAAGAATAACACTGATCATGTCGAAAACTTTGAGTCATGGAATTTATGTTGATGTTCAACATCTTCATCCTACGATGTGAAACAAGCCCAGATGTTGACAGAAGCAGCTCCTCCCTGAACATGGTTTTGTTGGAGGTTTCTTCCTATAAAAAGTGAGTTTTTTCTTCCCAATGTCGCAAAGTTCTAACTCATAGCGGGTCATCTGATCGTTGAGGTTTTCCTCTGTAATATTTTAGGGTTTTTACCTTACAATGTAAAGTGCGTTGAGGTGACTATTGTGATTCAGCACTATATAAAAAAAATTGGATTTAAAAAACTAAATAATGTGTTACATTTTAACACACGTGCCTCATTGGGTCAGGGATAACACATCTTGTATCAGTTTTAATATTACATAACACACTCGGATTCGCTTTTACCCACAGGGCATTTTTGTTTATGAAAATTTGTTTAAACATAGGAAAAGATTTGGGCTGTTTTAGGTTAATCCTGCATGTTAAAAAAGAGAACCCAGTGCCTTTAAATGTGATGCCAAAGGGTCCTTTATGAGCCTCATGTAAGAGCGAGACCCTCCTCACTTTTGCCCAAACCCGGGAGGACTATGGCAGATGGCTAAGGAACCTTCTGTGTGAATTTAAGATGTTGGTAACTGGATAAAATTGCAGTATTTCCGTGGGAATGAAAACTCCCCTGGATTACTTGTCGCAGTCTCACCATGGCAAGCAGCCCAAGATGATAACCGAGCCTCAAAAGCCCCAGATCCCCATCCAGCAGAGCAGGAGTTCAGCTAAGTTTGCAACAGGATATTTTTACCTCAGAGCAAATTAGTTTAATTTGACAATAATCAAGTCCAAGGTCTTTTGTGCATGAAAGTCAATGAATCAAATGCAACTAATTATGCTCACTCCCAACACTTTTATTCTTAGACTCTATTGGACAAGCTTTTCATGACTCAGAGTTCAAATAATCCTTATTTATCATACTCTGGTGTTTCTCCAGAGTCTAAAATAAGGTATCTCCCCCCTCTTGTACACTAACTTTTTTCTGATTGGCTACTCTTTGTAAACAAAAGATTTGAACCACAGGTGGGTGGTGCTTCTGTGCTCACAATCTTTAACAATCTCTTATCTCTTGTGACTGAAGAGAGGAATCTGATCTCTGAGTGCTTGGCTCTCAAACTCACACTCAAGTCATTATTTGAAACGCTGACTTTATTTAAAATGAACAACCACCATTGTAACAGTATGGCATAAAATGCAGCATGATAGGTCCAGACATTTTTCTGCAGAGCAGGGATCTGTTAGTATCACAGTGAAGGTGTTCTACAAGTGTTGCTGGAGATTCATGCATTCCCAATCCAAAATTGTGGGACTATCTAAAATTGTTATAATCATTAAAATTCAGGTTAAGGACTTGAACAAGTGTCTTACTGTCGATCATATTTTGAGTATTTTTCCCAGGGGAAGAACCTGTGTGCTAACTTTAAATCCCTGCTTCTAAATCTCAAGCCTCAAGCAAGCAATCTTGAAGAGCTTTTTAATCCTAATTTGAATTTTGACTGTGACATCCCCCCAAAATCCCCTAGATTCCTTAGCATTTGGAAATACCCCAGCATATTCTCACTGATATACCCTTTAAATGTAGTTTTGCTTGTTTTTTTTATTACATAAATAAGTACAAGGACCTATCTTCTAGCACTGTATCCATCCCTTTGCCTCAAAAGCAGCACGTTCTGATTTTAATTGGAAGTTTTAGAACCACTTCCCTGACGACTATTCTTGTCTGATAAATCTTGGAAGCGCTCTGGTGTTAATTGCCTTTAGCTGAGGGCCTCTGACGCTACAGTATTTCCAGCCAAGGCTCTAATTGTAACAACAATTAGCTGTAACAGCCCACAACAAAGTATTAATTAAGCAAACAAGGACAGGAGCTCTGCTGCTACAGCAGAGAGATAACAGACACTACAGTGTCAACATATTTGAACTGGGAAAAAAAAGTATCCCCTTTGGGACAAGGAGCTATTGTACAGCTAATCCTCTTTGAAAGCAAACACGTGTCCATACAAATAAATGCACAATTATGTGGTCAACTGAAGGGCTAGATGCATTACTCAGGTCTTTGCTGGATTTTTTCCTATTCAGATAATGTTTATCTAAATAGCAGATAATTTTGTTTTTTTTAGGAATGTCAAAAAGTGTCCCTTGTCCTCCAGTTTCCTAGGGTCTTTTAAGGACACACAGTGTTGAGATATACCAGCTTTTTGGTTAGATGGACTGAACGGGGTTCTCGACTGGCGTCTATGGATAGCCCCTCTACCTGCAGAGACTGTCTATTGCCAGATAAAGGTACCGTCCTTGGTATGTGGAACAACCGTCTGTGAACTACTCTTAGTTGTCCTCCATGACTGAACCAGGATCTTTCACTGATAGGTAAAAGTGTAAAGCATAGAGCCACTAAGAAACTGACTAAAAATGAGTGAAAAAGCAGCCAATGTCCAAAAAAAAACCAAAAAAAAAAAACCCAAACAAATTATTGCTCAAGACCACTTTAAGACATTAAAGTCTAGCTCCTTGGAAGTAAAAGACAAATAGACTTCTGTTGGCAGCCATGGCACAGGTGGTAGAGCTGTTACTCCACTAATTGTTCATGATCTGCTGCCACTGGTGTGTATAAATAGATACATTATATCATTTAACAGAACCCTTAAGGTTTAAAAGGCTCTTTTATTCATTTACCAGATTACATCACAAGATTTATGCAGCTGAAGTCTGTTTATTTTGCATTTTCATACTTTTATCATATACACTTTATTACATAGTTTGAAGTGGGTTACAGATGGCTCTTCTCTGTCAGTCTGCTTCTTAGTAGACTCAAGAGCACATCAAGTGTTTACCATTACCCGATGGTAAACGTCGAGTTTCTTATGACTTTCTTTCCACTCCACAAGAGTGGAACGAAGAGATCCACAAGTATTAAGTCTCACAGCTAAAGGCAAAAATGTTATTACCTGTTCAATGACTGCATTGAGTGTTGTGGTGAAATGCCTGCCGTGACACACAAGGAGGGGACTCTGAGGAGAGTTGGGTGTGCAGAACAGCCAGAATTTCCCCCTGCAGCTACTCAACTTCACCTACCCTTTCACTTCCTATTTTTTAGGCTCCTGCAATCTCATCGTAAAGTTTGTCCCATTATATTTTGGCTTCCTCCTGGCTGCACCTCAGTGCCTCTCCAGGAACTTGTGGTCTTAAAGTGATGAATCATGTAAATGGCCCCAGGCATAACGGCAGACTTTACACTTTTGTACAGCCATAAAGTAAGGAAAGGTACAGTCTGAGCACTCTTTCTACAGTAAGACTATAATTTGAAAGATTTCACCCAAAGTAATAACCAACAATACTTAATCGTTAATTTCACACATCACCCAATAGATGTGCATGTGTGATACATTCTGTGTCCTGGCATCGCCCTACTGTCATCAGGTTTTGCCAGTCTGCAAATTTTCAGTGCATTCACTGCATGTGCGCTGCTTCCTGCACGCTCTATTCAGTAAGCTAACTCACCTAAATCACAATATTCCCAGTAATGTAAGGTGGTCCATTTTCCGCTGTTTCCTACATCTGAGAAAGAAAAAATGTTGAAAATGTCCTGACCTCATTCTCCTGAAATTGTGTGAAAAGCTCATGGTGATTATATTTCAGTATATGTTGATGACCGTAGTCACCATTTTAACTCCTACCATTAACAGTAATTGGTCTATCATAGCTTAGCAAATGTGCGTGTATGTATTGGCCCTGTTGGAGTGGTAGTACTGCAGAAAGGGAGAACCTTGTATAACATATATATAATATATGTCATGTGTTTTGGGTGTTTGGCCCAGAGCTTGTGTTTGGAATCTGAATTCTGATTGATCTTTATTATCCTCTGTTTTTGTTATAATCTGAGCTTTGATGATTTCGTTTAAAGCTTCTGGTCTTCTTCTTTTCTTAGTCTGCCTTTGAGCTTAGTTTTTGTTCTTACACTTTTGTATTCTAGGTTGTAGTGATTGCTTATCTTGATTCCCGGAGTTTCAGTTCCCCGTGTCTCCTGTTAAGTCTCTGTGTCTGTGTTTGTTTACCTTTCTGTGTCTGTCTGGTCTCTCTGTGTCCTGTCTCTGTGGAAGACACTGCAGTCTAATATGGTAACACTGTTTCAGCAAGAAAACCATGCCCCAAAGCATACCCTGCTTTTTGCATCTGTTTTACGGGTGCAAAAATGTGCAAAATGAATCTCATGGTGTGCTTAATAAGACTGGAAAGTACTGATTGAGACCATAACCTAAGTAATTTATATTTAGGTCAGTGAGCAGTAAAGTAATTTTCTAATATGCTTCTAAAGAATTGAGATTTGTGTCTATGTGGAAAAGCTCAGGTTTAAGTCGGGTGAATTGCATGTGTCCCGTGTCCTGCACCCTCCATCCAGGACACGGGACACATGACAGATAGCATCCTGACCTAAACTAGGCAGTGTTTCCAGAAGCGAGAACGTGTCTGAAACTGACCAGCTCTTCTTGTGCGTTACATGTGAGGGAGGGTAACTTCAGACAATGCCCTTGCCTGATTCTCAGACATGGCTTGGAGATGATGTGTGAACACAGATGACACCAGTTCGGTTCTGTGAATGTTACCCCTAAGGGTCAGGCGGGCTCTGAAAGGGACTTGATATTGTATCTAACTGTCAAGACACGCAGACACAACAAAAGAATCACTGAAGGGAGGGCGAACAAAAATCCAGCTTGTTTACTTCTCAGCTGAGCTTGCATCATATGAGATGTGACAGTCAAGCAGAAAAGGCCTCAAGACTCAGAATTTTATGCATCAAATCTGAGCAGCTCTGCAGTCTCCAAAGGACAGATGTGTGATGTCAAACACAGAGACTGTCTGAAAGAGAGTCAAAGGGAGAACTCAGGAAGAAATTCCTCCACAAGGTCAAGATATCAACCCGGCATTGTCAATCATCTGCTGTTCATGTTTAAAAGACAAAACACACACAGCATCCACGAGTTCACCGAGGAAATAACAGACAAGCAGCAACTCATCGGAGCCCTTTGCATTATCTAGCTGTGCCAATTAAAGATGTAGACAGAACCCCCACCCAAATGATTAACATGAATTTCTCTGGATTAATGTACTGAGATACTTTAAAAGATGAATAAAGTCCTACACAAGTATGAGAGGAAGCAATGTGCATTGACATATGCATCCTTATGCACATGCATGATTCATTTGTAAAGTTTCATTCAGATTCGGTTAATCAGATGTAGGTAAACTGAATTAGCACAATGCTTTACTTAAGTACCCAGTAGCTTGTAGCTTACAGTAATACTCCTGTATCTTTTGCCTGATGGAAAAAGTGATGTGGTGAGGTGCAGGGTGGGACTGGTCTTTAGTGATGCTTCTAGCCTTCCTGGTGATTCTGGTGGTGGTGACATAGTGTGAAGCTATGAAAGTCAGTCTGCAACCAGTGATCCTGGAAGCTGTATGTTTAAGCTGTTGTTTGTCCTGATTGGTTAGGTTATCGTACCAAGACAGGTTTGAGAAAGTTGTACGTCCCTATAACAGCTGTACTGAAAATGGATCACACCTTCTCATGAGCCCATATTTCGTAGCTGCCAGAGGAAGTAGTCTCTGGTGGTTTTTGCTTTTGTGATTGGACTGGTGTAAATAAGACTGGTTTATAGTTGTGGCAAGGAAAAGGGGGGAGGAGACCCTCTTAACCTGGCCATTGATGGATAAGGGGAAGTGTTGAACCGCCTCCCTTCTAAAGTTACCAATCAGCTCTTTAGTTTTAGATGTGTTGAGGATCAGATAGTTGCCTTTACATCAACTCAACCGCTATTTAATCTCACTCTGGTGTACAGAATTGTTGCTGTCAGACAAAAGACCTACCACAGCGATATCATCAGCAAACTTTAGCAGTTTAACTGATGTTTGACACTTATCTGTGTAGTACACAACCTTGTGGAGCTCCAACATTAAAACCCTGGGCACCGAGACATGATTGTAAATTCTAACAACTTGTTTCCTACAATTCAATTCAATTGTATTCATATAGTGCCAAATCACAGCAACAGTCGCCCCAAGGTGCTTTATATTGTAAGGTAAAGACCCTACAGTAATATGATGACTCAATTTGTACCTTGCTTCCCATGGGCCTCCTTTGCATTCACAGAACAATAGCCTGAGACTATGCATAGCAACGAGATAGCCTCAGGTTGTAAGAACAGATCTTTGTTCAAAGGCTGAAGATTTTTGTTTTTTTGGTTTATGGCTTTGGAGACAATACTTACATCTAAAAGGTTAAAAGTAAGGAAAGAAAACATATGGTCTCCTTATTCAATTCAATTTGAACAGAAAGTTCAAGCTCCATCCCATCTGTCACAGACTAAGTTGAGATAGCATCAGTGTAGGCTTCCTTTGAGCATGGAGGGGACACAGTAAGCAATAGATTTGGAGGTCGGACCCTTAATTTCCTGCATTCTGTTGACCCTTTTATGCCCTTATGCGTGTTCTTAAGGTTAAGGTTAGGGTAGATTCAATCAGCAGTAGATAAGTCATCCATCCTCACATGCACAGTTTTAAAAAACAAACCCAGACAACAGATAGATAATACAAAACAATGAATATACAAAGCGTCGTGTTTATCTCAGTGACGGCTGCTCTAACAAAGCTGTTTTGAAACTGCGTTGTTCGGCATTTTGGGATCAGAAGGAATAAACTGAAACTCACTATGCAACGTGTGCGACTTGTCAAATCCAATCAAACCGCTGTAAATGTCTGGTGTGAGGGGACCCTGGGTTCACCCTGTCAGACCATTTAGCAAGAGCGAGTGTACGTTCTCTACAGATAAATATCCAAACCATGACACCAAGAAAAGGACGAAACAGGCTCGGTATAAGCACACAGGCTTTACAGTCAGGAATCGTTCCAACATATTCAGAAGACTGAACACATTCCAACGCCTGACCTTTAACGGACGGGACCTCATGGGTATGAGTACATTTTTAAAAATCAGTGACCATAACTTTTGATATGTTTAGCTGGAGATAGGACTCATCATACCATTTAACCAGACCATCACTGTGACATCTAGCACAAAATATGTGAATCAATCTGCTACAGTGAAAAAATGGAGCAGCTATCTGGTTACTGTATCTGCTGAGTCAACACGCCCAGGTATAATGTACTCTTCTCTCGAGGTGTGAGAGTCAGAAGGTATCAGCCTGTCAATTCAGATTAATATCACATCTCTTTTCTCAGTTAGAGGAACCTGCATAAACACGCATGTGTACACCGATCACGCCACTGATATAATCAGTGTTCAAAACATGTTCAAAACATGTCACACACATCGGATGATTTTAAAGAATCCGAAACATCTCAGTTATGTTTTTGAACCACGATGGAAACCAGAAGAGCAAGAAGTGTTCCTTTAAGGTTAGTCAGCAAACTAGTTACAATACTTCTATTGTAAAGTCAAAGGAAAAACAAAACATGGCTTGTGTCTTGGTTTTTGAAAAAAAAACTTGATGCTTGTGCTTGTTTTACTTTTATAACTATAAACCTGGCTTTGTGTGCACAGCAGCAGAAGAGGGCAAGAGAGGCTTTATACACTAAGAAACTAAGTTGATTTATAGAGGGGTTTTCACAGACATAAGTCACAAAGCACTGCACAACTATCAAAACGCAATATTAATAGAGAAACATGTTAAAAAAGAATAAAAATAAAAGCATAAATAACTAAGAAATGCCAGCAGAATGCCAGATTCAACAGAAAAGTTATTAACTGTTTTCAAAGAGTCCCCAGAGTCAGCTAAACGGTGCTCAAGGGGCAAACTGATCCAGAGCCAGACTGAAGGGCTCGGTCCCCTCTAGTCTTCAGTCTTTTACAACTACTTGGACAACTAATAGATTTGTGAGCAAAGACGGTGAGCAGCAGTGTATTTAACAATGAGTTGAGATAAATAAGTTGTGTATATATGTATGTGTGTGTGAGGGGTTTTCCTGGAAAACATTTAGTGCTTCTGTGAACTCACCATTCACATTTTGAGCGTAAACACGGCCCCCACTGTTGAAGAACAAAGACCCGTCTCCTCACCGTTTTTTTGGTCTAATGAATACATGTATGTAGCTCATGTGAATGTTCCCTTAAATAAACAAAGACATTTCAGGTATTGTGGCTGTGTTTGTTGCTTTTCCTGATCTGAACTTGTTTACAGAGTTGATAAAGCATAGATACAGTTAAGTAGCTGAACATAGTTACATGAGTCGTCTGACATTTTCCAGAAATATTTGCTGCTTTAGAGACTTGACCTTTGTTCAAGGATTTTGAGCCATGCCTTTAAGTCACTGACTGAATGGAATGAATATGTGGGTGTTTTGTTTGCACCGCTCTTTCTCTACTGACGATCACTGTCATTTAAGAAACAGAGCCTCAAACAGAGGCCTGGGGTAAGTTTTAATCTCTTCCCCGTGACCCAGATGAAATCCTGAGAACAGCCAGGATTTTGGCAGAGTTCAGCTCACCTCCATCCACGAGTGCACACAGCTGATCTGTGCAAACACCATTCTCCATGGATGAATGGACTTTGTGCACCTTTAAGATCTTGAAATACCAAAGCCTCTTACCTAAACCGACAGGTTATGTAAGTTTCAAGTATTAAGAAGTGATAAGAAGATTCACAGTGTAGTCAGCTGCTCACAGCTAGCAAACACAATGCTGTTGTCTAAAATGGGAAATACAAGTATGTATTAGTAGTACTGAAAGCACTATAGCGCAGACATGTAATATTGATAAGTCTGTTAACTTATACATTCAGCATTTTTTGCTGGTTTTCTTTCAAGGCTCAAATAAAAGGGTTTTTCCTGTCACACACTCACACTCTGCTGATTTAACTTCAGCAGCTGTGTTACTTTCAGTCTGTATTGCGTGTTTAACCTCTTTGCAGTTTTCCCATATTATAATTAATTTCATCTTCCTTTGTGAAATCAGTTGCTCTGATGCTAGAACAGGGGTGGGCAATCTCAGTCCACGAGGGCCGGTGTCCCTGCAGGTTTTAGATCTCACCTTGGGTCAACACACCTGAATCACATGATTAGTTGTTACCAGGCCTCTGGAGAACTTCAGGACATGTTAAGAGGCTAATTTAGCCATTTAAATCAGCTGTGTTGGTTCGAGGACACATCTAAAACCTGCAGGGACACCGGCCCTCGTGGACTGAGATTGCCCACCCCTGTGCTAGAACACTTGTCCATACTTGTGATTGGTTAGATGCTGATGATTGGGGTAAGTGAATCCAGATGACTGGATGTGTTGGACTCGCTCCATAGTACAAAGCTCGGGTCTCTTAGAAACCTGTTAGGATCGTAACTCAGAAAAACCCTGAAATTTGACCTTTAAAACAAGCAAACAAACAAAGAAAACAACTTGTGGCTTTGTATAGTTAAATCATTAATTATTTTATGAAGGGTTGTTGCCTGCCCATATCTTTATGATAATCACTAAAGACAAATAACTCCAAGTGTCACATCTTGCCGACTCTGTAAAATGCAGAGATGAGAGGACCCAAATCAGACTGAACAAACAAAAGCCGGCTATTTATTGGGGCAGGTGCAGAGTCCAAAATACAAAGTCTATAAACTGAGTAACAAAAAGCTGAAGCTGCATCACCGACCATGAAGGGAAAAGTACAGGGAGAGTTACAGACACTGCAACAAAAGGACAAAGGGAAACTGAGGCCATTCGCACTGATACACTCATCACTGATGGGTACCAGGAGGGAGAGGAACACAGGTGAGCAAACCTTCAAAGTAAAACAGGAAACAGTCAAAGAGGACTGATACTGAATATTAACATCTGGCAAGATGAACAGAACAAGAAAACACAAAGGGACCGAGACATAAACACTGAATGAGACAGAGGCAGGACGATGAACCAACTAATAGTAGATATGAACCACCACGTCCTGTATTTCCACTGTACCTAAAGCATGCTCAATTCACCTCTATGATCTTGAGTATATATGAGGAGAATGTATTGTGTTATAAATAAATAAATAGCACAGGTAACACTGAAACACAAAGTCCTCATAATCAAAAATAGTTCAGCAGGGCATCAAGCTACACTCACATTTCACTTCATTCATATTAAGGAATTATTGAGTTCCAGGCAGTCTCTGTTTAAGCTCATTTAAGCTTTCTTAATGCTGCTCCTAATAGTGCTTTATAATGTCTTCTTTTCTCACTGCTTGTTTTTTGAGTGTCTGATATTTTAGTGTCTCCTATCAGAGTAAAGTCTTTAAAAACTCTATATTTTTAATCTTGGACTCTACTCCAGGGGCTTTGCATAATTAAAAATGAAATCCTTATTTATCTTATTTTGGGCCATGATGCAGAACATGAGTCCACCTGTAAGACAAAAGCTTTGGCTTCAATCTGCTCTTTTCATACATCGTTTTCCCCCCTACTTTTGTCTCACATCTTAGCGCCTTAGGTCTGGCTGTGAGCACAGATGCTCCAATCACCTACTCCCCAAATCTTCTGTTTCATAGGGAACTAAAAGGGAAGTCTTCCATCCAATTTCTTGACCACAACTCAGGGTCCAGTTGAGGGAAAGGCAGGATACCTTGGACAGGCCTTAGACAGTTAGGCCTTTTATCCTGTCTTCCTTCTCTCACCCCAACCGGTTGCGGCAGATCCAGTCCAACTTTATTTATAAAGAACTTTAAAATAGCCAGCACAAGACCAAAGTGCTGTACGGTAAATAAGTAAAGAACAATAGATCAAACAAAACAGCAAAAAAATAAAAAATCAAACACATAATACATAAAATTAAAACAGTCCTACATTAAAAACAACAACATACAATCGACTAAAAAACAACTGAAATGAAAATGAATTAAAAACCAACATCTCACAAGATGTCAAAGGCCAACATCTCACTAAAATCAACATCATCATCTCACTACAATCACCTAAACAAACAAACGAACAAAAAAACATCTTACAGGGTGTCAAAGGCCAGGGTGAAGACATGGGTTTCCAGAAGTGATTTAAAAACAGGCAAAGAGGCCTGTCTAAACTCTAAAGGCAGATCGTTCCACAGTTTTGGAGCTGCTACAGCAAAAGCACAGTCTCCTCTAAGTTTACACTCAGTCCTGGGTACATTCAAGAACAGCTGATCAGATGGCCCCGCCCCTCCCTGAGCCTGGTTCTGCCGGAGGTTTCTTCCTGTTAAAAGGGAGTTTTTCCTTCCCACTGTCGCCAAAGTGCTTGCTCAAAGGGGGTCATATGATTGTTGGGTTTTTCTCTGTATGTATTATTGTAGGGTCTACCTTACAATATAGAGCACCTTGAGGTGACTGATGTTGTGATTTGACGCTGTATAAATAAAACCGAATTGAAGCTGAATATCACATTTATAGCAAATATCAGAGTCATGCCTTTTGACTGTGGAAGAAAATTGGACGATGCATAGGAAAGCCATACAGGCAGGGAAACTGCAGGACTGTTCTGCTTCTCCACCGAGGCCCAGTATAAGATAAATGCTAATTATTTTGAATTTTGAAGCATGCAGCAGAGTCCATGAATAACAAATATGGAGCTGGCAATGAGCATACCAGTTTCTCTTTAATGTGAAGCCCTGACACTATGGAGAGTACCTGTGCTCAGTTTCCGTGTGGACACCTTCCAGCTGACTTAAAAATGAATTTCATGGCCTGATTGCTCCGAGCGTGTGATGTCTGTGGTTGCCATGGTCACGCTTGGCTCCGTGAAATGAGCAGATCAGGTGGAAATACTGTCATTTACTAACACTCAGAAACAATGCTGATATTTATCATCAAATCGGGAAATTGCACTTAGAACCTGAAAGGGTACTGCCAGGAAAATGAGTTTGTTAACCTCAGTTTCACATTTCATTTGGACTGCCTTGTTTATGCTGTTGTGTCTCTGTTGGCTGTAATGTTCTCTTTTTCCTCATTACCTGCAGAGGCGGAGTCCTCAGAGTTCAGCTGCAAGACTCAACGAGCCACCAGAGCCACTCGTTCATCATTTCATGTTTTTTTTTCCTCCATTTGTTAGATAGATGGCTGAAAGCTCAAATTTCCTCATTTTCTGTTGTGCTCAAAGACATAAATCACAAATTCAGAATGTCCTAAAAATGTGGTTCTTGACAGCAAAGTAAATGGCTATCCTCCAAGGTTGTGTATATCTGCCTAAAAAAATATACCTCTAATGTAGGCTGTCAGACAAAATGCCACTTCCTGTCTCCTCACAGCATACGGAAGAATTATTATGCCACTACTTTTTTTGCTTAACAGATGTGTTGTCACGCAGTAATTGCAGAGATGTTGTTAACAGGTAGACATATGCACTTTGTAAAAGGATGGGCTTTGAACATGTGCTACGCTATCAAATAAATGAGGCAGTGAGCAATGAGCCTTCTTTCTATGTAAAGATAAAAAGAACAAGAATAGAAAACCTTCCTGTCTGTAACTTTTTGTCCATTGTGCTACGTGAAGCCTATCTATTATTAGACATATTACCTTTGTGGTACTATATAGGTGTTAAGCTGTTCATTATTAACTGATGTGCCAGACACTCTGGGGAAGAAATTTATTGCACAATATTATATAAAACTATTTTGGAGTCCTTTTTTGCCTCTGCTTTCATCCTCACCAACTCATGAGAACATACACCGATCAGGCATAATATTATGACCACTGATGTTAAAGTGATTAAAACTGATTATTTCTTCATCATGGCACATGTTAGTGGGTGGAATATACAGTATCGTATTTTTCAGACCATAAGGTGCACCGGATTATAAGGCGCATTAGGCGAAACAAAATCAGATCAAACTTTACTCAACTTATTCTTCTTGCTACCTCCATTTCCGTACCATTGATTCATTAATGTTGAATTCTCTCGCAGCTGCTCTATTCCCGTGTTGTTGCAGTATATTAATGACTAACCTCATATTATGGATGGATTATCTCAGTTGTTCTCCTGACTGTAGTTTGATCCGTTTACACCATCGGGAACCCTCACGTTAACTTTTATCGAGTCGAAAAAAGTTAGCATTCGTCCTCCAGTTTCACTGTTTATGTTATGCTAACATAGCTATGTCGCTAGCAATCACGTAGCACATAATTATGTACCAGCTAGCCCAACTTTAGTAACCCTACAAAACTCTGTGCTGTTTAGTTTTCTGTCTTCATTTATGTTGGAAGTGATAGCAGAGCTGTGCCTTTTAATTTTTTCAGAATCCCTCAGTCAGAACATGTTATATCATGTTTAGGTGGAAACTAGCGAGCTAACTTACTGCTAACTCATTTAAATTTAATACATTCTGTTTTCACGGATGCCTGGATGTTAAACTTAATTGTTACACCTGGTAAAGCAATTTTTTGCACAGCTGCTGAAGTTACATTGCTGAAAAATGTAATGCTGGTTTTGATAGAAAGGTGTCAGAGTGCACAGTGCATCACACTTTATTGGGTATGTAACTACATAGCTGTAGACCACTCAGTGCCCAACAATGGGAATCTGAGAATAAGAACTTTGGGTCCTGTCATCTATGTGGATGTTACTTTGACACGTACAACTTACCCAAGCATTGGTGCAGACCATCTACACCCTTTAACGGTATACACTGATAGCTGCGGACTCTTTCAGCAGATTAATGCTCCCTGCCCAAAAGTAGAAATGGTTGAGGAATGGTTTGAGGGGCACAACAATGAGTTTAAAGGTGTTGAATTGGCCTCCACATTTACAGGGTCTCAATCCAATCAAGCATTTGTGGCATGTGCTGGACAAACAAGTCTGATCCATGGAGGCCCCATCTCGCAACTTAGGATCTGTTGCTAGCGTCTTGGTGCCAGATACCACAGCACACATTCCGGGGTCCAATAGCTTAATTGGTCAGGACTGTTTTGGCAGCAAACGGGGAACCAACACTATATTAACTGGTGTAAATTTCAATCTCTAGCAAGGGCGCAACCTCAAGAGGTAAAAAATGAAGTCAGCACCAAAGTTTCAGAACCTGGAGCTCCTGTATTGCCCTTTAAACCAAGGGAATCCAATAGATAGCATAAAAAGTGAATTCTTTTCTTTGTTAGTTTGAGTCACTGAACTGGACTTCTCAACCTAATAACCATGTTTGTGGTGTTGTTGTCCTATGCCAAAATTTCAATAAAGCTGAGTGGACTCAGAGTTCAAAAGGTTTCTTGCGTAATGACAAATACTGAAGGAGATATCAGCCAGAGGAATTCCTGGGGATGGTTTACAGAGAGAGAGGTAGGTAGGTTAGCCCAGGTTAAACCACAGAGCTGTCCCAGAGAGTTTTGCTCAGATTGTGTGAGATGGCTTACTTGGTTGGTCCCAGGAGGATACTTGGAGGGGGGACACTGGTCTGTTTTGTGCCAGGAAACAGAGTTCTTTTTTTTCTAGATGGTATAAAGTTGGCATGAAGGTGGAATTCAGTCAATGGATGTCATCCATTAACTCTGCCCATGAAACCACAGTCACCATCACACATCGTTCTTTAATTTAACTCCATCACAGTACAGCAAACTAACCTGTTTATCCTGCACTAACCTGCAGAGGATTTTCATGCAACATTTAAATAACACAGTTAGTCTGCCTCAGTTTGATTTGCAGATGTTTCACAATATGAAAAAAGCATAATGTCACATGTACTGACCTGATATCTAATTTAAAAACATGAGGACTTCCATGTAAGCTTAAAATGTCCAGTTTATCAAATACAATTGAGCAGTCCTTACCCTTAAATCTAACCTCTCTTCTTCCTTTCCTGTCTCGTCTTTCTTATCTTTCTTTCTCCATCTCTTAGTGAAGTTAGCTCGCTTTCTTTTCTCTGCTTGTGAAATACAGCAGCACGGCCTATAGCTAGCAACACACTGTGCAACAAAAGGGGTAGTGACATCGTGGCTATGCACATCTTTTATCTCCAGTCCACAATCTGTTACTTCTAAATGTGACGTTATTTTTTAGTTGCTAATGTTGCTAACTGCTTGATAGCCAGAGATAGTGGCTGCACTGGATTAGAAAATTAAAGTCCATTTTCTAAATCTTGGTCATAATCTGATTCACAAAGGAGGATTACTCTCAGCATGTTCATTGCCTCATGACTTGTGATTGATCGGTCACAATGAGCGGATAATTTCACAGTCAAACTTGCCCTCGCTCACCACATCCAGTTTCAGAACACTAAGAAAGTGTTGGCAAAACACTCATCTTGAGATTTTAAGACAGGACTTCAAAAACCAATAGACAAATTCATAATAGCTACCTCTACATGTTAATGCTGAGCCACAGCAAGTTCAAAGCAACTTCTCAACACTTTCCTCAGAACCTGTAAGCAAATAAACTGGGTTACTGGGTTTCTGCAGAGCATACCCTTGTGCATGCTGTTGCACAAAGCTGAATTTTGAGCACTGTTTGTATGTTTTTGTTTTTTAAAATGCATCTTGGAAAATGTAGTTAAGCCCCTGTGTGTGTACTGTGCATACTATTGAAGAAACTGGCTTTTTCTAACACATTCACCAGACATATCATCATCTGTTCATGCGGCAAAAATATACATTAATTAAACTAGTTCATCTAATTATAGCACTCGAGGTTCTTCCTCTTGATAAACACAATGGTAATCCGAGGTGGTTACATAAAAACAGTTGCAGAGAACTTTTGTTATCCATCCAGCAGTATCACTGATCATCTGGGACACCATATTTGCACCTGAATGAAGGTGGCAGAAAGTTCAGACTCCTTCACTGTTGCCTATAATGGGTTGTATTAGAAGAAGAAAGGACACAGAAATAGGCAGTCACACAGCTAATTGATTTTTCTTTGTACCCAGCTTCTGAATCTGTGCAGCCATATGGTTTTCTGCAAGACCAACGCAGCTAAAGGCACGAAAGAAAAGATCTGTATCTTTCTGAATTGTCTTATGTCTCAGAGGAAAACTGCTTGAAAAATGGCCTCGTCTTTTCTATAGCCATATACAATGCAGCTGTGCTCTGAATAAAAACAGCTCCCAGTGCAAGACAGATCACCTACAACATTAAAACCACGGCACGGTGGAGTGAATAATATGAATCATCTCGTTGCAAATGAGTGTTCTGTTTATGTGCTGACTTATGTCTGCACTATTTTGACATGTAGCATCCACCTAAACATTGCAGACCCATCAGTGTAACAACACGCCCTGCTGCATTGCAAGAAAACACTCAGGAACAGTTTGATGAACACTACAAGGTGAAAACTCTTCAAATCCCAATTCAAGTAAGCATTTGAAGGGTATTCATGTCAAACTTTGGCCACAAAGAAAACCTACAGGACCCAAAAGACACTACAGGGTACTTCCAGAAGTCCCACATTCATTTTCTCCAACACACCCTGAACTTTCTTAGGCAAGTAGCCTTCAGGAATAGTTCTAAGGCTTCCTGGTGGATATTCAAAGCTCTTCTTTGGATGTTTGCTGCCTTTCATTCAAGATAATCACACACTGCCTCAATAATTGTTGACATCTAGGCTCTGGGGAGGCCAATCTATGATTGATAGTGTTTCATTGTGTGTTTTTTCTATCCATGTTTGCTTGTTCTTTATTGACAGTGTGTTTGGGATTATTTACCCTTTAGGTTGAGCACCACACGGCAGCTTTCAGTCTCATGATAGCAGATAGAATTCAAAAGGAGTAACCTCCGTGCAACACACTTTCGGTGAAGAGCTGATAAATATTTTCCCCTCTGGCATCTGTATTCTTTAAATTATATTCCTTTATTACATGCTTTAATGGCAGGTAGTGGAAAGGTTTGTCTGCAATATCTGTCTGTGCAGCATCTAAGTTACAAGTTTTCACAAACCATTCGGTGACACGAATGGTTTGAGAAACCACCAGCATATGTTCGACTGTAGGATAAAGATTAGTCTGAACTCATAATATAATATAATATATATAATATGAAATTCATAATAATTGCAAATGGGAAGTGCATTGAACCTGCATTCATTTTAATGGCCACCAGGGGGCGATAGCTGCAGTTGCGAAAAAGGCTCATTCACATATTTTCTTACCAAACTGAATAAAATATGAAGTCCATTTACTAAAGTTTGGCCATTTTGACTTGCAGAAAGGAGGATATCCAGAATATCAACTAACAACTTGTGACTAAGAGACATCAAAATGGCTACATCTATCATTTATACAGTCTTTGAAGGTGCAAAGTGGACTTATGCTTTTTATAGAGGTGCTGGATTCTGTGAGACAAAAAGCCTCAGGGGTTTATTTTTTCTTTAATTTGTCACCTGCCTTTATGCAGTTTGCAGACAAAACCTTGCGTGATCATACTGGCCTTTAATTAGCAGGAAGTATCACTGTAACGGAGTTCCTGTTGCTTTTCCGTCAAAATACAGAACACCAGTGTCAGTGATCTGGCAGGAAGCGCCTGCTGCTGCTGCTTGGAAGCATCATTTGCATGGACTCTGACCGGAGCTAAAGAAATCGTGCCGCATTTGAGACTTTCACCTGCACCTTGCAATGAGTGAAATGACCTATGTTATTAGAAATAAGGCACAACAACCTTTCCATTTGGCATAGGACTAAAATATAATTTGAGACAAGCATTTATAGTCATACATTCAACAAATTCAGAAAAATGAAAACAAGTGCCTGAGTGTTCAAAAGGAAACGAAAAACAACAAAGGAGAGAATTTAATTCACATCAAGTCACGCTTCCAGATAGTCAATACAGCAGCCAAACAGGCAATGCGATAGTGTTCAAAGGTACAAAATGTAGTCTAGAAGAAAGACTGACTTGTAGCATAATCTTAGAGCATCCACAGTCATATTTTTTTTCATACAGAAAACAGTATCAAACATTAGGCAAAGTCATCTCATGACAAAACCAAGAACATATGCATGCATTTATGTTTTTTTTTTATATAATATTGAGCTTGCATACAAAGGCAGACAGATTACAAAATCAAAATCACATGTCAGTTTTATTCATTACATATTAATCAGAGAGGGGGAGGGGGGAGGAGAGGGACCACTGCTGTGTTAAGGAGTATATTGAGATGCCAGCAAAGTTTCACAGCCGCCTTGTGTCTCCCGTATCGATGCGGCTGAAGAGACTGTTAACACTTAAAGGAAACGGAGACGTGAGGCCAGCTGAAATGCGTTAAAGATTTCATTCCCCAGCTTTGAAGGTGCGATATCACTTATCAAAATCAAATTTTTCCTCAAAATGAACAGAAGCAAGCGCGAAAAGGAATCTAATTATTCAAACAGCACTGTGTCAGTAATGAAACTCTGGGTGAAGAAGGTCAAATAGTATAACAAATGGACATTAGAGCTGTTCTTCACAATCCAACAGCTGCAACTAGTAAGTTAAAATGATACGACTGCAAAAGCAGCCAGCCACACCGACAGAGTCGACATGCTCCTGAAAGAAAAAAGCCCAAACATGCCCGCTCGATCGCTTACAGTGACGTGAGGTAATGACAAAAAGCTGTTAGCTAAATTGCAAGCCTGACAGGAATCCCGATCGCTACGTGAGGAGTATTTGTGCGCTGCTTCTGGGTTACCAGCCTGTGCACGGTGGATGAAAGGCGGGTGTGGTGGAGGACATGCATAAAAAGGGTCGTACTGGGGAATCGAATTATATATGGCATGCATCCCAACCTGCTGATCTGAGGTTTGAGTCCTGGGATTCAGGACTGCACAGGGACTCGGGGTAAACCTTAAAGTTGACCTGCTATGCTCATTTCCAGCTCAGTATTTTTATTTCTGGACTAGAGAAGCTCTGAATGAATCATGGTTCAAATCAATGCTTTTTTATAGGTCGTACGTTGAATACTGATTGGTTTAAAAGTGGGCCTGAACAGGAACGGGAGTGAAAGTGGTGTTCATCACAAATGCGAAGAAACCCCATCAAAGATTAAAAAAAGTTGCAAGATAGTACCTGTAGTGGCCAGTTTTACCTGTTTTTAACATTTCAGCCCCTCTTTGTATATCCAGTGGCGATTCTACAGTCTTTGCAGCCTTAGGCATGAAAATACAAAGGGGCCCCTTTAGCTGTAATTATAATTATCATTATGCTCTAAAAAATCTGACACCACCAACAACAGTGGGGTCATGTGGATGGGCTCTCCATCTGTCATTACAGTCTTTAAACATCGGCACTGCTGTAGTTTAAAGTTTGTCTGCTCTCGGGGGGCTAGCAGTTTCCTGCTTTGCCAGGTGAAACACCCCTGGTTATATCGCAACAACAACACAAGCAAGACCAGCCCACAGACTGTGCTGTGTCACTTATTTTTGACACTGCCCCCTAGTGGCAGTGCACAACTACAACATGTCATCAGTAATAGTAAAAGCTGTGCGTAGGCTCTGTATGGCAGCGGTCCCCAACCTTTTTTGCGCCACGGACTGGTTTATGTCCGACAATATTTTCAGGAACCGGCCTTTAAGGTGTTGCGGATAAATACAACAAAACCAGTACCGGTAACAAAGAAACAAGATTTATTCATAACACACGGAAAAAGACCCAGGGAAACAGAGTTAACGAAAAAAACGATAAAAAAATAACGTTTAAAAAATGATAAAAACCCTGAAAACCATAAATTTCACGGTCCGTGGCCCGGGGGTTGGGGACCGCTGCTGTATGGGACCAAGGCACAAACATACCAGTCTGTTGAGCCAGTGGTTCTCAAAATGAGGGGCAGGGCTCACTTGTAGGGCACAGAGCCACTGACCACAAGACAAAATGACATGCATCTAACTTGAATGAAAATTTGCAGGTCAAACAAATAAGCAAGACTTAGCTAACATGCTAACACTTAACACATAACTTAGATCTGTTTTTATTTATAATGACTGATTAAAAAAAGTGAGAATATAGTTCTCCTGGAGTTTGGAATATCAGAAACACTTAAAAAAACCCAATATTTTAAAATCAGCTCACGTAGGATTAGCTTCCCCTTCAATCACACAACCAGAGCTGTGTGCGCCCAGTGACCAAATTCGGGACATACTCTCTTTATCCTGAAATACCCCAGAATGATGTCACATCATACTTTCCTGAAAAACAGGAATGAAATTGGCTCACAGGAATTACCTGCACGTATGCTGGGCTCAGTATTTGAACCTTTGACCATAATTAATGCGAGCAGAGATCATTGGAACAGTATGTATGTGACAGAAAGCAAGGATAAGCATAGTAGGTCCACTTCGACAAAATATATTAAAATTAAAACAATCATAAGTCATTCAAAGTAAAATGTTAACTCAGAATAATTTGAGTGAGATAAGCCCTGGTAGTCTGCTGCAGGGGAGTGAGTTCAACCATCTCTATTCCCAGATACGTGTGCTCAAACACAGAGCTTCAGATCCGACGTATGAACAATATGAACACTACAGAGCACTAAGGTGCAGGACTTACTGTGGAATAGAAGGGGTTAAACATGTACATTCTGTTTGATACATTTCTAGTGGAGGTGCTCACATAAAAAAACAACAATATAGTAACAATACACATACACTGCTAGTATATTAAAAATGCTGCCCTTCTCATCCGTGCCCGTCTTAGCAAAGCTCGCATTGCACGACTGAACGACCGCAGTGACTTCAGCCAAAGAGGGCGCGTTTGCCCGTTCAGCAGCAAACTTGAACTTCAGCAGGAATAGGCTGTTGTAAACAATACATGCTTTTGTGTTTTAATTTCTATTTTTTCTCTTTTTAAACATTTGATGTAAACTTCCTGTTTTTGAAATTCGGCCCTTTTGACAAACAGCAGGTACATTTTCATCCAGCTGAAAATGCCATCAGCGAAACTCATTTTCAGTAGTGTAAACAATAAGCTGCACACACACACACGCGCGCACACACACAATAGAGCTTCCCAATCAGGTGGCATTGTGGCTCAACAAGTGATTTTCACCAGACGGGTCACCCACTGAACTTCATTCTGTTGTTGATTATAGCTGCACTCAGCTTTCCAACACTGAAGCACGCTGTGTGGCGTGACGGCTGCACATAGCGACTGTGGATGTTTCCTATTTTCTGCATGAAATATATCCACAGAGCATCAGAACAATGAGATTTTTCTGCCTATATTCATATCCATGCAGCTCCTGGATAATCACAAAACCCCACAGTATCGTTATTATTCTGCTTTTTTTTGCACTTGTCTAAGTGACCATCTGCCTCAGATTGACTCAGGGGCACTTTGCTGTTTGCAGTTTGAAAGAAATGTAATCATGCCCTTGACGTTTGAACCCATTTTCTTTCACTCTTAAGAAATCTCAAACTTAAGAAGTTATTTTTGACCACAAAGAAAATCCAGCTGATTGAAAACAGCGCTGCGGCCTTGTACCCATGATTCACCTCTCAATTATATTATAACGCTCACTGGTTTCAGTTTTTCTGCTTTTTTGAAGTCTGGATGGGATGACTGAATGGAACAAACACTTGCAGAGCCTCGATCCTCGACCACAAAAGTCAGCAGATGACGGGTGGAACTTAATCGGTGGTTGCTCCGCATAGTTGGTGACATTTTGTCATGTCTCATACAGAAACACGCAGGGAGTCTGTTTGGTATGCCACGAATAACTGCTGTAAAGAAGCCTTAAGAAGGAATTTACGCTCAACGTTTGCGTATTAATTCTTTAACCTCTTGTTTTAACCTTAAAGGAGAGCATCAGTTTTTACATGGCTTTAAAGCCAGACTTAGTAACCCAGTGTTCCTTAGATTTCAGGGACCGGTTAAGGTGGTTGCTCCAGTTGTGATACTGCCTATCAAGGCCTCAACATGCTTCAAACGACGATCCCATCTTTATATAATTATATGTAGCAGCCATGTTAACCTTGTTGTTTACACGTGCGTCTTCAACAATGTAGCTAAAAAGTCTAAAGAGCTTTAAAAAAGGGGTAACTGGACTTCTTTAGGTTTGTGAAGGCGCTTCACCTTTCATCCAAAAATGCTTCTTCAATTCTAAGGTCATGTGATTTATCACGAGTCACATGAGGGTCGGTACCATCATACTTTGCCCCAACCCATCATGTGACCTATTGAAGTCAAACATCTTCACAAATTTAAAGAAGTCTAGTTGTCTCTTTTTTCAGGCTTTCTACACTAACATGACCTGGATGACTAAGAACCTACACAGACACATTGCACATGCCTGGTTTAAACACATCTGTCCCCTCTAAGTTTGTCTCCTTTTGAATCACTGCACTGCTTCCAGGACTTTTTGTAGACACTGTATTTGATATGCTCGCTGGATCTTCTCCACTCCCTCAAACCACTGCCTTGAATTTCACTATAGTGAATTTGGCAAGAAGTACGATTCTGTTGTTGGGGCTAAAAAACATTAGCGTGTGAAGAAAAACACTAGAGGTGAGGCTGTTTCTGCTAAATGTTGTTCCTCAGACTCTTTGGGAGGTAAAGGTAACTCTGTTTTAACTGAATTTTACAGTGCAAAACCCAATGAATGTGAAAAAAGCTCAATTCAGACCTGATGCATCACCTCTGGGCCTTTTCTTCTGTTATACTACTTAGATTCTTTGTTGTAACCAGAGATAGGCACAGTTACTGTATATCGAGCCCATGATGTGCCACACTGGGATCTGGATCTTTCTCAAGTTTCCCACCCACATCTTCCAAAGCCAAACCTTCTGCTTTCATATGATCATCGCTCTCTGTCACGGTGAAAGTGAATGATACACTCTCAAATGACAACTGCATGGCAGGAGTCTTGCATTCAGCTATCCATCGTTGCTGATATCCCAAAACATATGAGAGACAGGAAACACAGTCAGTGGGGAATCTAATTAAAGCAGGATGGGGTCTGATTGCATTCAATATATCTCCAGGGGTGGCATGCTGGGGCCTTTCTGTGTGGAGTTTGCATGTTCTCCCTGTCTGTGTGAGCCCACAGAAATGCACGCTAGGTTATATTGGGGAGCGTGTGACTGTCTCTTCATGTTAGGCCTATGATGGGCTAACATGAAGGGTCCAGGGTTTACCCAGCACGGCTCCAATGTGACTCGTAGTTAGAATAAGCATGAAAAAACAAATGGATGGATGACTAGCCATCTGGTGCTGTGGTGCTAATATCAGCAGCTGAAATGTGAGTCCCACATACTATACATCAGTCTACAGCTGAATCCAAATAGATGGTGGAGGCTGTGAAAGTATACTTTTTTGTTGTAATTTAGACATATTGAACCATCAAATGTAACTATATTCTTTAAACTGGCCACAGAAGGATTAACATGATGCTAGCAGGTTGATATTGTTTGCAATATCTTTCTTGACAAGTAAAAACCACAATTAAAAAAAGGTTTTCTGCTTTAGAACTGCAGACAATAATGTTTTGGCTGCATGAGCAAAAATTATTTTATTAACTTATGGTTTAAAATAACTGAAACTACCTTTACAGAATAAAGTTAGTGAGTATTGGAGGGCATTGTAACGCCTTTCTACTTAAGACTCACTCTCTATGTGTTTACAGACCACTTTGCATTTACTCATTGATCTCTGGTTTCTTCCTGTTTAAAGGGAGTTCTTCCTTCCCACTCTCGCTTGTGTCACTCTGCTTGCACATTGGGGGCCTTCTGATTGTTAGAGGTTGCTGTTTATTATTGTAGATTATTTGGCTTACAATATAAAGTAGCTATAGGCAACTCTTGCCGGAGCCCAGCTCTCTTTCTCTGTGGAGCTTTTGCCTTTGCACAAGCTTCACTATTAACTCTATCAAACAAACAAAACAGCAGTTTTCATTACGGAGAGTCATGGTTAGACAGTTTGTTTGAAGCATAATGAGACCTCAACCTGCAGCCGGTTTTAAAGACTATGGCATTGCTCTCATCTGCCCAAATGGAAAATACATGCTCCAAATCTAGAACTTGTATTAATGATACGAAATATTTGCTACATCCTTTGTTAGTGTATCCACTACTTTAAATCCTAAGACTCTGCTCATAGCCATGAAATTGAAATCATGAGGGTTTTCCTGTGCAGCTTTATGGATTAGTGGAAATTCTTTAACTGCTGTAAAAGATCTCATCAAATAGATTTTGCTTCTTTTATCTTCCACTGTTCATACAAGAATCCTTTACAGTCAACACTACAATCCCTGTCAGTCATCTTGTGGATTGACTTTCTCTTAAAAACATGAAATGAGCAGCTGTGCAACCTCCTTTCTGTATGTGTGAAAGTGTTGTTGAACACAAACATGAGATGTGTATGTTTTAAGCTCAGCCCTGTGGAGAGGAAATACTGTGTATTCCCAAAGAGAGGCGTCTCAGGTCAATGCGGGCAACACGAGGGCGACCCAGAGAAGACGACCTGGGTGGAGAGGACGGGGAGGATGCGGGAGTCCTGGTGCAGCCGGCGAA
Organism: Pelmatolapia mariae; assembly: GCF_036321145.2. Lineage (NCBI taxonomy): Eukaryota > Metazoa > Chordata > Actinopteri > Cichliformes > Cichlidae > Pelmatolapia > Pelmatolapia mariae. The sequence continues at coordinate 6,950,510 of NC_086236.1, read as the reverse complement.
CAGGTTGGACGAAGGATGTGTGCGTTCAGTCATTTAATGAACCAGGTAATTCATTGGTCAACGTGTGCCAGCGTTCAATTTTTTTGTCCTTGTTTTTGAGGCAGTCAAACCAGTGCTTGAGCCTTTCTCCATTTGCATTGATACCCAGAGATACACCACCTAAAAGGAGGCACAAACACAGAATGAGTTCTTATTAGAAAGACAGGAGACAGGCAATACAAGACTTACATCACATTATAATATCAGTTTATATTCTTAGCATCATAAAACAGCTGAAAAACAATATTAAAGATGAAATACCTTTTACAAATTATTTATAAGTTGGTTTACTAAAGAGAATCAGTTATGTTCATTTCCAACTCTGTGTGTTGCATCACTGGACTTTGCACGGCTCACATTAAAATAAAAATCCTTATATGTTTATCCTATACTAAAAGTTACAGCACCCTCCAGAAATTTATGCCAAATGTAGTCCATTATGGCTGAACATTTAGACTCATATGGCCAAAGGACATTGTTACAATAGTCTTTTGGTTTATTTGGATGCAACTTTGCAAACCTGAGCCGTGCTGCCATATTATTTTTCGAGAGAAGAGGCTTTGTCCTGGAACGCTTCCAAACAAACCCTACTTGTTCAGTCTTTTTCTAATGCTACAGTCATGCACTTCAGCAGTGAACATGTTAACTGAGGCCTGTTGAGTCTGAGATTTTTTGCAGCTTCTCTGTGCGCTGCACAATCCGACCTTGGGGTGAATTTGCTGGGACGTCCTCTCTTTGGAAGACTGTGTTATTGTGTTAACATACATCTGAATGCTCCAGACCAGCAACATTACCAAAACTTTAACAGAGGTGCTCACACGAACTGATGATCGGTTGATTGAGTGCATTTGATTAGCACTTAGCTGCTATTTACGCTTTATATTCCTCTGGAAGCAGTGAGGACGTACTTAGCTTTTCACATGACTGCACAGAGTCCTGTGAAAACTTTGTCACAGTACTGCAGATACATCTGAGGTCTTGTGTTTCCCCTGAGCTCCAAAAATCTGATTGGCTTGGTGAGAGGGCTTTTTATACAGACAAACAGGAAATAGAAGATTCCAGCTGTGATTTGAAAGCACAGGACATGGCACATTTTTAAAAATGTGATCATATATATTTTGATAATGTGTAAGTTCATTATGATTTATCATATTATGTGTTGACTTGTTATATTACATTGTTTTGGGGGGGGGGGGGGGGGTATTCATTTTGTTATTACATTAACCTCAGTTGTGACATCTTTTTGAGTTGGGCCTCGTTTAATAGCTACTTCTTTAGATTTCTTTACCCTTTTTTGGAATTTATGGATAATGTTACAATTATTCTTAAGATTAAAAACTGACTGTGAAATATCCATGCTACACAATCACAGCCGGCTTTTCCATCGCCCTTAAAAGTCACATTACACAACAAACACACAACCCCACCTGTGTTGATCTCCATCTTTTTGTTGTAGCAGCAGTTAGTTTGTGTTTGCATTCCTTTTCATGTTGGAAATGCAAACCGAAACAAGTCCTTAAAAACATGCAGACCCCAGTAACCCTCAGGGAGTCTCAAAGTGTCAGCACAGTGAAGCCCAGCACTGCTTACCTATGAAGTCATTCGACTTTCCAATGTCGTAGTCCCATACAGTCACCTCCAAGGTCTTTTTGGTGAGGTCTGCATATTTTATGTCATAACAGAACTCCTGCAGAAAATAAAAGAGGGCAAAATAAGAGCTCCACAATTTTCTCTCTCAAAACACATGATTAATAATACCTCATCTTTTCAGATCACCACAGTGGGGCTTTAAGAGTTTATTTATTCTGATGGACCATCGTCACACACACACACACAAAAACACTCTAATGTGCAGTTTTTCAGTTTGCATAATTATCAAAACAATTCTGAAAGCTTTTGTTTCATTTCCTGCTGAAATTCATTCGGAACGCCTCATTAGGTTTTAATATTTTTTTAGTGCCTTAAACAAGACGCTGTTTAATCTAGCTCTTCTCGCTCTAATGTTTTTTTCAGTCACTACATAACCAGACTCATTTTCGTTAGTTAAGGACACTCACAGCACAGCAAAGGTGTCAACGTATCTTAAACTCAGAGCGGAGGAAATTAAATGCGGAATACACACACGGCTTCTGTAACAGCATGACAGTGTAATCAATACAGTCCACTGTCCACTAAATGAAACAAGCATTTTCTCCTGATATCAATTTGCAGTTTGCGAAGCAACAATCTGCGGTTCAATCACCTTAATGAAACCAGAGCCTCGATATGGAGGAGGACCTCATTGCTTGTCTCCAACAGAAAGGCCAGAAGGTGATGGAAGAATATGGGCGCAAAAAATGTCAGAGGAAATGTCAAGTCGCTGGCCTGTGTGAGCGTTCGGCTGGGGTACGTCCACTCGTATACAAGCAGAAACGTCCGAGCCGAGCTGCCCTGTGGCCCGTTCAGCCTCGAAAACATGTTTGGCATTCTTGTTCAAAACGTGGCCGAAGCAGCACCTTTCTGATTTCAGTACAATTGCGGACTCTGGCTCCAAAAACGCAAGATGGCAGCCTCCACAAGCGGGATATTTTGGCTTCATTTTTGCACAATGGGAGGAGGCGCTGTCGCGTCATCCATCTTTTCTACAGTCATTGGTTTTATTTTTTAGGTTAACCAAGCTTGTTAGTGTTAGCTGTCAGCTTAGCGCTCTCACATCAAAATATGCCCACTTATAGATTCAATAAACCAAAGGAGTGTTTATAGTTCTAAAACCAAGCCGACAAACAATTGGGTTATATCATTGATTAATGTTTTTACCATTAAATGTATCAGGTTAGGAACTATATTACTTATATGTAGTAAGTATTTGCAATAAAATATCAGAATCCTGAAGGCATATACTATGAAAAGGGAAAAGGAGAAGACAAACTACAGGTTTTATAAAATCTGAAGGTTTGCCACTATAAAGAAAACTTTTACATTAAATATGAATTTTTCTCTCTTATTTTCATCACTGTAAAAAGTATTTATTGGTGCAAATATAATCATTAAAACTTTATTTTCAAAGCTTCAGAGCTTCAGGCATTGATAGGACTAAACAGTCACTCAATAATCAAAGTTAACCAGTCATTAACTAACTCATTGGTTTTATAAAGGCAGATAAATAGAAGTTCAGTCCTGATAAAAGACACCTGAGTTTTAGCCCGTCTTCAGTGGCAAACACTTGGCTAAACAGGACTTTAACTATTTAAGTCATTTTTGGTTCTGCAGCTTTTTTAAAAAGCCATCTTGTTATGAATTAAGAAAAATTCCAACAGTGTTGCCCTGTCAAAGTGGCTTTTGTAGGTCCCAGGGTTATGAAGGTCGCTCAGCACATAAAGCACCAGATAAAGCTCAGGCAACAATAAACAGGAATAACATAGAAAGAAATGCTGCAAGGTTTAGCTGTGGTTTATACCTCATTGAACTCAGGATTGAGCGTCTTCTTTTTCACAGCAGTCTTGTGCTTTGACTTTTTGTTCTCGTCTGGCTTCAGATACCTGCAGGACAGAGAGGGGATGAAAGAAAAGAAGATTTAATACAAGACTTAATAGTGCAGGCCCCAGAGCTTTTTCTGATGCTTATATTTATGAGTGAAACAGCAAAAATGAAAATATTACATATCCCTGCAGAGCACACGGTGCTCATGTGTTATTTTAAACCACCATCAGTAATGTGAAGCCTCACAGACGGTGGTCAGACAGCACACTGTTCATTTCTCAGCTGTTATATTGTTCTGTCCTCCAGGGGGTGCTGTGGGACTGCCCTACATTCAACCACACAGCTGCATTACATTACACACACACACTAAATCACTACATCATCTGATTTTTAGAAACTCCAGATTTTATTAAGGCTTTTCTTTTTTCAGTTTGCAATACAAAGACCTTGTGGTGCTTTCCCCTCCAGCTGCAGTCCCACTCTATCAAGACTGATGTCCCACACGTGGTTAGTTAAACAATAACATTTCACTCTAGTGTCTGCTTGATGAGATTACTGTGGAGAAGACATCTCACCTCATAACAAAAAGACATTTCCAAAGTCAGTCGATACTCCTGTGCATTACTGCAGAGAAGGTCTCCAGTCTCTAGTTTATTTAAACCCTTCATCTCAGATTCTCTGTGTGAGGTTTCTGGATGTTGGTCATTTGTTCCTATTATTGGCTTTCCAACCTTTTTTTGTGGAGCTTCTGGGAGTCATACCACACTTCACTTTGCTAGACCTTAGACAAAACTAATTCACGTTTATTTCTTTAGGTTTTTAGAGAGATTAGCGTTTTAGAGCCCGTAATATGTACTGCTGTTACTGTGACTCAGGCATGCAGCAGTAACCCATAAACTATTCTCTGCTGACTGCCAAAATCTGGGGGCTTCCAGTGTAGCTGGTGGATATGGCGGGGTAAAGCTTGCTGTGCTGTGTGCCGGTGACACATTTTGAAAAGTTAATAAACTCCTTTTTTGGCAAATGCAGTGCTTCATTTGGCCATCACAGGGACTGTTTACCTGCAAGCATCCAAAGCCAGCTCAAATGTGATTTGTCAATAAAGCTTGAGGACTACAGAGGGAAAACTAATTTTCCAGTTTCAAAAATCCTCTCGTTTTATAGCTGATAAACACATTATAAATGGCCAGTAACACTTTATAATCTGGCCCTCAACTCAGGGGTAATTCCCCTGTAATGTAATGGAATATCAAGGTATTTTATTTAAATTACAATGTAATATACTTACCTACAAATACACTAAGCCAGGTTTTTGCAGGAAAAAAAGAATTATTTTAAAGTGTTACCAAATTAACTTTTTTATTTAAAAAGATAATTTTCATACACATTATTCTGCTGATGAAGGGAGGGAGTATGCAATCGTTCTGTTTGTTTCTGTGTCTCTTTGTTAGCACTCCATATCATGTTTTATGTGATGGTCGATACCCAATAACAGCTCGAGCTGATTTAATTTAGGTGAAAATCGGGTCAAGATCAAGGTCATGTCAAATGTGAAAGTCAGTAAAAACTTCACATTACCCCATTTTTTTATGGATCATCTTATAATGTTGACAATTGGATACGTAGATAACAAGATAAAGAGTAGATAGATAAGATAAAACAGTAACTGCTCTGATACTTTGTTTCTTTTAAGTAAATTAAAAACAATTTAATACATTGTGTTTAGTTTCAATTAAAGTTTTGAGTTATATACAAAAGCCAATCCATCTCCAAATGTGTCAGTGTACAAGAATAAAGCTAATATGTGCACAATTTTGCACCTTTTTTCTCTCCACCCTTTAAAAAGGTAGATTTTTGTAACTTTTAGATTAAAGAGCAAAACTGTCAACTAAGACTGGATTTGAAAATGAAGGCTACAAATATCAATATCAATTACAAGAGCTCCTGTCAGGGGTGAAAAGGCTGTATCTTAGAGGGAAGTGCTCCAGTAACAAGCTATTTCACCCTAAAAGTTACAGTCAGGCAGTATATTTTCTTAGATGTCTTGTTTTCTTAGTATATGAAACGGGTGAACGCATTATTTAAAGTCTCTCAGCATAATGCATAACAGTTTAACAACTAGCTCTAAAACTGCTCAGAACATCATCATAAACGAACATGTTATGTTATTTTAGATTCCATTATCCTTGGTGAAGTGTATGTACCACACTGAAAATTGAGAGTATGTTGTGGAATATGCAAAAGAAATTAAACTTCATATTTATTTAAATTAGCCGAGCCGTTTCTGGCGTGCTCACAAAATGTAACAATGTGCTTATCACTTTCAGTTTGCATTCGCTGCAGTTTGTGAGTCAGAGGAGAAAACAGGGCCTTAGTGCTGCTGTTTCTCTGGATGAAGGCATTTGTGTTTGTATACAGCCTGTTTTTGTGTGTGTGTGTGTGTGTGTGTGTGTGAGCGAGTGAAAGTTAGACCTTTGTTTCTGTTCTGTTTTCATAAATGATGCACAAGGCAACTTGTACTTATCTCAAAACCAGCATAGTGCACGTTGTTTAGCACCTCTGTGCTTTTGGCCAAGAAAGGTTTTTGGGTGGTATTGCTCATTCTGATGTGGTATATTTCATTGCAATTACAGTACCTCATCACATCCCTCTCTTCTGTTATGTGCCCATTGGACCCTCACACACTTCAATTTCCCAAGGTAACAAAGAGACTTAAAGGGAGGCTAAGTGGGTTATTCCTCACAAGTGTACCCCAGAGGGAGTGGAAGCTGAAATTGTTGATGAGGACACTGCGGCGAACCTAATCGTTATCACGTAATGGGATTACTGACCCCCTGGCAAAAAAAAAAATCTAAGGGTAAAAGTTATGATGCAAACAAAGCAATTCTGCAATATGATGACTTTAAATATTTCCCTGTGTGCGTATGCTGTGATTGTAGAGTACAACTATGCCTTTATGCAGTGAGTTTTAAAATATACTACTCTTTACTTCAAAGCCGATGAAATGTACTTGTCATTGACTGAATGGCCATTAAAGAGTGTAAAGTACTCCACTACCTTGTTGACTAATGCGTGTCTGAATTCTACTTTTGCGCAATTTCCGAATATCCCCGACATTACCAGCACATTAGAGCAAATGGCTTAACGTTCATTGACAGCTGTGACTTGATCCTTCAGATAGACACTTAGAAGAAATCAGCTAGCAACAGAGAAGTCCTGCAGCGCCGTTTATGTGTCACATTATACATTTTCTTTATTCTCCTTCATGTGAATCAGTCAGTAAATCTATTATCAGCCTCGGTGTCCTTCAAGCTTGGGGAAGATTTTTCTCCGTCCTCTGACGGTTGGAAAATTGTTGCCGGTCCCTCTCCACTGAAACGAGTCGCGCTTTTGTTCTCGAGGTGTGCACAGCAGAGTCGGAAATTAATTGCACTTTCATTGCTCAGCCAGATGAAAGACTTGGGAAATGTTTGTGTGATAAACAGGATTGTCCTTCGAATTGTAGCCCGTGGATGGCACAGGTAGTGTAACATCAGCACTGCCAGCCAGCTAATCCATTTCAGCACCTTTAAAATGTGCCACGTAACAATGGAGAACAGCATTAATGTGAGCATCAGGAGTTTGAAAGAGAACTGCTCGCTCCGCAGGTTGCCATTGTTTGGAATTTTTGCCATGCTTAATATGAGCATCCACCATTGCAACATCATATACACTCACCAGCTAATGCATTAGTCAGTAAACCTATTACTGGCTATTGCTCATTAGTGCAAATAATAATCAGCCAATCACATGGCATCAACTCAGTGCATTTAGGCGTGTAGGCATGTACAAGATAACCTGCTGAAATCTGAACTGAATGGGGAAGTAAGATGATTTAAGTGGCTCTGAACATGTGTAGGGTTCACAAAAAGTGTTCAGAAACAGAAAATAGCCAGTTTGTAGCAGTTTTCTGGAGATAAATGCCTTGATAATGTCATAGGAGAGTGAACAGATGGATACAGATCGGACTACAGAATACCAGGTTCTATTCCTATGAGCAAAGAACAGGAAACTGAGGCTACAATTCACACAAGCTCAGGGAAGCTGGACAACAGAAGATTGGACAAACACTGCCTGGCCTGATGAAACTTCTGTGGGTCAGGCAGTTCAGGCTGCCGGTGGTGGTGTAATTGTTTTCTTAGCACACTTTGTTTAACACCACAGCCTACCTGATTATTGTTGCTTACTATGTCCATCCCCTTATAACCCATGGTATCTAGCTTACATTATAAAAGCCAACTGCAGCGACTAAAGTCATTTTGTACCATATAAATAAAATAAAATTGAATTGAATACAAAACGAGTTCGGTGCACTCAAAAGGACTTAACAGTAACTAGATCTCAATCCAATAGAGCAACATTGGGATGTGGTGGAATGGGAGATTCACATCATGGATGTGCAGTCGGCAAATATGCAGCAACTGCTCGATGATGTAATGTCAATATGCTGCTGAATCTGTGCCATGAATAATTAATGCAGTTCTGAAAGCAAAGAGGGTCCAACCTGTTACTAGTAAGGTGTAACTTTAAAAATGTGGCAGAGTGAGTGTATATGAAAAAGAAAATGAGGAAAAGTATTTTTGGCGCTGACTGTAAAGTGTCTACATCATATTTTGTCTTATTTTAAGGCCTTTAAGAGTCACATAGAGATCGGTTCGATGTAATTTAAAGTGTAAACATCGTGATTGCCAGTGAACGGTTTAATTTTCTCTTTCCTGCAATTTCATGTGCAGACGCATGATTCAAAATTCAATTACTCAATAACAGATTGTAAAATAAATTACTGCATTAGTCAATGAAGGCACAATACATTACTATGAAATTGTGAGGTAATTCAGGAAAATGGTTCAAATGTGACTCATAGTTTTTCCTGCTTTAACAATAAAATAGTTGCATGGGTTATTTTTATGCCATTCCAGCAGTGTTTATTTTCCTATGTTGTCTTAAATTTTTTCATAAAAATGACTTTTCCCCAACATTTAATGAATCCACTTTTATAACAAAGCCTGGGTGTTTGATTTCCTGTTGCACTGGTCTAAATCAAGGAGGAGATAAATGGCGTGAGCGGGTTCCCTGCTGGGTTTTTGTTACGAAAGCGGTACAAAATAAGCAAATCACTGTAAACATGGCATTTCAACCTGCAACAGCAAGAGCAGTCTGCTAATGTGACAAGAAAAAGGATGGAAATATATTTACTGATAAGAAACAGAAGCGCTTTGATGACCATTTATAACATGAGGATTACATTTACAAAAACACAGAAATGTCCTGAGGTCAAGTTAAAAACGTTTGGTCAGCTTTTACAAAAAATAAACCTTCTTCAGTTGATTTATCGGAAAAATGGTTATGATTTGGATTGATTGGCATTGTGTGATTTTTCACATGATGCTATAATATTTTATTTTTAATATTAGATATTAAATTTGTGTCTCCCTACAGAATATATGTGACTATTTTTTTAAACTTGAAATCCCAACTGAGCTTCTTCAGTTGGTATAAATTTGATCACATACAGTAATGTTCAGGTTAGATCTCTATTTACCACACAAACGCATTATTATTATGCAACATGACTAGGACCCTCATCATCATCAAGAGTCAGGTGCATAAACTTCATAAACAAGAAAACGTGGAAGTTATGGTTTGATGACCCAAAAGCCTGAAAGTCAAAATCATGAAATCAGTTCATACAAATTATACATAAAGGCAAAAGTTGTTTTTTACAATAAGGCATTTCCACTAATGCAGAATTGGTTCTGTTCTGGTTCAAAATCTAAATTTGAACTCTTCCACTTACGCAATAATTAAGGATTTAAGGAAGAGATTCATTTGCGAGCTTGAAGGATTCTAGCCAATCAACTTTTGTTTACCCCATTGGCAGATTTTTTTTTTCTCAAAACAAGACATTTTTGTCAGTTATATATGGCTAATTTCAAGTAGAGCTCTTTTTGCAGTGTACCCTGTAACTGGTAAATAAAGCTCAAGATGAGCTGAAATATCTTATTGAGAAAAAGTTGGACATATTTTCCTGGAATGAGCTTAATTTTCTTGTTAAGAATATGTTTTGTTTTTAGACAAAAAAGAGAAAACATGTCCATAAAGGAGGGTTTTTTTACTTAAAAATCATTTTTTGCAGTGTAGGGTTAATGACACTCTTCTTCATGCTGAATGAATTCAAATTATATCTTTATATATTTAGATTTAAAAAAATATGGCACTAATAATGAGGTAAATGAAGCAACATGGGTTTAGTCTCACATAATAAGCTAATCTCACAAGAAAAGTTAGAATTGGTACTTACTACTTTACAATGCTAAAATTCATCCTCCTTTTTGCTAACTTTGTTTCCTTTTGCTGTGATTGGTATTTTCTGTGTGATAACCATCAAAATCATCTACTAGCACTTATTATTTCATTATAACATCATTAATGATATCATATTTACATATTTTCAACCTGTTATTAACAGGTAATCATATTGTTACTAAACTATTACAATTCTCTTTTGCCTTTGTCTGCATTTTTAATGTTTTTACTTTATATGTCTTTGTTGTGGGCATTTGAATTATCTGACTATGAGCTCCAGCAGTAAAGTTTGATAATTACATGGTACTGCTTTTCCTATTGCCACATTATTAGCAAGCAGTGATGTAAAGTGCTAGTAAAAGAGGTTTGCAGCCAAAAAGTTGGTTCATGCTGGAAACCACTTTGTCCTTGATGTAAATATGTAATTGTGTTTCTGTTCTGTGTCTTGTGTACTGTTTGTTGTATATGTGTCTTTCTTGCTGCTGTCACACCCAAATTTCCCCTTTTTTTTTTAAAGGATTAAAGGACAATTAAAGGATTATTCTCACCAAATCACAGGACCTCAGCCACGATTACTTACTCGATCTGTTGTGTTTAAATGGGAGAAAAACATAGAAAAGTTGTGTCTCACCTGGTTATTATATATGTCTGCACAACATCCATATTCCGCTGATGTTGCTGTGCTGTACTACAAAAAATACTTCCAATCTGTTGCTAAAACCTTGCAGAGAAGCAATAGAAGGTCACCCATTGTGCCTGTTTTCTGACTCTGTCCTACAAAACTTTTCTTGAAAGGCAACATAGAGCCGCCAAAAATCCACATAGAAATGTTATCAAGTCATCTAAGATGCTCATGCTCCCAAAAATTAAAGGAATATTTTGAGAACACAATCTGATCTTAATGGGAAAATAAATCATGCTGGATTTCTATACTAATATGGACTGGATAATAGTATCCATTCCTTCTTCCTCCAGCAACTGCGTGCAAATTCTTGGACATGAGGGATATCATTGTGCTCTAGGAGGAACCCAGGAACCAATGCACTAGCATGATGTCTGACAATACGCCTAAAGAGGTCATGCTGAACGACGTTACAACATAACACTCTCCATAGCTTCTCCAGACCGCTTCACATCTGTCACACGTGCTCATGGTGAACCTTCTCTTATCTGTTAAAAGCACAGGGTACCAGTGGTGGACCTGCCAGTTCTAGTGTTCTATGCCAATCAGGCCGGGGGTGAGCAGAGGGCTCACTAGAGGACGTTGGGCCCTCATACCACGCTCATGAAGTCTGTTTCTGATTGTCTGGTCTGAGACATTCGCATCATTGGCCTGCTGGAGGTTATTTGGTAGGACTCCGACAGTGCTCATCCTGTTCCTCGTAACCCGGTCCTCCTGATGGGTTAAGGGCCTTCTACAGCCCTGTACATCTATCCCAGAGTAACTGCCTGTTTCCTGGTATCTCCTCCATGCTTGTGTTAGTCAGTCAGAAAGAATCAGGAGTTTAAAAATGTCAGTGGCCCCCACCTGTAAAACCATTCCTGTTTTAGGGGTTGTCTCATTGTTGCCCTTCCAGTGCACCTGTTGTTTATTTCATTAACATCAAAGCAGCCGAAACTGATTAACAACCTCCTCTGCTACTTTGCTGACCAGATCAATATCCCACAGGTTTAATTGACTTGATTGATCCTATACTCTGACTAAAAAGTGAGAGTAGTGTATGTTCTTTTCTATTTCCTCTGCTCTGATTAAACTGATTATCAAGCTTAGACAGTTTTACTTCCTCAAACTTCCGTACATGACTGTATAAATTCTTGTTCCTCACAACAGCGCCCACTGCAGTCCCCAGAGATACACTGAAGTCTGGCAAGTCGAGAAACACGAGATCATCTGACAGGTTGTAGCAAACACCTCTGTCCTTGTTATCTAAGCACGTTGAAGTAAACCTGAAAGTGAGTGCTTTCAAAGGTGTGTAAACATGCCTGTGTATGAAGTTATATTAAGTACAGTACAACAAACTGAAGCATGACGCTCGTGGTAAAAACACGTTTGCTTTTCTTTCCTTTTCCAAATAAGTTAATCTGGAGCACCTGTCTGGTTTTATGATTGCTCCCTCGTCAGAGGTTGGTGCAGATCTCAGGGGTGAATAAAATGAAAATAAAATTACTACTGATAGATAATGACTGCCAAAACTATCAAAGTAAATCCCTTATTATCCTTTTTGCTTAATTGGGGTTTTTAACCTTATTAAATCTGCTCCCTGGAGATGGTAAAACAGCCCCAGTTTCTTTTTGGATGTGCCTGCCAGTGTTTGCATACTGACGTTTTGACGTAGGGGTCGGAGAAGCCGTTGGCATCCATGGCGGCAAGGTGAGCACAGCGTATGATGCCCACTACCAGGCACGACTTCTGGGTGTTGTACTTCAGAGAAATCATGATTCGTCCACGTTCCTCCAGAGACTTGTCTTCCGTCTTGACCTGCAGGGTGGAAATGAGAAGATTTAGGATTCAAAACCAGCTGAGCTTTCAAAAGACTGACAGTTATGCCAACAAGCGTCTTGGCCAAAAATCAAACGCAACTATTGAAGAAAGTCAAGCGACTCACAACAAAAGGATGATGGCAGTGTGACCACAAACATCTTTAACATACAGTCTTTTATTTTTATCAGGCTCGGATGAACTTTTTCTGTCACCTCTAGGTCAGAAGTTTAACTACACATGTAATCTCTGCAATATCATAATGTAGAAAAAGTGCAGTTTCAACAATATGTCTAACTTTTTCTACATGACAAAGAGATGCAGCGATAGCAAATGAAAGAAATCTCTTGGGTTTAAATTGTAAAAAATGAATGAATTAAAGTTCTAGTAGCTCATTGTTTAGACCAGTGGTCCCCAATCCCCGGGCCGGTACCAGTCCGTGAGTCGTTTGGTAGCAGGCCACGGGAGTTGAGGCTCGGGTGTGAAATTTATGGTTTTCAGGGTTTTTATCATTATTTTTTTAGCGTTCTTATCATTAACTTGGTTTCCCTGGGTCTTTTTTTGTGTGTTATGAGTAAATCTTTTTTTTTGGTACCAGTACTGGTTTTATTTTGTTGTATTTATCTGCAATACCTTGAAGGCCTGTCCGTGAAAATATTGTCGGACATAAACCAGTCCTTGGCGGAAAAAAGGTTGGGGACCGCTGGTTTAGACTGTCCTGTAGTTATAAAACTGAGAGTTTTTGATAATTTGTACAAAACTTTTTCCTGTTTGGATCCACTGTGTAAAAGCTACATTTCTTGGGGCGATCGTGGCTCAAGAGTTGGGCGTTCGCCTTGTAATCGGAAGGTTGCCGGTTCGAGCCCCGGCTTGGACAGTCTCGGTCGTTGTGTCCTTGGGCAAGACACTTCACCCGTTGCCTACTGGTGGTGGTCAGAGGGCCCGGTGGCGCCAGTGTTCGGCAGCCTCGCCTCTGTCAGTGTGCCCCAGGGTGGCTGTGGCTACAATGTAGCTTGCCATTACCAGTGTGTGAATGGGTGGATGACTAGATATGTAAAGCGCTTTGGGGTCCTTAGGGACCAGTAAAGCGCTATATAAATACAGGCCATTTACCATTTCTAGAGTAGAGTCATTTATTTGTTTATCTATTACTTATTAGGTGTGGTATGAATGGTAGTGGGCGATGTCTTTATCAGTAGGAAAAGCAGTAAAACTTATGAAAATACAGTTAGAAGTCTAAAATTTATGCCCTCATTTACATTTTCCAAAGCCATCCAGTGAGCCGGATTGAAGTCTTTGCTAGGCGGATTCCCGGATCTAAACAATATAACTTAATCCTTAAAATTCTTCTTATCCCATGACTTAAATCAAACTGGGAATGCAGTTTGATATAAGTTGATTTAAGGTCTTCTGCTGGAAAAAATGGAAATCACAGGCTAACCATCTCTCTTCTTGTGTCCGCCTCCGCTTTCTAAAATTGAAACATTTTCACTTACATAAGCCGAAATGCAGTGAAAGATGTGATTAAACCCTATCTCATCTGACCCATACCTTTTGCTTAAGCTAGAAACTTCCAGGATTTTGGAGGAACATCTTTGTAACCATGCCATGTCCTTGGCACAGAGACTGCATATTGCTCGTTTATTATTTTGAAGGGTCCCTGAATTACCCCGAATTTATTAAAAAGAAATTAGATGTCTTGGCCTTTGCCTCTCTCATTGTTCACTACAATCATCCACCTACACTCAAGTCTTCAAAATCTGTCCGAGTCCTACTAAGAAATGTCACATGGGTGTCTTTCCTTTTATGTTTTGGTAAAATACTTGCAGCCCCCCATTGATTACACACGTACTGCTTTGCCATGTTATGTACTTAAATTCTCAGGGATGTTGAACCTGTGCTGCACAGCTGCTTATATAAAAGCAGTAAAACATTACCTCATCAGGATCCAGTGAAGGAGTGGGAGGACAGGTCTTTTTGTTGTCTTTTTTTTTTTTACCTTCTTTTAATTTTACCTTCGTCTATTCTTGGCTTGCTCTGGCTCTTTGTAGCTAGGCTTCTGTCTTTGCCAGGACATTTCTGTTCACTCATGTGACCTGTAAAGTTTCCAGCACCTACAGTCCTAGCTGTCTAGACAAGTACGTGCCTTAAAAATCAGCCAAACACTGATTGGCTGATTGATCCCATCTCCGTTGTAGATGATGAGTTAATGGCCTCATCAAAATTAATTTACCATGTTCCTTGAGTCAAAAAAAACATCGGAACTGACACATGATCTGTGTGTTAAAAGTGTGTCTCCAAACGCGGCACCCCTCCCCCCCCCCCACCCCCACCACCACCACAGATTTCTATATAAACAAATTCTCTATTTAAACAGGAAGTCTCATTCTTAGGCTGCTGGATAGCATCAGTCATTCTGACACCATTGCAACTGCATCAATCATAATCATGCACAGTACACAACTTGATAGCTTGTTAAATGATCATAAGGTGCAGTCAAAATGTGATGACATGCCTCAGGAAGAGTAGCAAAATAGTACAGAGAAACTAAAGAGACCACATCCTAGTCACTGAAACGTTCTCGCCAGGTAGCTGGCTACCAAGTGAAGGCAGGAGGCTCACAATGGGTTCTGCAAGCTGCTGATACACAGCTCCACTTTCTCATTGTGCAAATCAAGTATTTTGAAATAGGAAACAAGCTTCTCCACAATTTCTTCCCACTGTGCTTAAAAGTCCAGGAATTTTCCAATCCTCCCTCCATCCTGGGAGAAAGCAACACAATACGTAGCTTTCTTGGCACAAAAATAACATTACAGCATAAAAAAAACAGGCTTCTTGAAAGGTTCTGGATGGATTTTTGTATTTGCGTATATAAATTTGTTTTAAATAAAACAGTATTTTTATTTTCTAGATCTACCCACATTGTAAGCACATTGCTCAAAAAAATTAAACACGTATTTTTTAACATTCATTTATTCATTTACTCCGTGGCCCTTAGAGGTCAAATGGAAAGAAAATGCCAGCAAATTAAAAAATGTTGCAAAAGCACACAAAACACAACATAAGTTGAATAAAACACAACGGAAATGGAAAACAAAACAGAAGTGTTTCTGGGGACACAATAAGGTGACGGACCAGCATCAGTGAGCAAAACATGCGAAGGATCGCACTGACACACAAAAGAAGTGGAGGATTAATCCGTGTTTACATAATACGTTTGCTGTATGCTGTTCACTGTGAGCTTGTCCCCTGAAACGTTATGTGTTGTTCTTGTTTTTACCTTTATAGCATTTATGTTCTATTTCCATTGTATTTTATTCAACTTCAGTTGTATTTTCGGTGCTTTTTGCAGCATTTTTCTTTTTTCCTGTGTTTTTTTAAGTTTCAGTGTGATCCAATAATCCAATGAAAATAATTTCACAGCAAAATTTTCCTAGAAGGGAGATTGGACTTGTTATACTCTTTGCTAGTTCCATATTTTATTCTTGGACTCTCCTGCAGTAGCTTTGCATGCTTCACTGTTCAAAAATAATCCTTATTTATAGTATCGGCCCCTCACTTCAAACACTTTTCCTTTAATCCAATTTTATTTTGATCGGTTGCCCCTCATAAATACAAGATTGAACCAAATACCTGTTCAAATCTATCCCCTGTGACATCATACAGATCCAACGACAGAAAACATTCCCTGAAACTGATCGTTTAGAGTGGTATGAAATGGCTCAGAGTGAAACTCTAGGCCAATATAATATGAGCATCCACTACTACAGCAGTACATTTGTCTACAAGTCTCATCTAGGAGCTCGGTTTCAAGAGATTCTTGATCTCCCTGGTTTTACACGATCAAATAAATAAATAGGGAACACAAGTCCACTTTAACAACAAAAGGGAAGCCTTACAGATACCAAAATGTCATCACAAATCCTCGTCTTATAAAACATCCTTGCCGTTTCGTGTTCTTTTTGCACAACTTCAGTCCAACTGAGTTTTATTTATATAGCACAAAATCACAGCAGCAGTTGCTTCAAGGTGCTTACAGTTGCTCTGCCATTTAGAGGCCTCAATGGCAGCCTGAAAGCGGGTTAATAGTAAAGAACCACACTCCTCGACTGAGGAGGCGAATAAAACAAACAAATAAACAAAAAAACTCTGAAGTATAAACTTTGGAATATCAGTGATCATATCAGCTGTAATGATCTGTTTTGTCCTTGATAAAGTATTCTCATAATGATTTTTTAAAAAAAATATCTGCAGCTTCTGAAGATTAAAGATAATTTCTGCATGATTAAAATATGGCCTTAACATTATGCTTGCAACAATGCAAATAGATGAACTTATGCAATGCAAATTTTCCATACAATGTATGCATTGCTCTCATATGTTTACAATGTTTACTTTTACCTGCTATCTTTTAAACAAACTCCACCAACCTCTAACTCTTACCGACCTCCAAGATTACATCCTGATTTCGGTAAATTCCACACTGAATTAATCTACTTGCCTATCTCACTATGACTGCAGTTTCTTTCACTCAGTTCTTCATCCTTAGATGGATGTTGAGAATACAGTACTTTGATGTGGTGCTTTGTTGTAAAAGACAAAACAAAACAAAAGAAAGAGCAGCTATGTGTTGTCTGTTTTAAAAAGCAGCAATTTTGAGTTGATTGTATTTAACATTAACTTGGTTTAAATGGGACTGAACAACTTCAAAGGTAGGAATGTAAAGGTATCTACAATTAAAAGGGAACAAATAACTGTGGCGTTTGAAGACAGCATTTGATAATTATCATACAAATTATTTATATGGAGAAGAACAGTGGTCCTAATTTGGAACCCTGTGGAACTCCATGGAATATGGGGAGTAAAAGAGGAAAAAGACCCAGCAAAGTACACACACTTTGTCCTGAGACTACTGTGGAAAAGAAAAAAACAGAAAACAGCCTGATTTACTACAGTATGAGTCAACCTATTATGTCAGTGCTTGTTAGTTAAGTTATTGGTAAAACAGACCTGTACAACTACCAGTTATTCACGACAATCTTATGAATGTACTTTTCTACTATACAAGTTTGTGTTGGCCCACAGAGCACTTCTTGTTATCTAGAAAGAAAAAAATACTTGAGTGTATGAAAATGACAGAAAGGCAGTTCAGAAGCCGAAAGAGCTTTTTTTTCCATGTCCAGTGACTTAGAAATGCAATTTACCAGCAACTCCTCCACAGCTGCTGATTATGTGAGTAATTCATCATTTTTTCCCTTTACTTCAGCACTTATTTTTAACCACACACACAGGATAAAGCCACTCATATCAACATAGCAAAGACAAATGAGTCTAAAGAACTTTAAGCTAATCGAGAGCTACTTGAAAGTGCCTGGACCACTGAAAACTGTTTGTGCCATTTCAAATGAATATTCATTAGATTTTCTGTCTCAGTTCCTTCTCTCATCTCTGAAAGACTGGATGCTACAGTGAAGTCAAACTGAAAACCTTGATTTTACTGCAATAACATAGTACGTTGACTCATTTACTTTTCAGGTGCTAAGTTTTATATGTTGTAGAGAATAACAGCTAGAGCTGATAATGCTGATATAGCGGTGTGGTTTGACTGTGTCTGGATCTGCCGTCACTGCCTTGGAGCGCCAGTGTGTGCAAGGAAGGAAGTCCCACTGAGATCAAATCTCTTACACAAGGGCGACAAACTCAAAACATCTCAGAAATGCAACAAATACAAGGTAAAACGCAAGCTATACAATAAACAAATAGTAAAAAACACCCGTCACTCAAAACATCCACATCTCAGTTTATGTTAAACAGGGAGGAAAGTTGCCGGAATTTGGATTGTGTCTCGACCACCCCCAGCAGGAGATAAAAAGCATCAGCTTTTAGATGTAAGCTAGTTCATGTGGTTTTCTCTTCCCCTCACTGTAAGAGCCGACTTAAATCAGTGATTCTCTTGTTGAAGTCACAGTGCATTTCATAATTAATCACTTGTGGGCCTGACTTGATCAGGAACATAATTTAAATCACAGAAATTTTAAGATCATTCAGAAAAGATATTATCTCCCCTAAATCACTTCAGCTGTGTTATGTGAGCTATATTTATTTTATATTTTGTGAGCTTTTGGGAGATTTTTCCAACTTCTGTTGTGTTTTAAATATTACTGGTTTCAGTTGAATGGACATTTTTCTGCATTTTTCAGATACATCAACAAGCAGGTGAATAAAATGCGTGTTTATCAGATAACCAGCCATAAATGTCCTTCAGGAGTTCACAGGTGGCCAGAACCATGACTGTAAATGAATGACAATGAGCTCTGATGCAGCTGGATGTATAAATAAGCACCTGTTTGCCAGCAAGTCAAGATATCAGCTTAAAATATGATCACATGTCCCTATTGTGTGCATGAAAAACCCGCTCTCATTTCAAATGTGCCAAATGCTTTCGTTTTTTCAATGCTGCTGGTGTCTCACAGAAATGGTATAATTTGGCACCAGTGTCTGGATGCATCGCGTTTAAGCAGCAGTGAGCCAGGTCTGTCACTCCCAACAAACAAACAAAGCAAAAGACAAAGCTCCAAACGGGATGCAGTCCACTTTCTTGTGGCTAATAAACAACCCACCCATCCGTCACCTAGCCAACTCACTAATGGAGATTTTGTAGCTCGGGGCTGTGATCTCTCAGCGCCCAGTGTTGCTGCAGCTGGTGCATCAAAGAACCCTTGCACACCATGGTGAGTTGCAAGCACTATCTGGCAGAACAGCATTATTTGATGCCACAGAGTAGAAATGCATTATCACAACTTCTTTTTTCTGCCTCCAAGTGGCAAGAACCCCCCAAAAAATCTTAGAGACAATGACCAGTACCACTGGCAAGTTGTTGATGTAAAAACACAAAAATATACCTAAAAACATTGCAATATTGTCAACATTGACAGTAACAAGCTCTGAACACAAGGTGAATAAAAGCTGGGGTCTACCACACCAGGCAAAATCCTAAGAGCTAAGATCCTGTGGGACTTCTAGACAGACAGACAAACTGGTGATGGCTAACCAACCGGACATAGTAGTGGTGGACAAGCAGAAGGAGACAGGTGCAGTGATAGAAGAGATGAAAAGCTGGAGAAATACTAAGGGCTGAGAGAAGAGCTTGATGTGGAGGGTGAAGGAAACAGGAAACAGTGGCTTCTGCAGATCCCAGGAACATCATCCAAGATCTGTGTCCAGAAGAGAGCAGTCCAAGGAACAGCAAAGATACTGCAGAGGACCCTCAAGCTCCCAGGCCTTGGGCAGAGGACTTGAGCTTGAAGGATACATGTATATAGATACGTATCCACATAGATGCCCGCTTGGATACAGCAGCCCAGATTTGAGTCTGACACTCGGCACTCTTTTATTTCTCACCACTTCCTGTCTATTTTCACTGTTTCACCATCAAATAATGGCAAAAATGCCCAAAAAATTATCTAAAAAAAGTGCCCTCACAAGCTGTGCAATCTATGATCTTTGCTGCTAACACCCCCAAAACTCCCACAATAATCAGAAAACAATATTTAAATGAAGAGCAAAACTGGCATAAAGAAACAGCTCTGCAGACACAGACTGCTGCCTCCACCACACACTCTTGTACTGTGTGTAGGAGACAGGGCTCAACAATCTGTCCAGCAGTATCCACAGCAGGATACTAATCAGATATCTCCAAGGAGCTGACTCTCCCTACATGAATCACACATGACTTTTACAAGACGTCTCACTGGACTGGTGACGACATTCAACTCATCTAGCGTGCCAACATGTTTCAGTTGCCACTTCAGCTTACTCTCAAATCCATTTTGTCCAGTTGTGATTTTGTAGTTTCTGTCTGCCTGTATCCTTTAACAGAGCGCACTTTAGGAATCCACGACAAACCAAGAGCGTCGAGACACATACAGTAGCAAGGAAGGAAGCACAAACCTCAGGCTGCCTGGATAGTAACAAGCCCAGCATGCCTGACAAGCGCTGACATTTTTACAGCACTCACTGTCTTCTTTTCAGTTTCACACGCACAGATCATTCATTTAGTCTGAACACCAGCCCTTTGCTAACAACTCTTTTTTATGCCAGCATATAAATAAGAAAGTAGCAAGTAAACTGCATTCACTGCGAGAGTGACCACAATGGACAAAATTACAGTATTTTTCAGACCATAAGGTGCACCAGATTATAAGGCACATTAAGTGAAACCAAACAGTCAGATAAACAAACTTTACTCAACTCATTCTTGCGTCCTCCACTTCTGTACCATTGATTCATTAATATTGAATTCTATCACAGCTGCTCTATTCCCATGTTGTTGGAGTATATTAATGACTAACCTCGTATTGTGGATGGATTATCTCAGTTGTTCTCCTGACTGAAGTTTGGTCCGTTTACAACATCCTGCCGTGCGATTGCGTTTGTCCCTAACCATCGGGAACCCTCACGTTAACTTTTATTAAGTGAAAAAAAGTTAGCATTCATCCTCCAGCTTCACTGTTTATGTTATGCTAACATAGCTGTGTCGCTAGCGATCACGTAGCACATCATTATCTACCAGCTAGTCCAACTTCAGTAACCCTACAAACGTCGCTGCTGTTTAGTTTTCTGTCTTCATTTATGTTGGAAGTGATAGCAGAGCTGTACGTTTTATTTCTTTCAGAAATCTCTCCGTCAGAACATGCTATATCATGTTTAGGTGGAAAATAGCGAGCTAACTTCCTGCTAACTTCTAACGCTGTAGCCGTAATGCTCCGACAATCCACCAAGCTGTGCGGCTTCGTAACTTACCAAAGTCGTACTAAAACATTTTTTTACAGATTTTTGAGCGCCGTGTACAATCGGTTCAAGGTCAGTAAGCACAACCAGAATTCATACATAAGGCACACTGTCTATTTTTGAGGAATTTAAAGGATTTTAAGTGCGCCTTATAGTCCGAAAAATACAGTAGATAAGAGTGTATCAGAGGGACAGCTCAGGTAAGACTGTAATAGTTTGGACATGTGCAGAGGGGTAGTGGATACATTGGGCAAAGGATGTTGTAGATGGGTCTTCCAGGCAGGAAGAAAAGAGAAAGCCCACAGGGAATATTCACAGATGTAGTGAGGAGGATTTGCAGAGGGTTGGTATGACAGAGGAGGATGCTGGCACTATTTTTTTTTCCTTTTCATCTCACACACCCCAAAAATCACTATATGATGAATAAATCAGTTACATAATTTTCAAAATGTCAAACAACCCCTTAAACAGGACTTTACAAACCAACTGATGGCATCACAACGACAATATCCATCTTTTATATACCATCTTTGTATGAAATACTAGAAAAGAAAAACAATGGCAAAATGGTTTGAGTATCTTTGCTTGGATCAACTGTGGGGTGAAAATTCTTTCTGATAGTAACACGCATGTGTAAGGTGCTCATGCAGGTGTGAAACAGATTAGAAGCAAATAAGGGAACAACAGCAGGAAAGGAGCACCCACAGGAGAAGAAGGAAATCACAAAGGATGTGCATATCCTAACTGCAACATTTTGGCTCAATTTTCATTTTTCAAACTAAAAGCAGCATATGGTTTAGTGGTTTTAGGGTTCCTAATACACTGGAGTGGTTTGAATGCAAAGCCTAAATGTAGTAAAAGCTTTTCAAACTAAAATTTATGGATGTCTCCTAAGATGTGACTCCTCGTGCAGCTTTTATGAATCCCCGTTTCCTTTTTCTATTAATCTGTTCAAACATAAAATCAATTAACATAACCAAACACACCGCTGTGCAGTGGTGTTTACTTTACATTTTCCAGCTACATGTACCATTGCCTCAGGGAAAACTCAATTATGATTGGCTAGAGGATGTCTATTAATTGAATTTAATGCACAGCATTACCGGATACCTCCGATGAGACCATCTCCACATCACTCTGAATGAAAGCAGGCACGGTGCTAAATAATACAGTGAAATATGTCTCACTCTGTGCTCGCGTCATTATTTTCTCCAAAGACTGACAACAAAGCAGCGCATACAGTAGGTAGCAACCCAGCACAATAATATTCCAAGTGTATTGACTGGGGCCCAGGTATTACACAGCCCCTCAGGGGTTACCAGGGAAACAGAAGTATTACCAAGAAAAATGTCTGATCATATGCCAGGATAAAGGGGAGGGTGTCTTTGACTGGTTCACACTATTCTCCCAGTAATCAATTCAAAAATTTAGCCATGCACTTTAAAGTGAAACCCCTTCCCACAAGCCTCCATCTTTTTGTATTATTTATGGTAACAATACAACAAAGAAATTCTGACATGCTAAGAGGAACACCAGTGTTTGTCTGTGACACAGGTCACGTCTGAATCTCTTTGAGAGAATGCGTGGGTAGTTCAGGATTTGAGGCTTTAAATGTGTGCAACAGGAAGCTGGGTTGAAATACATCTCCTGCCAATGTCCTGGTAGGATCTCTTAGATCAACACCTCTCTGAAAACAGTGGGGCGCTAACTATTGTGCTGATGCAAGAGAAGCGGCTGAGGCATACAGAGCACTGGCATTCACACACATATTCCACGCAGAGAGGATAAATAAAGCTGTGCCCGTAAGAGCAGAGGTAAAAACAGGTGAGAGAAATTGTTGCTCAGAGGCTTAAGAGGAATATTTAGGCTTCTCAGTCTCTGGTTCTCTCGCCTTTAAGGAAAAAACACGAAGCGCCTCGTTTGTACTTGTACTAATGTGATTATCTCCTCATTCAAACTTCCATTCCCACGTCTGGCTGTGGAAATGCTGAAAAATGTCAATGTTTGCAGGAGATTTCAATGAGGTAAAAGCAGCAGCCTCGAACAAATGAAGCCAAAGCGTAGGTGAGAAAAAACACAGTTTTCTTAACAGACACAAGAGGCTGCCCCCCAAAACAAGACAATGCCATAGACATCATTAAAGATCGGCGTAACACCTGAACAGTGAAGCCAGCAGAGGAGCATCTTAAACCTGTTTTCCTTGAAATGGCCACTGGGGGCAGACTGCTGTGGTTGCAAAAATACTTATCATTGTACAAGTGCATGGGAAGAGGCTCCTCGCTTCCCTTGGTTTGGGTTTCACTTTTTCCAAACTCAATTAATATCTAGCAAGTGTTTGCGGACAAGTCAGACTCCATCTTCTATGCAAACTGTCTTGACTGCTATTTACAAGGCGGATTTACTTGTTCAGCATCCAGTTTGCAAATGATTTCATCCCATGACTGCCAGCAATTTCCAGTAACTACTTGGAAATTGGTGAATGCATCTTCCTGCAGATGCCAGATAGTTGGAGCCTTGTGTAAGTGAATGATTACAAAGTTAAAAGCTATAGCTGAAATACTCAGTGTAAAATACTGGCTGTTTAATATTTAAAAAATCCAAACATTGTGGTTCATGCATTTTAACAACAAACTGGCAGGCTAGCCTCTGACTTATCATTCCAAAAAAAATGAAGATAACAAATTGATAAAATTCCAACCAATTGTAAAGATGTCTCCTTGAATTTAAAACTATATAGTTTGTGTAGTATATAGCATTAAGAACACTAACATATCTGTGTGGAAGAACCCCTGGATGCCATGATATTTATTACAGTCAAAATAAAAAATGCATGCATTCGTTCAAATGATAATGATAAAATTATAATGGAGAGAAATGTGGGAAACCTTGTCAAAAAGAACAGAAAGATTAAAGTCTGTAAGGCATTTCATGTTCTAAGTTGTACAGGCCATCACATCCATCATTATTAACACTGTCACCCTTTAGCCACATGTGCCATACTCTTTTGTGGCTGAATGCTTTCAGCAAGCATTTGGCATGATGCCGTAGTAACTGTTTCCAGGAAAGAGAGATCAACGGCTTTTAAACACGGGCTTACATAATGAAACAAAATACAATTTGAAATTACATAAAATGTGGCAACAGGGTGAGCTACAAATTTGTGGCCTTCTCTTACAGCTAAGCCTTTCATTGTCCAACTGAGTTGAGGGAATACAGAAATATATTGTACAGAGACACTGATCCAAGATTCATTGCCAGATTAGGCTGCTGGCTTCTACTGTTCAGGGCCTCTTGCTGTCTCCTGGTGCCAGTGCTCATTGCAGATCCAGAGTCCAGGCTTGGAGACTCATCCATTAAATTGAAAATGGGCAATTGGTCAAACTCACAATGTTGGCAGGCACAGCAGTCCAACCTCATTGAAATTACCAAAACATACAAAGTGTTCCTCAGTCTTTATGTCAGCATGTACACAATATTCATTGGTTCTATATTCTAATAGATGAACTGCTGCCTTGAATATACCTTTGTAAGAGCTTTTAAATTAAGAATTCTCCATGTTTTCATGTCTGAGTGTCATTTGTAAATGTGTATACAAATAGTTTGCAAACCTCCAGCAAACACTCACTAAACTGATTGGGGGGAAAAACTTATATATTCTTTGTGACTAAGGTCACCCACTGATCTCTAACACTGTGCAATTAAGTTCTAAGGGGAAGATGTCTGAAATTTAAAAACACCACAAAATCACAGTATTTACAAAGATTTTAGTAGTTTTCTGATGAAAAAGGTAAAACAGTAACAACTTTTTAATTTTAGTAGAACCAAATTCACAAATGTATCAGTCTGCTGTTTACCTCAGCTGTCAATGCCGGATAACCGTCCACTTCTATTTACTCTGGAAAAGGCTGTAAACCTTTGTGAATGATATGGGGCAACTGTCGATAACTGCCACTGATTGGCCCTGTTAGCTACTTTTAGCTGCTGTTAGTGAAACTATATTTGTAGTAAGGCTGTAAGATTCACGCTTGGTGAATAAACTCTCATATGTTGTCAGACTGTAACTGATTACACGAGACTTGAGGTGAGGAAGAAGTGGACACATTTTATTAAGATCATGATCGTGTTGTCTCTTTCCTTTGCATTTTCATTTCTTTGTTGTCCCTCCACTGCGCTCGAATGTCTACAACTTTTTTTCTTATCTTTTCTGCCTTTGGTGTACTACATTGCATATTTGGCCAGTCTCTTGCCAGACACGTAAAACGTCATTAGTCAGAAGGGAGATGTCCTTTCTGACCACTATATTCAAATATGGTGAGGTAACATGACTGCTTACATGAACCACAAATCTCCTCCTAAGTATTTTTAATAGATTCATTTTAAGTTTATGAGAATGCATCAGTTTGTTGGAAGATGAAATTACACACTAATCTATGTATATTCATGAATACAATATACATTTTCATATGACCCAGAATGACCCTGAAAATGACCTTTAAGACTTTAAGGTTACATCAAAGCTTTTCTGTGTTTTCTACCCAATCTACTGACTTTTATGTAAGCTGAAGAAGCCAGTTAAAATGCTCCACTGTCAAGACCATCAATAAGACAGGCACTGTGAGCTGCTGGATGAGATGATTAAATGGTTGCTCTATTCTCCCCGGCACACAAAACAACTTCCTGTTTTCAGACAGAGCTCCTCATCCGAGTGCAAGCAGAGCAGAAAGCTACCTGCCTGAACTCCTTTTCTCTTTTTAACCAGCAACAGTCATAGCTTCACGTCACTTTGCCTTGAAGCAATCTGTGCGAAAAAGGCCTACGAGGCCCTGTTACATGACATGTGACAGGGTGGTCCAAAATAGCATGAATCTTATCTGAAGAAGAAATGAAACATTTGTCACCTTTGACACAAATATCTGCTCTGCTTAAAAACCTATACAGCGATGATCTGAGCTACCCAGCTTCTAAAATCAACTCTAGTTTTACTAAACGAATAGTAAAATGTGGAAATTAAATAGCATGCCTGCTGTGCGTGGAATAAACTCATCCACTCTTTGCTGTAGATAGCTGTTGTAAAGCTGCAGGCAGCAGTGTCATGCAGATATACCTGTGAGTCACGTTGTTCCATGTCAGCACTGACAGTATCTACTGATCACACTTTGCAATCCCTCATCTGGTTGTTATCTCTTACTTTTGCCACAAATATTTAGATGCAATGTTGTAAATTGTAAACTTACCTGCTTTACCTACTAACCTACTACTAAACTACTAACTAAACACAAATAATAGCATTTTTAACACTAACACTGCTTTCTGCTCCCCAAAATGCTCAAATCTTTGAATGGCAAATGACTACAATACACTTTAAATGTGGTCATTTTTGGAAGCACAACATGCACTTACATAAACAAACCTCGGTACAAAATCAAAGCCCAGATTGTTCAATGAATAGTAGCTGTTTGGTCCCAGTTTATGCACAAGCATATTTTTGTATTTTTGGATGCTATTTCTCACTCCCACATAGACAACAAAGCATATGAGTGAAGCAACAGGAAGTTGTCTCTCCAAACACAAGACTGTGCTCCGCACTCCAAATATGGATGGTCCAGAATTACACTGCATCCACTTTTTTTTAAAACCATAAACTGTGTAGGCATTTTCAAAAGGATATTCAATCACAGTTCAATGATACTTCACTCCACTCCCATGCTCTCATAACGCATAATCCACTCCCGCACCCCACTTATGGGCTCAAAACCCAAGGCTCTAATCTGTCATGTGCTTTAAGCTAAATCCTCCCGGGTCCTGTTGTTTCTTGCAATTACCAACATCTATTATATGGAGCACCATGCCATGCCCTGTTGGGATCTTTTGTTATACTATTATAATGCACCTATTATTATCTGGATTTAGTATTACCAGATATTTAAATTTGTTCACACACACATTCTGTCCCAGTGAAACTAATTAGAGTTACATGTTATCAATAAAACAGACCGCATTCCTTCCTTAATTACTCTCTGTGCAGAACTGTAGCTCAGGCTTTGACATGCAGCTGTGTATCTGAACAGAAACAGTGAAATGATAGCAGATATTTTCTGATGTTTAG
Organism: Pelmatolapia mariae; assembly: GCF_036321145.2. Classification (NCBI taxonomy): domain Eukaryota; kingdom Metazoa; phylum Chordata; class Actinopteri; order Cichliformes; family Cichlidae; genus Pelmatolapia; species Pelmatolapia mariae. The sequence goes on along the minus strand of NC_086236.1, from coordinate 6,923,292 downwards.
CAAAGTCTTCAGCTTTTGCTTCTTTAGACTGCCTATTGTGGATTTTAAGGTTTGTTTTGGATGAATAAGCCAGATTGCAGGACTGATTTTTATCCCGAGTTTAAGAGTTGGAAAACTGTGTTTTTTAAAATGAAATCTGCACCTTTTTTTCCCCAAACGTCTGCTAGTGATCCAAGAGTTTGGTTCAACTGATCAGCATTTAAAGATGTGTTTGCTCATTTGTTCTGACTCTGAACTTTGACATGAGGAAATAATCGTATGTTCCATGATGAGTTTTCCTAGGGTACCAAATTGCGGCAGGTGTTAATGAACGGTAGGACAGTGCACCACTATTCTGATAAATCTTCCCGAAAGACTTTTGCATTCAAAACAAGGGTTTATGACCCTCTCTGAAATGTTTTTAGTGGTTCAGACTTTACCTTCAGGTGCATTGTTCCTGTGAACTGCTGTTTCTTAGTTGACATTACAAACTGATGAAACAGATACCTGAAAACACTTTACTAGCTGCTTCGTCTGGTTAGTGGGTATCAATTATTTCAGTTTTGAGAGTACTAGCCCAGAAGAGCCAAGGTTTGAAGAGTCAGTGTGTTTATAAAGCTTTGAAAGTTACATAACCTGAACTTTATTGTGAACAAACCAAAGTCTTAACAAGCGCATTAAGGTCTGAGACCTCAAGTAATGTTATCTGAGACCTCCGATCTCTTGGGGATACCTAAACAGTTTCTTTCCCTTTTTAAAACCCCCCCCGCCAAAATTAAACAACATAATGCACTAACTGTGATTAAAATGTGGATAATAACGGGTCACCTTTTACTTAATGCAAACTAAAGTTTGGTGCAGTTTAAAATTGCACAGGTTCTCCCACTTTTCCTAGGCATCAATGTCAAACGTAGGTGAAGGATAAAGATGTTTTGAAAGTTCACCGGCACGGACCGTGAAACCTGGGAGGTAAAAGCAGAGATCAAATCGGCACAGCATTATGAAATCAATTATTCATGCATGTTGAAGAGAGACGTCGTCAAAGTTACACTGCCTTGACGGCCCATCACTCCCGGTCAGATGGTCATACAGTGCAACAGATGTGGAAAATCAAGCTGTTCCAGTGCTGATCTTTGTGAACATGAGCAAGCTTGCCAAGTCTAACCCACACTTGACTCACTTAATACACTGAAAATGATGGACTGCTGCTGATGATTATGGTCTAGGCCTACACGTAAGATATTGCACTGAGCAGTAGTGCTGGGCGATATGACGATATATATCGTGTGGACGATAGAAAAGTGTCTATCGTGCCATTTGTCTTCTATCGTTTATATCGTTTCTAACCCGAATTTTACAAATTATTACATAAAATATATCATTAACCCTTTACAACCGGTCGGAGCAGGCACACTCCGTTTTCCCTAACTATTTTTAAATCCCTGTAGAACTGTAACCACGTAAGGTAGCGCAATAATGTTTTTTTTGCATATGAAACCGTAGGAGTTGTACTTACATCTTATTCCATTAGCTTGTCCTAAGTCACGGTTTCCTTCCACATATAGCTTTGCAAAAAATTGCATAAAAAGCACTTCCAGCAACAAAAACATAATATTCCAGACTTGCAGCAACAAAAACACAATATTCCAGAAACAGGCTTTGCCGATCCGATCAGCTGTTCATAACACTTCCTACGTTGGAATATAAGTCAGCGCGAACTCTCGCATGTCCGCCATTACCTGTCCGAAACCGGAAGTGACATCATGTTCGCGGAAAATGTAGTTTTTTAAGCTTCAAAGTCTATGTTGGTATTTTTAAAAGTCATGTTTGACTTTATGCTCTTCTGTATCGTTTCTGGGATGCTTAGAAGTCAAATTACACTGTTGGAAATAGTTTATTTTGATGCACATGCTGTGTTTTTGCAAATTTGCATTTATTTATTTTCATTTTTCCTGTAGTATATAAAAATTTGTGTATCTCAAAAATAAAACTATGAAGACACTCAAAATAAATAAATGTAAAGATAAGCTCTGGCGGACTTGGTTCTATTGTAGGTCTTAAAGGGTTAAATAGCCTGTGCAAATATATTAGTGTTGTCTTCTCACTATACATATTCTTAACTTTATGCAAGAGATAATAAAGTGTAAAAAATATTTTTTGCAAAGAAACTCTGTCTTGTGGTTTCGCAACATGGTGCTACTTTACGTGCACCCGGATTTGCGACATGCTTTACGGTAACTCAAAACAAAGACTGCACCCTCTCCACTCGCTGTTTACAGACTGCATACTTTCCAGATGACCACAGGTCAGGTGGTATATCGTGATATATATCGTTATCGTGATATAAAATAATTCATATCGTGATAAATATTTTTTCCATATCGCCCAGCACTACTGAGCAGAGTATAATGTTGAGTATTACATGCTATGCAGTTACACTGTTACACACACAAATACATAATGAAAAAAAACAATGACTTCAAGCTTACTGTTTCTCAAGGCAGTTTTCATACCTGGCAACATTAGTTATAATTAAGCAGCTCATGTCAGTTCTGCTCTGCTGACATGAGCTGTTTATCAGAAGTGTTAGCTTCTTTCTTATGATCAATTTATTTACTCACAGATTTGTATTTGAAGTGTTTTTCTTAGCAGAATAAAGTGACTCCACTGGAAATATACTGGAACAACCTTATGCTTTGTAATGATGACTAAATTACTCTTTAATCTTAAGCTAGGCAGATGTATACCGGACACAGTAAGGTTTACAATTTGGTCTAAGGATCCAAGAAGTAAGAAGTAATATGAAAGTAGGGTGAAACAGCAGTCTGGTCAAAACTGGTTGAGATACGTTGGCAAAAACTGCACCTGGGACAGAAATATGTTGCTTCTATGTGTAAAAACAGGAAAAGTGAGCTTTACAAAGCAAGAAATATCTATCAGATTATTGCAGTAAAGATGTGAAATGTATGTCATTGTTTTTCAAATCGAATTACATTAAATTGCCCACTAATTCGATAACTAAAGGGCTGTCACACCGCAGAGATGGGCAGTAACGCGTTAGGCGTTACTGTAATCCGATTACCTTTTTCAAGTAACGAGTAAAGTAAGGGATTACTATTGCAAAAAAGGTAATTAGATTACTGTTACTTTCCCGTAAGCACGCTGCGTTACTAAAACCGTGATTTTTTGCCAGAGTGTCTCATGACAATGACGTAAGCGAGTGCAACGTCAGTGGCAACAGCTGTGTGCAGATCAAAAATGGATACTATAACGAGTGCGGGAGAGAGTATGAGCGTGCAGTGTTTAACGCGTGGAAGTACTGACCTTACTTTGAGTTTGATTCCGTAAAAAGTGGCAAAAACATTAGCGTCTGCTGTTCACTGCGTGGGAAGAAAACTTCTTTTTACAGCGAAAAAAACCCTAAACGTCCGAGCAAGCACCGAGTACGCTGCCGCTGGAATGTGAAATTCACAGAGAAACTGCCGTATCCTTCCACTGACCGCTGCAGCACACCTGCACCAGGGCAAACCTCCGCCTGCCCCACTCCTGCTATACAGGTGAAAATAGAGCAACAGGACCGCTGAGTCTTTGATTTTATTTATTTTCTGCTGTGTTTTACGTGCATCTATTTGAAAGAGTGAGTGTAAACACAAAAAACTATTTTATTTTATATGCTGGAATGTGCAGAAAATAGGTTTAAATGTTAAACAAATTTCTTCCAGTCAGAGAATGTTGCATATAATTTAATGTTTGCTTGATGCATAAAGTTAAAAGATCAAAACTAATAAAACAAGTTTTAAACAGAGACTTTTTCATTTGATTACATTTTATATGATGGATTATGCAGAAAAAGTAGAATTGGGCTGAAAGATCTATTGCTTTATTACCTATTTAAAGGATAAATAATGTTTTAAAAAAGTAACCAAGTAACTAATTACTTTTGAAAATAAGTAATCAGTAAAGTAACGGGATTACTTTTTCGGGAAGTAATCAGTAATTAGTTACTGATTACTTTTTTCAAGTAACTTGACCAACACTGGTCACCTATATTTGCATGTAAATTCAGTGTCACTTGTTGCATGGTGATTTGCACATTTGGAAAAACAAACATGGGTTAGAATGTCATCAATATAATGCAAATCATGTGTTTGGTCTTCTCTTCATCTAGAAGACTTTGTTTATTTAATTTTGTTATAATCGATAAAATGATAAGATATGACAATTCATACAGAACTTCTTCTTTGTGGAAAGTTTGACTTAAACTTCCACATGGCATTTAATAACATGTCTATCAGACAGCAAAGCCATGTCTGTAATATTGGCACAATCTTTAGGATCTAAAATGTTGTTGTGAGTACAGCCCCTCAAGAAACAACAACACGATCACATTTAAACAACATAAAAATGCAGCTGTGTGTGTGGGACGGAGTGAACTTACAGGTAACTGTTTCTCCAGGCAGTTGTTGAAATTCTTGGTTTGATTGGGCTTCAGCTTCTTGAGAGGGATTCGCGTTTCCCCGATGAACTCGTTGTGGCGGAATTTGTCCTCATCACACACTGAAATCCTGAGATGACAAGAACAGAGAAGTGTAGGAGGACATGAGCAAAGCGAGGTTTAGGTTAGGGTTTGTTGCTGAGAGGAGGCTTAAAGCCATAAAACCAGTCATTTTCCACCATCCACCTTCACGGGGCTTCAATTTGTACTTTGTAGTCACAGCTGCTAAATCTGTAGGACCACAGCACTCAGAGCACTGAAGCTACAACCAAGTAGTTCTGCAGGGATCAATGTCAGAGTCTATCAGCATGACAGGAAATGATGAGATAATTATACACGAGGAGCGTTCAACCATCCACGGATCAAAAGATTCAAACATACTAAGGTGGAAGGGGAAACTCTACGTGAGAAGACGTTGAGAAAAATTTGACATTGTTCCCGATCATGTCATTTAAGACCCAGTCACGAATTCATCTTGAACACATCTCCATTTGCTCGTCTTATTTACTCAATTAGTGCAGCACGAATCGAACTGTGCTGTGGCGCATTGTCCTTTCCGCCTGTTTACTGATTTCTATTATGTGCCCACTTTGCATTTGTTTCCACTGAACACACAAACACAAAACAAATCCTCTTTTCAGTGCAAGACGGCGTCCTTTCTTAACAACAATAAAGACGCGGATTTATAATATAACACAGTAGGCTACAGTCGCTTACAAAAGCTAATGATTGATGGGGAACCGAAAGGTCTCTCGCAGTCAAAGCCGCTGAGGACCAAAAGGCGCGTGGGGCCACAAAATGAGCTTTGTGTTTTACTGGAGATCTATATTCTTCGCCAGCATTTCATTAAATTTATAATGAAAGCCAATTATTGGTGCTCCCTGCAGACCTATGTTTTCAATAAATGCAGAGAGCGCCCACCGCCCTAACATGACATGATTCACACTCACAGCTCCAGCATGCCTGTGTTGGGGAATACTGTTTGTTTCAAGTGCTTTTCCGCTGCATAATCAGCTGCAATACTGAGGAAAACATGCAGCCTTTAGGAACCCCACAGCGTTAGCATGTTGTATGTTAATATGCATCACTAATACAGTATAGGATGTGCTGCAATCTGACTCTCAGTAAAAATAACTGGACAGGTGGTGAATTCAAATTTCAATTTCCAAGAAGAAATAGGTTGCGCTGTTTTGGAAGCATGGAGGCTTTTCTCACAGTCTATTGTTTCTGGAAAATGGTTAATAAAGGTGTTTTCTGTGTGTGAATAGATCTTTTGGCTTGTGTGCACAGTGTCTGTCACATCTCATCTCTGCTACATTTGCTTCAGGCCTTCATTGTTGTGGTGGCATTCAGTCCAGTAACAATACAGTATTTTTTTTCCTGCTCCGCAACACAAAATAATCAGCAAAATACAGTCACGTATTTGCAGTGTGTCGATAAGGTTGACAGTCGGTCACTGCAGTCCAGCAATTACTCCAGCTGTCCCAGAAGTACAGCGAGTGCTTTGCAGCTTATATTGTGTAGTAGGAAAGCATGTTTTCACAAAATACGTTCAAGCTATTAGAAGTAATGCAATAAAACTTTTGCAAACATTCTGTGATGATTTGGTAGTCACTTGTGTAAACTTATAGAGGTGATAAAAATGTTTTGTGTCCCTTATTTCTGTCTTGTTTGCTGGACAAATGGAGGACAAAGTGACAGGCCTAAAAAAACAGTATCTGAAAGTCACGTCCTCAGGAAATGCGAAAAAACCCCAGCAAACACCTGACATAGAACCGGAGAGATGCATCGGGCTCTTCAGCTGATCCACCTACTGTTTGTTTACGCCTCATCAGAAATGGCCTCAGTGGAAGGGGAGCAGTGAAGAAGCCATTCTTGAGGAAAGGAAACAGGAAGAAAAGAGCTGAAGTTTGCCAAATTAAACAAGAACCAGACTGATCATCAGGTCTTACAGAGGAGGTCCAGAGAAGGTCAGGAGAGCGATATGACAGTGAATGTCTAGAGCCACCTGAAAAACATGGCGTCTGTCATGGTTTGGGGCTGATTTCAGCCATTGGTGCAAAATTCAATAGAATTATAAACGCAAAAAGGAACCATCTGATTTTAATCCATCACACAATACCATCGTGAAAGAGTAAAAGCATACCTGGATAGAAGAAGGCACAGAGGAACACTATCAGTCACGGACTGGTCTCCTCAGAGCCCAGATTTCAACGTTACTGAAGCAGTGTGGGATCGTGACAGACAACAGAAGAACAACCAGCTAAAATTCAAAGAAGATCTTTGAATGTCCTTTAAGAAGGCTGGAGACCCATTCCTGAAGACTACTTAAAGAAATTGTAAGAAAGTTCGACTGTGTTGAAGAACAAAGGTCATCATACCAAATACTGAAAAGCTCATTAGAAATCTAAAAATTTTGCTTTTGCCTCTTATACTGTAGCTTCATGAATGCTTGCATGTTTCAATAAATCATTTCACCCATTTCTAATCTTCCTAGATAAATATGAAGACGTTTTTGCACAGTACTGTATCTAGATAAACATTGTATTTAATGGCAAAATGTTACCAGCATAAAACATGCCCATTAGTGTTAACTGATTCTAAGAAGGGAGACTTTCAGAGAAACCTCCCTTCTTAGCACGGGCTTGCTTCTTAGAAAGCGCTTGCTTCTCAGAATGGGCTGGAAATCTTTAAAGACATTTTGAGCTCTGCTTTGTCGTTTGGCATCTGTGCCCTGACATACTGGGTTATGGCATTTGTGAGATGTGTCTGTCACCACCAGTTTCTCATGTTTTAAATAAGATTACAGCTGTGAAGAGGAGTATTTTACCCCAAACAACAGTCGAGGTTTTGGTGCTCAAATCTAAGTGAAATTAGAAAAAGCAGGTGAAAAAAAAGAAGTTACAGTTTAACTAAATTCAACAACCTCAACAATTACAATATCTCCCTATGAGGAGCACTTGGCAACTGTGGAGAGGGCGAACTCCCTTTTGACAGGAAGAGACCTCCAGCAGAGCCCAAAAGGACATAAATGGGGATCTTTAATAAATTAAGTCCCAAAGGTAACTTGAGGTGTGAATACCAGTCCTTCAAAGAGAAAACAGTTAAGTTGAGATTATGTGATTATGTGCAAAATATCCACTTCCACATGGAAACACAAAAGATGATTTCAGCACTGTCAAGGGCAAGAAAACCCTATTACCCTAAAAATATAGAAATGATGGCCAATCAGAAGTCTGGAGATAATGGTTATTATTATCAAAGTTGAACAAAGAGCAAGAAGTCTTACATTTGGAGAAAATCGTCTCATGCAAACAGTAACACGATGCAAGTCTGTTGTTGAAAAACAAGATAAACATGCACAGTAAAACAGCATTTACATGTGGACAATGCTCTAAAAATTGGGCGCCCTCTAGTGGCCATTTCAATGAGTGCATGTCAAATGTCGGCTCAAGGGGTCAGTTTAGATTCGTGGGTGGACCTCGGCATGCTGCAAACTGAAAAACAACTTTTGCAATGCTTTATTTTACAAGGGTGTATTTTAATATAAAACATGTAAAACATCCCTAACCACCCAGACTAGTGGGGACTTTTTCCAGCTTTATGAAGTAGAAACACACCTGTGTGTTATTTCAGGAACAACACTTTTTTTCTGAGAGGAGGAACAAACAAACCAAAAGGATCATTAAGCTGAGGACTTGTTCCACCCACATTTATCTTGAGGAAGTAACTGGAGGACAAATCGATGGAGCCGGTAAATGAAATGCTGTGAAAGTCCCTGAAATGTTTTCACGGCATTCCAGCACATAACATTAACTCTAGAAACACATTTGCTACTGGGGTGCTTGGGGGTAAGTGAAGACAAAAGCAAACTGAAATCCTCCACTGCATACGGCCCACCTGGGATGTACAAAATGATTATGCATATGATTGCATAACCTACCTCCGCCACTTGATTGTACAGTGTTAAAAATACAGGAGCAAAGAATGGTGAAGTAATAAAAACAAAGTGCTTCCATTGCATAAGGGCACCGCATTTATCTCAGGAAGATGGAGTTTTAGTGTGTTCTTAGGTGTTGTAGTGAAACACAAATAACCAAACAAACAGGAAGTCCTCTCACCCAAACAGAAGTGCTATTTGGAAATCTGACAAATAAAGGATTTCCCAACTGTTATTACGATCTGAAGCTATTCCAGACTCGGCATGCAAACTCGCAGTGAAAAGGAAGAAAGAGGAAAAGCAACATCATCATTCATTTCTGCTTGAGAGGCTGCTGTTAAACACAGGCTGTAATGTAGTTATCTAAAATAGAAACCAAGAAGAAGAGAAACTGTCAAACATCACCGCTCCCTGAAAATGATCTTCTGAAGCCTTTAAAAACAGATCCACGGCAGCTAAGCACACCAAAACAACAAAAGACAGATTTATGCTATCCCTCTCTGCCTTTCAACTCTCCCTTCTATTTTTCTTCTTGTTCATATATATCCTTCCTTATAAGATGTGTTTGTTATTTTCTTACTTTGTCTTCTATTTCCCCTTCACTTCCCTTCCTTTTGTTCTTTGGTTAAGTTTTATTTTCTTCCATTTTCTTCCTCTTGCCTATTATTCCTCTATTTTCATTTTCACTTCCTTCCTTCTATCCCTTGCTACTTCCTTTCTTCCTTGTTCCATTCCTTGCTTACTCTGTTCCTTCCTTCTTTTGGCTCCTTCCCTTTAAACCTTCTTCCACCCATCCCCATTTTTTTACTGCCTCTTCCTTTCCTCCTTTATTCCTTCCCTTCTTCCTTGCCTCCTTGGTTCCTTTCTTGCTTTCCCTGCTGCTTCTTTCCTTAAATTGCTTCTTCCATCCATCCATCCCTCCATTCATCTTTCCTACCTGTATTTGATTTGATTTGATATGATATACCTTTATTAGTCCCACGAGTGGGAAATTTCATGTTAAGGCTGCCGACCTATTGCACGCAATGGCGGCGCCATCTTACCCTCCGACCATACATACATTACACAAAAACATCCTTCCTTCCTTACCTCACTATGTAATGCTCCCTTCTTTTCTTGCTTCCTTACTCGTTTACCCTTCTCCTTCTTTTTTGGGGTTTCTTCCTTACTTACCTTTAACTTCTTTCATCCCACGCCCCCTTCCTTCCTTCCTCACACGACCCCTTCCTTCCTTCCTTCCGTCCTTCCTTCCTCCCTCCCACACCACCTTCCTTCCTTCCTTTCTTCCTTCTTTCCTCCCTCGCACACCCAGTTCCTTCCTTCCTTCCTCCCACGCCCCCTTCCTTCCTCCCATGCCCCCTTCCTTCCTTCCTTCTTTCCTCCCACACCTCCTTCCTTCTTTCCTTCCTTCCTTTCTTCCTTCCTCCCACGCCTCCTTCCTTCCTACCTCCCACGCCTCCTTCCTTCTTTCCTTCCTTCCTCCCTCCCATGCCCCTTCCTTCCTTCCTTCCTCCCACGCCTCCTTCCTTCCTACCTCCCACGCCTCCTTCCTTCCTTCTTCCCTCCCATGCCCCTTCCTTCCTTCCTTCCTCCCACGCCTCCTTCCTTCCTACCTCCCACGCCTCCTTCCTTCTTTCTTTCCTTCCTCCCACGCCCGCTTCCTTCTTTCCTTCCTTCCTCCCACGCCCCCTTCCTTCCTTCATTCCTTCTTTCCTTCCTTCCTCCCACGCCCCCTTCCTTCCTCCCATGCCCCCTTCCTTCCTTCTTTCCTCCCACACCTCCTTCCTTCTTTCCTTCCTTCCTTCCTTCCTTCCTTCCTTCCTTCCTCCCACGCCTCCTTCCTTCTTTCTTTCATTCCTCCCACGCCCCCTTCCTTCCTTCCTACCTCCCATGCCCCTTCCTTCCTTCCTTCCTCCCACGCCTCCTTCCTTCTTTCCTTCCTTCCTCCCACGCCCCCTTACTTCCTTCCTTCCTCCCTCCCTCCCATGCCCCTTTCTTCCTTCCTTCCTTCCCTCCTCCCACACCTCCTTCCTTCCTTCCTCCCACGCCCCCTTCCTTCCTTCCTCCCTCCCATGCCCCTTTCTTCCTTCCTTCCTTCCCTCCTCCCACACCTCCTTCCTTCTTTCCTTCCTTACTCCCACGCCCCCTTCCTTCCTTCCTTTCTTCCTCCCATGCCTCCTTCCTTCCTTCCTTCCTTCCATTTCATCATTTGTATCCATATGTCCAACCACTCCTTTCTTCTTTCCTCCACATCTTTCATCCCTTTCTTCTCTTTCCATTCATTAAGTGGACACATGTGCGTAGCACTGACAGTACCTGAGTGTTTTGCGGACCATATCCTCATCAGTGATGCCGTAGTAGGTCAGGGTCTCATTCCAGACTGGGTTGAGTGTATTGTGCAGGGTCTTGGTTCTGAGTTTATTGGCCTGGAAGACAAACAAGGAAGACGGTGATTAAAAAGAGCTGAACATCATTCATGAGTGAAAAACACTGAGCTCCTCCTACAGCTCAGGAGAGTTCATCCCTCAGGTGTCATTTTCATTGAAGAACTGACAGAATTATATAAACATCCTTGAAAACGTACAAAGCCTCTCTGCTAGGGTGAAAATTTGTCAACGCGTTGACGTCTGGTGCCACGCATGCAAACACGAGCTCGGTGCTGCTGCATACTGAACGCTGTCAGGAATGAAATATCAACAGCAGACTGCATTTACATGAAGTGACAGGCATAATCAAAGCATGGCAGGAAGTGGGTAAAAAACACTGAGAACAATGTGATGAATGCTCTGAAGTTAAAAGATAGTCACCATGGTTGTTCTGGCTCAGTGTGATTCTGTTTCTGTCAACAGCACATTTTTGAGAAAACAATTTTCCAGTCACTGACCTTTCACTGGGATTAAATCTTTATACTTGAAAAACAGTCTGAAACAAAAAGAAAATACACCACCTAACCACCTAAACAACTAATACCATACACAACTTTAAATTAATATTTTCATAACTGATGCCTGCTGTCAGTGTATGGCACTGAAGTCAGGAGGTGATCAGCTAAGATTAGGTCAGTACAAAGACACGGTGGTAGAAAACATACACTGTATATAAAAGATGGATCCAGGCACAGTGACAACTCCTACTACTGTTTTGAATCCTGGACTTAAACATATTTGCCATATTTTTTCAAACCAGATATCACAATTGACTCACACTCCACACCCACATGACATGACAGGGCTTGTCAGTCACAAAGAACCCACAATGCAAACAGCACATACTGCTTTATTGTCCTTTTTGACTGCAATGATGAGCATAATCGACAGAATATGTTTTAAATGGCATCTGAAACCTCAAACACAAGTTCACAAACACAGGGCAAGTCAAAGACGTTTAATTTTCAGTTTACAGATTTAAAGCCATGAAAGAGAAGCCCCTTCACATTTAAAGCACAGGTGTTTGGACCAGTTCTTCTATAGTGCCTTTTTTGACATTCAAAGAGCTTTGCACAGCTTGCCTCAATCACACAGGCACTTTTTTCTATCTAACATTAACACTGCATCAGAGAGCAACTTGACGTTAGTATTTTGCCCGAGGATATTTGCCATGCAGACTGGAGCAGACAGGGATCAAACCACCAACCTTCCAATTAGTAGATGACCTGCTCTACCACCTGAGCTACAGCCACTCCATCAAAGATTCTTTGCTGCAAGCTGAAACTGATGAAGCATTAACACATATTATGCTACTCCTGATAGTCTTTTAGTGAGGTGGCCTGAGTGCTTCCTTTGTTGCGAAGCTTTCCACACGTGTTTAACCTGTGAGCCTCGCCTGAGTGGGCCAGTGGCAACAAGATTAACCTTCACCTGCAGAAGGGTTCCACCATATTCATCTTGAATCATACTTGTTATTAATCTCTGCCTCTCTTCCACAGCATGTCTTTTATTCTTCAGTCTTCCTTCTCGCTCCCCAACCGGTTGCAGCAGATGGCCCCGCCCCTCCCTGAGCCTGGTTCTGTCGGTGGTTTCTTCCTGTTAAAAGGGAGTTTTTCCTTCCCACTGTCACCAAAGTGCTTGCTCATAGGGGCTCATATGATTGTTGGGTTTTTTCTCTGTATGTATTACTGTAAGGTCTACCTTACAATATAAAGCACCTTGAGGTGACTGTTGTTGTAATTTGGCGCTGTATAAATAAAATTGAATTGAATTTGTGTCCCCCAATGGCTCTCTTTAATTCTCTGGGCTCTAAGCTGATCTTGTTTTTTGTACACTTGGATAAAAGAATCGTGTCTGGATAAGTGTAGTTACTAACACCTCTTCGAGGAGGAAGCTCGGAGCAACGGTCAGGTCAGGTTCTTGGCAGTTGTTCTTGCCTTTGGAGCCTCATCTACTTCCAAATTTCTGAAATCTAAAAACTTTGAGTGGCTGCACCTGGTGTGTATTAGCTTTGACCATCTTAAAAACTGTTTATAGAACTGGCTTTACATACAGGTCTCGACAAGCAAAACTTTCAAAGTTATTTTTAAAGCTTTGACTAAAAGCATTTTCTGCTTTTTCACAGAGTAGCTTCAGCTGAAGACATTAAAGCCGTTGTTGGACACGGCTGCACACTGCAAATTAGAAAGCTAAAAAAGACATGCACAAATCTCTGACCAGAGTTTCACTGTAGCAAATGTACACGGCAGACTGTGCTAAAGAAGAGCGCATTCGGTACAGAATATATTTTTGAGTTTGATGAATAGATCTGAATGTTTTCTTTAAAACTTTTCATCCTGAGTTTGACAAAAGCACACTTTCTGTCACACAACTTGATCATTTTAGTTTTCTTTCACTGCTTTCGTAACAATATTTTTGGCTCCAATTCACTGAAAAAGGCTTAAAAATATACTGCACTCTACCTGGTTAATGCCAAGTGGCAGACAGACACGGTCAGACATTTCCCTCAGGAGGTGGTGAGGAACAAAATAGAGCTAAAATAAGCGTGTACAGACATAATAACTGACACAATGTCTGCTGCTAAAAGGTGACACATGTAAATGGCTGATTAAAAGATGTAAATCTGCGATCAAAGTACTTCAAGTACAAATCAGTTGTTGCTCCTTCCATCGGGTGTATGAGACACGAGTCCAAACGTCAGACAGTGGCTTGTTTAGTAAGATCTGCATCGCTGTTTATTGTAGCAGCCATCAGACGTACACTTTGTCACTTCATCGATTGCAAGTTAGCAAGGTGATGAAAATCGCTGTGACAAGTGACGCGGCTTTATCGGCGGAATATTGTTTGGGGAAATCCTGGGAGCACGCTGCTGACATGATGAGGATGGAGACCCTGTGCCATGTGTGAGGACGTGAGTTTGTTGAATTTAATCAATTAGCTGCTGTGATTATTTGCAAGTCTGATGGCAGGGTTCCACATAACAAGGCTCTCGCTGATTGTTTCTCCCTCAATCAGCGGTTGTTTCCCCGAGGAAGGCTGTTGAATAGGCACACACACACACATATATATATACACACACAGTGACTGTTCAAAATTATTTTTTTAAGGCTGATAGGAACATGTTTTATAAAAAATAGTTTTAATAAACTCGTTTAATTTAATTTGAAAGCTTTCATGGTTTTCATTAATTATTCATGTATTTCCTCCCTTCTTTCTGTTGTTGCAGATTTTTGATCTTATTGAATAAAATGTCTCTGAAGCATTAGAGTAGTGCACTGGATGCCGAACAAATGAATGGAATCAGACGGAACATGGGAACGTGGGTACTGATGGTTAAAAATATACTGCGTAATTCAAAAGTCTTCAAATCAAATCCAGCAAAGGTTATTTGTTCTGTCCTCATAATTTTCCACTACTGTTGCACGGCAACAAAAATGCTAACTGATTACCAGTACAGCACACAGACTGTATATAAAAGATGGGCGTAGTCACTGTGACATTTCACTATCTTGGTCTTTTGAATTTGGACATGATGACAAAATGCGGAATCTGAGTGAGAATAGAAGGAAACTGCACTCATAGGGTAACACGCTGTCATGGTCCGGGTTAGTGCGGGAACGCCCCATGTGCTGGTGATTCCACCATGGGGTGGAGCCGCCGCGCCTCCTTGTCATCACCTCAACTGCAAGTAATAAGGTTGCGGGCTTTCTATGACCAGCGTTCTCAAGCACTCCCCGCCAGAACATCTACTAAATCACTATCTCCTGGACGTCAATGCTTTCTACTGTCACAGCTGCTGTTTATCCGCTGGTCAGCTTGCAGCTTCTCCATAACTCTTCACCTGCCTGCCCCCCCCCCCCGGCCTCGGAAATTAACGGAGCTTCTTTCTGGACTCACCTGTTCTGGCACCCGGACCACTACCCCCCCTTCCACGCTTCGTTTTCGCCTGCATCCAATGACTGTAAGATCTCTTTTCCCTGCCTTCATCTCACAGTTCCTGCTCCGGATGTTACCCGGTGTCGGGTTCCACGACAGCCCCAAGACTCCCTCACGGACCCCACTCCCCTGGTAACCCAGTGATAACTCAGCATTCCACTTTTAGTTTAGATAGTTCAGTCCGTCAGTTTCTGGCGTCTCTCTGTGTGTGACTTTAAAGCGCCTGAATTCTGCCCGTAGGTTAACAGCATATTTCTGTTCTTAGTATCTTCGTGAAAGAAGTAATTTATGTTCATAGTATTGCGGCTGAGTGCCCGCTCACAGTATAAGGAGTTAAGTTGTTTTTGTTTCAGCGAGGCAATGCTAATTCCGCCTCCCGTAATGTATTATATATTCTGTCTTGCCTTTCTTAGTTCATAGTAGATGTGTTTAGATGTGTTCAGCATCCTTGTGCATTTAATAATAATAATAATAATAATGGATTGGATTTATATAGCGCTTTTCAAGGCACCTAAAGCGCTTTACAATTCCACTATTCATTCACTCTCACATTCACACACTGGTGAAGGCAAGCTACAGTTGTAGCCACAGCTGCCCTGGGGCAGACTGACAGAAGCGAGGCTGCCATATCGCACCATCGGCCCCTCTGGCCAACACCAGTAGGCGGTAGGGTAAAGTGTCTTGCCCAAGGACACAACGACCAGGACAGAGAGCCCGGGGATCGAACCGGCGACCTTTAGTCTTGCTCTTTGAATTCTGTAATAAAGTTAACTTTGCTCACAGTTCCTGCGTACCTGAGTGGTGTCCGCATCTGAGTCCATTTTCTTGTGTTCGGCCGCTTGGCCGTGACACATGCTTGTTAATCACATATTCAGCTTTATCCTACGTTCTGACTAGAATAAATATTTTCATGTTAAATGGCTCCTACAATTCTCCTTCTTAGATCTTCTGAGTTTCTTGGAGTTTCCTATTGCTCTGAGTTAAATCCAATGAGGGCTGTCAAATAAATGCTCTTTATGCTGCAAAGAGAACTTATCAGTTGCAGTCTATCATGAATACTAATGAGATGTTAACAGGCCTTGGCCTTGTCAAGTTGAATGGCATTATAGAACCTTCAGCACCACTCATTAAAAGACTGAAGTGAGTATATGTATATATTTGAGCCCATATGTACGTTTTTGACCAAGTGTGGATTAGAGAAACTCCAATCTAATTTTCATGCCCATGCCCGTGTGTGCAAACTTCTTACCACAACTGTATATAAAGACTCTACATGCCACCGCAACCCAGGGACACACAGAGGTGTTTACCAGCACAGTATCTGTATATAAGGTGTGCAGATACTGTGCATACCTTACAATGGTAAATTTCAAAACGATTTTCCAGTATAGGACCAGAAGACGTACATTAAATATACATAAATATGGGAATGAGTGATAACAGCTCCTCATGCATTATGTGAAGGTCAAGGTGTTGTTGTTTTTGGTGGGGCACCTTGACTTTTCTACAAGCTTCTCATGGGAGTTACTAAGTGGATTGTTGGCAGGATGTGAAGAGCAGAGGAAGTGGTCAGCTGAATTTCAATGCAGTCATATACACTGACTTGTGAGCAGGCATGTTGTTAAAACACAGTAAAGCAGCTAGATCTGAGGGTGTGATTTAATTAAAGGTTTGACTGGTTCAGATCCCTGAAATAAAGAAAAAAAACTTGGAGTTAGAGTGCTGCTGCTGGCTTTATCCACAGCGATGAAAGAAAGCAGTGAATTAAATAGATAATGAGTCCATTTGCAGAGGAGCTGGAGCTTTCTATTCCACACGTGTGATCAGCGTGCATTAATGGGGAAATAATTCACCGCCACCACCTGCTCACAGATGGAGGGCGGTGCTACAAATCAGCAACTGGTGTCACAAACATTTCCACTGTAGAGGCTAAAAAGGCTTTGCTCCATAGCCAATTATTCCAGCGTTTTTGCATGGATGTATAGATTGATAAGCTATACTGTAACTAGGTTTTGTTTAACAAACCTGCACACCTGAATGAGGCAGAGAGAGAAGTAACAAGGTAAATGCAGAGGCCTGTCGAGCTGCAGATGTGCGCTGCAGTTTTATCACAGTTCAGTAATCGGCGCCCAAAAATTGCTCGTTTAAAACTCTGACATCTGTTATTTTTCTATAAAACTATTCAAGCTGAGAAAAATCTCACTGACATCGTCTTATTTATACCGTTTTATGCCCAGCAGTGAATATGCTAATACTCAGTGGAACCAAACAACTAAACACAATAATGGCATAATGATGCACATTTTCTACACCATTAAACTTAAAGAGGAATTCCACTTATTTAGAAAAGGATGGTCTAAAATCGAAGAAGAAGAGACAGAAGTGGCTTTGCTTCCTTTTGTTCCTTGTTTGGGACAAGGTCTTAAAACATGACACTTACCTACACAACTGATTCTATTGAAAGTAAAATGTAATTGTTAAAGTGACATAGTTATGCTGGGGGTGTTATAGTGGGAGGACTGATATTTTTGATTTTATTTTTTCTCGCTATAAAAATAACTAAAGGACTTTGCAGTCCTGTGAAAAATAAGAGCATCCTTCCTGCTTCTTTAGGAATGAAGACGGTAAGTAGCAGCCATGTGCTTCTAGTCAAGTGCACTTGATTGACTGATTGTCAGCACCTCTTTAAATGCTGCAGTTTGGGCAGTTTGCTGATCTGGGGCAATCAGGTATGTGTCAACACAATGTCACAATCTTCCCAGGACTGAACGTCCCAGCATACTTATCCCAATGTCAGACTGTGCAATACTCAGAGAAGCTTAAAAAAAAATCAAGAGCTACAGCACATCCCAAACTCTACAGAGCTTAGTTAGCATGATGCTAAACTTCACAACAACTAGAAAAAGACTGAAGAAATACAGTTTTTCTGGAAGGGTTTCAAGGAGAAAGCTTCTCTCTAAAAAGAACATGGCAGCAAGATGTATTCAACAATGTCCTTTGGACAGATGAGATCAAAGCGGAGATGCTTGGACATAATGCACCATGACAAAGCTCCATGTTTGGAGAAAACCAAACACAGCATATATCAACTCAACTAATTTTAATTGTCAGCACAGAGATGATGATTCAAGCCTGTTTTGCAGTCACATGACCTGTGCACCTTGCAGTCACTGAGTCGAACGTGAACTCCTCTGTATACCAAAGTACTCTAGGGTCAAATGTCAGGCTAGCTATCCTCTAAAACTTACATAAAATCATGGTACAGGGAAATAATCCTAAGCACAGAAGCCGATCTACAACTACATGGCTGAAAAAGAAGAATCAAGATGCTGCGAAAGCCGAGTCAGAGTCAAAAAGTGACTGATCAGGGACTTTAAGAGAGCTGTGAATAAATGATTGCCCGCAAACTTCAAAGAACCGAAGCAATGCCAAGACGAGTGGGCACAGTTTCCCCAAAAAGTAATAAAAATGATTACTCCAATTTACTTCTACTGCTACCTAAAGTTAAATCGACTCGGGATTTAGTTATTTTTTCACAAGACTGCATATAATTCTAGAAACATTTTTCCACGAATCTAAACCAAAACTATAATCTTTTCTTAACCCTAACTGAGCACCTTCCCTCATCTAAAACTAAGCAGGTTTTAGAGTTTACCATTCACAACAAGTGAATGTGAACCTGTAACGCAAATAAAAATAGAATGAAATGGATAAAGCAAACATTGCATTTATCTGTTGCTGGTCAATATTGCCATGGCCGGTGCATGTAATGTGACACCCATTATAAGAACACATTGGCTCTTTATAGCAAATTTACAAGTACATACTGTAGCTAGCTACAATAAATTTGTGCTAGATAAAAAAGCTTATTTTTTCCTTTCTTCACTTTCTACATAACGAGTGAAGATAATCCGGGGTAAACGGTGATGGAGATGGTTCATGCACCTGCACCTGCCAGATATTTATATTTTTATTTTACATTCCTGTACAACGTTTTAACAATTTCCAAGGATGGTTTTCTGTAACAAACCATCTGAGACATCAGGTTGGAATCTGTTCCTACGAGGAAATTAAAATGCCAGGGAGGTTATGTTTTTGGTAGCCTGTGTGTGTGTGTCATTCTGTCTGTAAACACAATACAGTAGCTCAAAAATGTAGACATTCATTCAAAACACGAAATGTTTTCAATAAATTATGATAAAACTTTGCAGGGGTGTAGAATGGGGTCATGTAAACAATCCATTAAAATTTGGCTTATATCCACCGAGGTCTTCAAGGTCAAATCAACAAAAAGCCTTTGTCATCATATAGAAAGTACTGTATAGAGATTTAAAACCTCTGACCAATTATTGAATATCTTTAAAAAACAAAATGAACATATAAGAAATACAAATCTTGCTCTTTAAAAGTTTGCGGTGTGCTTGTTGTTTTTATTTCTCTAACTCTTCCATCATCATAATTAAAATAATCCAATCATCAAATTGGTGAAGCAGTAAATTTTGAATATTATTTTATTATTATTATCTTATCAGCCACACTACTTCATTTTTAACACTGCGGGCTGTCAAAACGTCACCAACGTCAGTTTACACCATTCAGTCCGTCTCTGGACTTGACAGTTTAATTTGGAATAATTACGGCATTTTATTTTGTCTGATTGCGGTCATAATAATCTCCGTGAGTCTCATCGGAGGTGATCTGGCTTTATAGTAGAGCATGAAACTTCACTTCTGATTAGAGCGCAAGCAGACTTGACCTCTTTGTGTGGGTCCTAATGAGGTTCTTAGAATGAGCCTAATGATTATTTTGAGAATGATTGCAGCGAATCTTTGAGGAGGGAGAAGGTGACAGCATCTTTCCTTACTTGCACAAAAATACAGAGGGATCTGTGAGGCTGCCTGATGAGACAGGAGACAAATCCATGAGGCAGCATGCCCTCATGGAGAGTTTTTGACGTTGCAGTCAAATAATCCATGACATATTTATATAAATGTATGCCACTAACATGAAAGGAGTTGGATAGTTGGCATTAGCGCTGATGCCCTCGGCAGAACATATAAACAATGGAAAACCCCTTACATAAACTCCAAGTGGAAAATGATACAAGACAGTATGACACTATGATAGCAGAACCTTTGTCAGACCCTAAAGATATTTGCCTAGTCTTCAGAAAGCACATTTAAAGGCTAAAAACTCCATTAATTCACAGAAAATGTAGCACACCGCTTCATCAGCAGGGCCAGAGTTGATAGACAGTAGGAGCAGCAGATGGCATGCAGAGTGATCCAAAGCCAGTGTTTTCAATGTTTTACATAATAAGAAGTAACCATCTTGACCTCTGTCAGCATCTGAAGAAATAGCCAGTGAGGGGTAGAAACAGTTTGGCAGGCGGGGCAAAAAACAGTCCAGTCTCCCCAGAAATAGCCCTCCGATTGGATGATTCTTACAGTGCCAATATTCAGTACTTGAGCAGGAAGTAGTGAACCCTTAATGTAGCGGGTCTAAAAGTAAAGAAGTGAAGGCTGAAGTGGTGCACAAGTGGGTAGTGTGTTACGAAATAAAATTCCATTTTATTTCAACTCATGTTAACTTTGCGATCTCCAATCTGGATAAATGTAACAGAGCAGAAACAGCCCGGTTTCACAGAAATACATGAAATAAACATAACCTCCTAACACTGCGATACATGGAGGTGGCATAAATTTGTTCAAAGTATGTGGCGGAAAGACAAAAGCAATAAAAATTAGATTTGAAGTTATTCAAACCAATTCCCAGTTACAGTTTCTGAATCAGCAGCACAAAGATAGACAAAGTCTGCTTTAAAAGGAGGAACAACTCAAGGACATTTGAGTATCAGATTTTTTTAAAATACTTTAAGACGTTTGATAAGAGTAGCATGACAGATGTTTACTTTGATTACACAAATGTGTAGGAGTAAGCAATGGATAATTGGTATTGATTTAGGGTTAGGGTTATAACTGGGCACAAATAACTTCAGCTTATTATAATAGTCCACAGTTTATTTCTAACTAACTAAGCAGCTCATTATCTTTTTCTTTTATACTTTCTTTAAAGATATGAAGTATTTTGGTGTGAACTTGAAAGATCAGAGCTTCAAAGTTGTGCTGAGGTAGAATATTAGCCAGTAGTTTGACGGTCTGGGCCCTTTAGGAGATCCATGGAGTTCAGGACTGTCCGACCTTCCTCTCCATGTAACCCTTTCCACTGGGATCACTTGCTTAGTAGCATTCCAACAGCCCTGTATTCTCATCCCTTGTCCACTTATGCCTGCTTGTCCCAGTAGCCCACTTCTCATCAGTGTGTTCTGGTTCCTCAACACCTGCTGCTGACATTGTTAATCTAGGCAATGTCCGAGCCGGTCTGGCTTCAGTTTTTTATAAATATATATATATATATATATATATATATATATATATATATATATATATATATATATATATCGCACATATCTGAGGTAGGCTTGGGCTGCATGGGGGTTCTAACCTGGGGTGCACGGTATTTTTACCCTGTAAAGCCTGAACCATTGCAAAGTTGCCAGAAACGTCAAAGCACTTTTTAAAGTTGAGTTTGTTGAATCTTCAAAAAATAAATAAATAAATAAATAATCACTTTACATTTATAAGTTTTAATTTGTATCATACTTGCATACTTGCTTTGAAATGTTTCATGCTATTTTTGCTGATGTTTATTTTGAAAGGTAATAGAAATTCAGTTTTATTTACTTTACCTGCTACATCAACCATTTTTCACAGTTTATTGCTTAAAAATACACTGTAATTTATCCATGTTTTTCAGGGAAAATAAGTTATTATACTAAGAAATAAAGATGTTTTCGCCTGTCAGTGAGAAAGAGTAGATTGGTATTAGCAGCTGGTTCCATCCAAAGTTTAAAAATGTCTCTAGTCAACATTAAATTATATTATTTATTTATTGTTGTACAATACTTTGTATTTTGGCCAGTGGATTATCCTTGAGTATGCAGCAGGTTACCTGATATAATTGGTCATTTGCTTTATCCTTGTACCACTGAGTCAAATTTGCTAACTTTATTATAATTATAATGATCCAAGACCTCGTTATGACCTACAATATAAAAATTCAGTACTTTTACATTTCTGGCTAGGCTTGGATACACGTCTGTTAATGAGTACTGAGACCTTGTACCTGTACTTAACGATGGCAATATATATATTTTTAATGCAGCCACTTGGAATACTGAAAGTGATTACTCATACCTGACATTAGTATATGTTGTTTTCTTCTGGAGGAGCAATTCTAAACCACAGTTTGTGTACATGATATTTCTAAACAACTCTTGTTTATCTCTGCAGAACGAAGAGCACACAAGCGGCTGCTGAGACCAAACAGAAGCATTTCTGTAAAAAACACACTGAATTTGCTTCAAAGCTTCAAATCACTTGAATCGACTCCAGGGTGCGATGAATATACACAGCAATCTGGTCACTAGTTGTTGAGAGATCTTTCTCTGGATGAAATCTGCTGGATGGATATGATCACAGATGACATCCACAGTTGGCACAGTTCTTCTTTAACTCAAACGATTAAAGGGGAGGAACTTTCCAATTCAAACAAGCAGCAGGCAGACTGTTGATTTGTTTTATGCAAGTCTTCCATGTGTTGTGTGGCGATTACTACGCTACTGTTTCACTGCAGTCTTCAAACCCTGGGTTTGCTCTCAGTTTTCGATTGGTGTATTTGAGATTCTCATCACAAGAATTAAAGCATGAATTAATTAATTCAGTTCAACATCCTCGCCTCGCTATCCTCACACAGGAGCAGTCAGTTATTGATTTGGGTTTGTTATGAAGACATGGAAAACACTATGTTTGTGCAGACTGCACACTATCTGAGCACACAGTGGACAACGTGTCGTAGCTGATATGGCATACACATGCATGGCTGATATGACAGCAGACTCATTTTAGTTAGAGTGTTTTATTAAGAGTTTAAATTCAGAATATCCCAACAGTATGGCTCTTGGTGTTCAGGCGGTGTGTTAAATCATAGTGTGAAGGCAACAGGGTTGTCAGGTACTGGCTCTGCAGACCAGTCCTTAGATCTCGGGACATCTGTCCTTCCAACACTTTGGTCTTTGGTTAAATATCTAAATCACAAAATCATGTGGTAGCCAACGAATTAATCCTGGTGACAATTTTAAACCTTCAATTTTCTAATGCCTGTAGGTCTACTATGGGTATTTAGCATTAAAATTATTATATTCATGGACAAATCATAAGCAATTTTATTAATTACTTTAATTAATCAATTTAGCTTTCTCAATTAGTAGCCATTAGGCAGCCCTATGGCAATATTATCAACTAAAATAACAGCCTACTGTACATTTATGGTTACTGTACGGTAAATATGAATATGAAAAACTGCTATTACCTAATCCCAATGTGCAAGATTGTCACGCTGATGAAGCTTTTCATTGTAAAATGTAATTAGGAAGAGAAACATGTGATTTTATTTTCTTGCTATTATTTCAGTATGTAGTTATTATTTTATTACACTCAAATTATTACAGTAAGATTTGATAACTACCTTTGTTCATGTTGAAAAAAAGGAATTTTTATAATGAAAACGTGACTTTTGTTTTACTATTCTGGGATAACTACTGGAAAAAATTGGTAATTTTATTTACATTACAGTAATTAATTTAAATACAAGATTATTTACATGATGTCAGATCTCTGAACAGTAAATAGTTCATTTTACAGGTCACTCACTCATATCACTTGTATAACACGCATATTTTTGTAGTCCCCACTGAAAAATTTACAAGGTATTAATTTTTTAGTCAAAGTACATAGTTACCCTTATTTTAAAATGTGTCTGTATTGAAAAAGTAGTAAAAAGTAGTTACAGCTCTGCTCTTATAGTTACTGAAGAAGTCTCTGATCTGTTGGGCCCGTCTTTGCTTTAAACGAGTTGGACCGATCTGAATGCAGTGACAATGCAATTTCTGACCGTGTTAGACTGAACTACATTCTCAGGTGTTTATCAGTAATGACTACTCCTTGATGTGACACTTTCAACTTAAATCAGTTGATCTGTGCATGTTGGCATGGGGTATACAAAATACTCTACAGCATAGCTTTAATGATCCTCTCCATTTTTGCCTTTTTTGTAGCCAGAAAAACCAGACACAATCTTGTTAGTGTGCTAGATTTAGCACTGAATTATTGCAATCTCTATTAATGTGAATACAAATAATAACAAGAAACACAAAGTAGCTGCTGTTGCCTCTGTGAAGCGTGAGGAGAGAAAGGCTAATTACTTCTGAAATAATAGTACTACCATTATTGCTCCTATAGAGAGAGCAGTTTACTAATGCACCCTCCTGTGTAAAATGCAGCACACCTTTGTTTTGAACGTTGTGGTTCGTACATTAGTTAACTATTTTATTTTCGGTTTCACAAAAGGTTGAGAAGGAAAACCAAGCTTGGCAAAAACAGAATTAGTAAATTAGTGATGAATCACACTCATGCATGAATCATACACTGATAACAACCTAATTGTATTCATTATCAATACAAAAGGAAGATGCAGAAAAGTAGTGCATGGAAAAAAGCGCATTGTCAGTAATTTAGAGACTCCTCCAAAATTTCACAAATCCAGTTTCAGTGGCGCTGACACCCCTGTA
This sequence comes from Pelmatolapia mariae, assembly GCF_036321145.2. Lineage (NCBI taxonomy): Eukaryota > Metazoa > Chordata > Actinopteri > Cichliformes > Cichlidae > Pelmatolapia > Pelmatolapia mariae. The sequence goes on along the minus strand of NC_086236.1, from coordinate 6,898,828 downwards.
GGCATGACTCTCCTGAGCTCTGAGAAACAAGACAAAATACTCCTTTACGCTTTCATAATGAAAACATTTCATAAGCAAATAGAAAAGCAGAGCTGTTCTCTCTGTGTACAGTAGCCTTCAGTGGAAATTCAGACATGTTTAGCATACATGTTACATTAAGCTAACAGCAGACATTCGCATTTTAAGATGCTGAAAGCATTTCGTGCTTCTCCACTATTGCTATGATGTGCTGAAACAATCCTGTGCTGATGGAGATGACTAATGACCACAGTGTAGCTCACTGCCTCGTATCATTTATTGTTCATTTACTCACGTAAAAGATATGTTTGCTCATAAATAATAAATATAAGTGCAATCTTTTCTTTTTCAGGGATGCAAGTCAGGAATTCTGACTCATGTCTAATAATAGAAAATAACATAAGCTGAGTTAAAAAATGTCAAACCTGACAATGCAGGCGTCATGTACAGTATAAAACAGGGGTGGGTAATTAATTTTCCCTAAGAGGCTGCATGGAAAACTGGGACTGTTGTGGAGGACCCTGTGGATGTGCATGGCCTTCCACAACAGTCCCTGTTATAAAACATGGACTTAGTTATTATGATGTCATTGGTTAGTAAAGTACCGTAATGAAGCTTCATTGAGGTTTTAAAACAGGAGATTTTGAGTAAAGGGTGTATCTGGGACACTGAACGTTGATTGGCTAACAACTTGTCAATTACAAGTCATTAGCCAATGAGCACACCCTCCTTTCTGACACTAAATGACCAAAGCTTTATTCAAAATGACTGGAAAAAAGTCACTGAACTGGCAGCCACTGAAGAGAATAATTAGTAACTGCTGCTTTGGCTTTACTTCTCAGACTTCCAAATGTGCTTATCACTGATCTATACAGTGATTATCCCAGATAGTTTGTAAGATGTAGGCTCATATAAAAGTTGATGCAGCATTTAGGTGAAATCTTGCTATAAGTAATCTTTTCATTGTAACATTGAAGTATGAATCAACATTTGGAAGTTCTTTCTTATCTTCTGGCCTGGTAAAATGCCTACAACATGTCTGTAACAGAATTTAAATTATCTGTCAGTGTGGTCCTTTCCAAAGAAAACCTCTGAACAGGAGCCAATTTCAGTGACTGTAATTAACTCTCATTAAGGTACAAACTTCTCTGACAGTCTGCAAACTGCAGGAGGCCATATGATGCGACACTAAAGTAGCTCCTGCACACTTCAATAAATTGTGCTGTGTAACACAAAGTGGAAAGCACAAAGTTTGAACAATAAATCAACTTTAGAAATCAACTCAAAGCACAGCAGAGCTCAACTAATGCTGAAGCTGACAAAACAAATCTTACACTGATGAAAACTGAGCCCGAAAAGCTCCCAAGACAAGTTCAAAAGTAACTTGTCACACATGTAATCACAACATGCCCTTACCCTGGTGCCACTGAATCTTATGTGTTTAAGCCCTAAGATGCTTTTTCATGTGTTTAGGTTTTGATTATTTTTTTACCATTATAGGAGGAAGATGAGAAGTTGGCTCATCCTTTACAGTTTCTCATTGTTACTGGAGCAAACTCAATACAGTTAGTTGTGTGTCAGCTCTGTGTTTTTGTCTTTCATGGTACTTTAAATATTAGAAAGTACTGAATTTTCCCAGGATATCAACACCTGATAAAAACAATAGTTAAGTAGTGTTCCTCTAACTATTGGTGGTACAATAGCTACATGACTATTTATGACTTTTTTCATATAACTCCATCCATAAACCATCCATCTATTCATCCATCCCTGTAGTGATGGGATTTATGTAGTTTCGAGCTCTTTCGGCTCGGCTCACTAAAAAGAGCCGGCTCTTTCGGCTCCGAACCGGCTCTTCAGGTTGTTTTGTTGCTTTAATAAATTTATTATTAACAATAATATAAAATTATGCACAAACGGAATTACTAATGTAAAAAAGAAAAAGTGGTTTTATTTATATATGTTTATATATAAATATATGCGGTGGCCCCTTGAGACAAAGCACGTACAAACTCCAAAAAGCATGCACAAACTCCAAAGCACGTACAAACTCCAAAGCACGTACAAATTCCAAAGCACGTACAAACTCCGAAGCACGTACAAACTCCGAAGCACGCACAAACTCCAAAGCACGTACAAACTCCAAAGCACGTACAAATTCCAAAGCACATTTCTAGCGTTAACTGAACTTCCAAAACAGAGCTACCTAGATCACTTAAATTACACAATTGAAAGCATATGTGTATTGTTTGTGTATTTATACACAAGCACTCATATATATTCAAATAATTTAAAAAAATGTTCATTTACCTGTTACTACCACACACCAAATCCTGTCGTTGGTACTTGCTGGCTTGTGTAGCCACTAGGTAACAAAAGCTCAACACTGCGCCTAGCATCCTGGAGCACTTCTGTTGTCTTTTGTACGTGTTTTGGAGTTTTTATGTGTTTTGGACGTGTTTTGGAGTTTGTACGTGTTTTGAAGTTTGTATGTGCTTTGTCTCTAGGGGCCACCATAAATAGACATTTATTTATTCACTCCACATAAAATGTAATAAATAAATCACATAATACAAAAACCAATTATTCACATTTCAACTTTTAACTTTTTCCTTTTAAACAAATTTAAAGTGAAACAACACAAAACACTGCAAACCACAACACAATTAAATATAAATTAAAATATGAAAACAAAAAGAAGATGCACATTCTCTGTCATATGGGCCTGCATTAATAAACTTTCTGAATCCTTTATCATCCGCAACTGAAAATAGTTGTGGATGATTACTATACCTTTCTAATGTGACGTTGTTGTCCCTGGCTCTCTTTCTCTCCCTCCCGCTCTCTTCCTGTGCTACTGAGTGTAACTACCGCCCCTCCCCCCTCTGCCCAGTGTAAAGCACAAGGCTCACGTGCGGAGTGAAGCGGAAAAAAAGTACAAGAGAGAGGGTGAGAGAAAGAAAAAAAAAACCCACGGCTCGCGATAAGGAGCCGGCTCGCGTCGTTCACGTCAAAGATCCGGCTCTAAGAGCCGTTTCGTTCGCGACCGACACATCACTACATCCCTGCTTGTTTAAAGTATGATCCCGTTGGCAGCATGCTAACCGGATATTTTATGTTGTCCAGTTCTTCCTGGCAGATCCCAATGGGCCAGAAACCCCTGGGCTCACTTTGGGGTCTCCCCCCAGTGGGACCGACCTAGAAAACCTCCAAGAGGAAGTGCCCATAAGGCATCGAGATCTAAAGCATAAACCTCCTCAGCTGACTCCTTTTGATGACTGTGAGCACCTCACTATATGTCCAAAGTGGTGCTTATACTTGCAGATACAGACAGCTGCACACAGCATGGATGTATGTACTATTGTAGGGTCTACCTTACAATATAAAGCACCTTGAGGCGACTGATGTTGTGATTTGGCGCTGTATAAATAAATTGAATTGAATTGAATGAGTATTTATTTGCTTTACAGCTCTTTGAAATCTGCTTGAACTCCACCTGAAGGGTGCATGCGTTATTGGCGAAGTGTAAGCTAATATCTCATTGTCAAGTCCACATGGTCACAAAAACTTGGGATGTATCTATGGGCATTATCTGCCTCACTGTGATACTAAAACTTACGTCATTTGCACCCAAGTGGACCTCGAGATGCCTCAAAGGCTGACATCAGCAGCTCTACAAAGGAAACTCATTTCAGCTTCTACATCCATCATCCAGAAACCTCCCACCCAACACAGAGCAAGCATCCACTGCTCTCCTGCAGTGGACCATAGCCCCAGAGTTGGAGGTGCTGACTCTCACCCCAAAGTGGAAACTAACTGGAGTTCCTGCATATCACAAACAGGATTGGGGACAAGCGGCAACAGTGACAAATTCCAGTACCCACAAAATGGACTGCACCTTTATTTTCTACTCTACTGGAGCCCTCACAGTTCTTTTTTACAGCTTCCCCATTCCTAAGCACTTTTCTATTTAACATTCCCACTGTTCACCTATCACATATCCAAGGATACTTTGGCATGCAGACTGGAGCAGCCAGAGATCAAACGACAAACCTTATGATTAGTAGATGACCTGCTCTACCTCCTGAGCAGAAGCCAGAACCAAAATAGTTTTTGACTTTGTGTCAAGGACTGAGACACAGATCTGATGGCCCTAAACTTCTGCAAAATCCCCCAAAGGACCAGGTCATGAGCCTCATCCAAGTTCACATTGTTCCTTCTTTCACACAGACATAACTACAAACGTAACAGCAGAGTGAAATCAAAGCTGAAGTTACGCAGCAAGAGCAGAGCCAATTACAAAGGTCATTTCAACAGAGATGAGTTTGAAAAGGTATTGTAAGAAAGGAAGATATGAGTCAGATAGCTGGATAATCAGAGCTTTGGCTTTCATTAAGCTGCTTTTGTAGAGTGTACGTATTCACGGGATCTATATTAGATTTGATGGTTTTAATGAAAGGATTACGTCACCCTCAAGGATGACTGTGAGGTGCAAGAGAGTTAAAGAAGTCACCGGCTCTCACAAACAACCGGTGAGTCATTTCATGTGTTGAAACATTTCAGTCTTTAATTTATATGTATGGGTTTGAGATCATTTTGTCTGCAAACTGTGAGAGCTCCAACAGCTTTTCTGCAACAGTTTAAAACTTAAATCTTACGCCTGTACGAGTGCATCCGCGACTCTGAGCAGATCAGTAAGAGCTTTAAAAGCAGAACATGTCACTGGTAAGCGGGTACGTTAGGTCAGTCAGTTAATGTTTACACTGATGAAGCCTTGTGCTGACATATCCACACTGCGGTGCTCCGTGAATCATGAAATAGATTATTAGACCTCGTCTCCTTTTCTTGTGGGTCTGAGAAAACCACAAGAATGCCTCAGGACAGACTGTATGTGCAGTAGGGAACACTGCTGACCCATCAACGCTCGTGTAAAAGCGTGATCGGCTTAGAGTGTAAAAAAAAAATCTGTTTCTGTAATTTTTGAAATGCAGAGAGTGGTCATTGTTAATCTCTTTTTATTCTTTCTCATCATAACTTCCTCTGCTTGCTCGTGTTATCTCTTCCTTTGTGTGTTTGCAAACGTTAAATTGTGACCTAGAGGGATTTGCATTTTGAGAAGTATTCATATATAGTATTGCAGTGCGACTATGTCAGGGGTGTCCAAACTTTTTTCACTGAGGGCCACATACATAAAAATATAGGAGGGGCTGGGCCACTTACTAGAAATTAGGTATATAACCTTGACTTTAGTGTATTAAAGTTAGAAAAATCACTTAAAAGTGGTCAAATATGTTATATTGTTGAATATAATTAAACTGCCTTCATCACAGTTTTCCATAAATGGATCTTTATTGATTTATTCAGCAAAAGCTTTGGTAGCTCATTCTCAGAACAGCAGCCTCAGATTTCTTCTTAGAAGATTTACAGTACAGAGAAAAAACAATAAAGGGGAAAATAGGACGGGTAAATTTCAAGTTTGTTATTTAAGTTATTAGGCTTAGCAACACACCTATTAACGTTTGTTTGAAACCGTTATCAACATTAACAGACTGAACTGGACTTAATAACAGGAGCGCATATAATTTTAGTAAATTATTTTGGAGTATCAGCTGCGCTGGGTATGTAAATCGGGCAATCCAACTGCGGTGCTGATCGTACGCCACTCGTGCCAAAAATCCGGACAAATGTCACTTGATCAAGGAGCAAATCTGCATCAGATGAGATCAGCTGACTTTGCGTGTGCGTGCGCTGTGCACAGCGGTGTGTACTCTGTGTGTTAACAAGAAAAACGCATGTAAGAAAGTGGTAAGCAAAAGCAGGGTAGTGACAGAATTGATGCGCATTATTGATATTTGAAGCAAGTGTCTTCTTCTTGTCCTTAGCGGGCGACCAGCGGCGGTGGTCTGCCGCGCAACCAGTACGCTGCTGTAGGTGCTGCAGGTTCTCTTGCTTGACCAATGATTATCTTCCACGCTTTTCGATCTAAGGCGATGGTTCTTGCCTGCTCGAGGTCAAGTCAAAGGGCCTTCAAATCATCCTGGATTTGTTTCATCCATGTCTTCTTTGGTGCATTTCGATGCACCCTCCAATCGGTGGGGCAGGTCAACCAGAGTAGGCCATGGGGGTAGCGGCTCGGGTCCATTCGACAAATGTGGCCAAACCAACGGAGTCGGCGGCGCTGGATTAGGTCGCCGATCGTCGGTTGGCTGTCGCAGCTGGTGAGGATGGTGTCATTCGAATGACAGTCGCGAAGGGAAACGCCGAGAATGCATCTAAGGCAACGCATTTGGAAAACTTCGAGCTTGCTCAGGTCATGTTTGAGCATTGTCCACATCTCCGCGCCGTAAAGTAGAATGGGCAGGATCAGGGTTCGGTAAAGGCGGATCTTTGTCGCCAATGAGATGTTGTTCTTCTTCCAGACGCACCAGCGCAGGGAAGCGAATGCTGCCGCCGCCTGCCCATTTCTGGAGCGTATCTCCACTGATGATGCCACTTTCTTCTCCTCGACGAGGGACCCCAGATATTTAAATTGTTGGACTTGTTTGATCTGCACACCGTCGAGGTGGACGATTGTTGGTGAGCCGTCGGTGGTCAGGACTTTGGTCTTCTCGGCGTTAACCTTGAGGCCGTACGGTTTGGAGTGCCGGGCGATGTCATAGAGGATGTGAGTTGCCTCGGTGTCGTCTTCGGCAAAAATGGCGCTATCGTCAGCGAACATTAGATCGGTGATAAATCGATCGGTCGAGGCTTGGACTCCGCGGCGGCCCTCGAATGCTTTGCGCATTATCGCATCGATGACGATGTTGAACAACAGCGGTGACACCACATCACCCTGCCGGACCCCTGTCATGATGGGGAATTCTTCGGACACTTCGTCATGAATATGTACCTGGCTGGTCGAGCCATCGTAGGCGGTTTGTAGTAGCTCGATGATCTTCACGGGTATGTGTTTGGCTGCCAAAGCCCTCCACAAGGCCGGCCGGTCGATGCAATCAAACGCAGACTTGAAATCAATGAAGATGATGACTGTTCGGCGTCCGCATCTGATCCGTTCCTCCATGACGTAGGGTGAAGATCTGGTCGCTGCAGCCTCGTCCGGGTCGGAACACGGCCTGTTCTTCCCGGCTGGTCATCTCACGGTGCTTTTGAAGCATGTGTACCTGCACATTAACACACGGGTACTGTGGAATATATTTTTTACTCACTCAGAGTGCTCGTGCTCTCGTCCACTCCCCGCAAAAAAATTAGCAGCTGTGCGGTGTCTGTGGCATCGGTGCTCTCATCGCATGCGATGGCGTAAAAATCAAAAGCACAAGCTTTATCAGACAGTTGCAGTTTAATGTTGGCTGACGAGTCTTCAGTGCGTCGCACAACTGTACTTCTGAACATGCTGACGTTGTTGAAGTCCTGCACTTTTTCCGGGCACGTTATTTCGGTGACTTTAACGAGGCAGTGTTTTATGAGGTCTCCATCTGAAAAAGGCTTGCCATGTCTTGCGATGAGTTGGGCGACCTCATAGCTGGCTATTGTAGCCTTTTCCTGGACCTTTTGAGCGCGAAAAAAATACTGTTGCTGACCCTGCAGGATAGCTACCCTTTGCTTTAATGTCTGCTCTCGCTCAGCACCAGTGTAGGATGCATAAGCCTGATGTTTGGTTTCATAATGACGTCGTACATTATACTCTTTCATAACTGCCACAGTTTCAATGCAGATCAAACAGACACACTTCCCCTTGAATTCTTTAAAGAAATATTCACTCTCCCACCGTGTCTGAAATTTTCTGCATTCACTTTCTACCTTTCGCTTCTTTGGTTCTGCCATGTTTAGTAACTTGGGGTAAATTTCTTCTGTGATTGTCCTTTTTGGTGGACCAACTGCCTTGATCAACAGTAGCTCCTCCTGGTATTAAAACTAAGAAGTGCAATACACTCAAGCAAAAGTTGAAGTGCGGGCCATATTCTATTCTATTTATAAAATTACTTGCGGGCCAATTGGACACCCCTGGACTATGTTATAGAGGGAACATTTTACATCCCTTTGTGGATTACTTGTGACTTTTTTATAGGGAGTATGTTTTTGTTCCTTTATGTGTTATTAAGTTTTATGCTCTAATACCATTTTATCCTGAATGTTTGAATGAACAGTTTAATAAACACAAAGATGCACCACCTGAGTCTGGGTGCAGTTTCCCCCTCCAGGGGCAAGGGTACCTAGACTCGGGGCTTAGAGTACGCTTGGGGAGTGTGATTGTGTGTACAGCGTCTCTCTATGTCTGTCTCCACGTTGGGTGAGTGTTGAGCAATTGTATATGAGAGCATGAGGGTGGGAATAGATGTTTGTATCTGTGTGTGCCTGTTTGTCTGTGTCTATATGTCAGGTTGGGTATCAGACGCCACCTCTCTGAGGACATCTCAGGCCCTCCAAGGTTTGGAGGCCCATCTCCCCCCACCACTTCCCCTGCCGGTGGCGGACGCCCTCAGACATCGGTGCGTTGGTGGTTCTCTGTCTCCGGGGGTGGGCGCCCAGGTACCCACCGGCTCACTCCTTGGCGGCTGCTTATTGGGGCCTGGAGCCTGGGGCTCGCTCGGGCCACCTTGGGGATGGGGTGCCCTCGGCCTCACGGCCCGGGGCTCGGCCAATCAGGCACAGCTGGCTGCCGGCGGAGCTCACGGGCACGTCACTGCAACCCCCCCTGGCTTCTGCTCCGCGGCTGCTGAGTGACCCCTCATCTGGGACTCTCCTCAGCTCTTTCTGGGATAGTGGCGCGGCTGCCCCTCTGTTGGTCTTCCTTGGTCTCTTGTGTTCTGGGGGCCTCTGGATGTCTGGAGTCTTGATCTCCTCCATACCTGCTTCATGCCCTGGAGGTCGGGGCAGTGGCCCCCCACACCCTCTAGCAGATCATTACATGAAGGAACCTTTTAAAAACAAGCGCGTTCATGCTCACAGGTGTACACACGGGTGATCACACACACAAATTACACCCTTTTTGGCTCCTACCTCAAAGCACACTGTGCGCTGTCGATCTCACGTGCTGCACAATAATGTTTAATATTTAGTATTTACTGTCATATTCTCATATATCATTGTGATCTTGTTTATTACTGTCATGATCCTGGGTCATTTTGACCCAGCGTTTTGTGTTTCCTTGGAGTTCACTTTGTGCCTTGTGTTTATTCTGATTTTGTAGTAGTTTAGGGTTGAATCTGGAGCTCAGTGTTTATCAGCCCTACCTGTGTCTGTCCTCGGTGCTCTGTTCATGTCCCCGTGTGGTGTTGTAAATCAGTCTGTGTGTTTCCTGCTTTACTTTGAAGGCTCGTGTTCTGGATTTCCTGTTCTATTCTGAAGGTCTGTGTCTGTTGTCATTGTGTTCAGCTTGTGTCCTCCAGTCATCGTGTGTATTAGGATCAGCTGTTGTCCCCTCCTGTGTGTGATTACCCGATTACCTTGTGTGTGTGTGTGTGTGTGTGTGTGTGTGTGTATATTTAGTGGGTGTCGGTCTGTGCTCGTTGTCGGCTCGTCTGCGTTTGTCTGTGTTCTCTGTGTCTCTCTGCATTCTCCGTTTCATATGACTTCAGGTTTGTGATTTAGTTTATCCCAGTTTAGGTCTCCTTCAGTTAGTTGTCATGCCTCACTGCCTGTTTGCCACCCTGCCACTCCTGTAAATAAACGTCACACTCTTCATCAGTCGCTTGCTTGCATTTTGGGTCCTCATTCATCCTCAACACGACTGCTGCCCCAGCCGTGACAGTACGAGCCGACCAAACATGGACCCAGCAGCATCCGCATCCTCCCAGGAGTTTCGGGAGGAATTAATCGACTCTGTTTCACGGTTGATTAACCTATGGCTCGAACATGAGGGAGGGGAACTTAACCGCGCTGTAGAAGCCAGGCTACAGCAGTTAATCTGTACTCACCCCTGGCTACTGGACTCTCTTCATCCGCTCGCACAGGACTTCATTCTGAACGAGCTTCACCTTCACCCTTCAACCGCTACCGCTTCCCAACCCAGCCCGGCGGTGAATGTTTTGCTCTGCCCGCCGGAGAATCTGCGGCCCGGCCCGCCGGATGTGGAATTACCCGGCCGGTCGGTGCTATCGCCAAGAAGGAAGCGACGTTCACGCCACCGACGCCCATCGCCAAAGCCGGACCCCGAGGCTTCTGGGTTGCCGGCTGCGGTGAGCAAAAGAGACAATAACCACGAGCTTTCCGGTTTAAGGACTGTTTATTCTGGGGCCGTTTTCTGTGCAGCCAGTAAGGACTATGGTGTTTTCCCTGGCTCACCTGCAACAGTCGTTTCTAAGAATGTGTTTCCAGGAGCTCAGTTAGCTGCCCAGCAGCCCCCAGGAGCTCAGTTAGCTGCCCAGCAGCCCCCAGGAGCTCAGTTAGCTGCCCAGCAGCCCCCAGGAGCTCAGTTAGCTGCCCAGCAGCCCCCAGGAGCTCAGTTAGCTGCCCAGCAGCCCCCAGGAGCTCAGTTAGCTGCCCAGCAGCCTCCAGGAGCTCAGTTAGCCGCTCAGTCGTCACCTCCATCACATTCAGCCTCACAACCCATAGCTCAGTTACAGTCACAGCCAGACCTACTACAAACTATGTTACAGTCCATTTCCAAGTCTATAGCTCAGTTGATAAAAGAAACATCAGCCTTATCATCAGCTCAGTCTCCAACTTCGCCACCATTATTGTTCCAACCTTTACTTCAGTCACCCTCACTTCAGCCACCTAGTCAGTCGTCATCTTCACCTACTCCTCCTGTACAACAAGCTAAGTCGATCCAACCCGAAAAGAACTGTTTTTCATCTGTTCAGCCTAAGCAGAGAGACAAACAACACAATATTGTTATCAGTCCTCTAAAGCTGGCCATTTCAGGAACTGTGATGCACTTCAGGGCCTCCCCAGAGGCTGAGTTTCAGCCCTCAGCGCACTCTGGACCCCTGAAGGCTAAGAACCCAGCTGAGGACTGCACCCGGCTGTCGCTGCCTGAGCAGGGCCAGTGCTCCGCGCAGCCGCAGTCAGCCATGTGTGTGCCAGGGGCCTCTGTGCCCGCTGGTTCAGTGACTGTTTCCGCTGGAGGGTCCGAGGGACCGCTCCGGCCTCCTGTTACGTCAGCTGGAGGGTCCGAGGGACCGCTCCGGCTTCCTGTTACGTCAGCTGGAGGGTCCGAGGAGCCCGTCCAGCCTTCTGCCTCGTCAGCTGGAGGGCCCGAGGAGCCCGTCCAGCCTTCTGCCTCGTCAGCTGGGGGTTCGGAGGAACCCAACCAGCTTCAAGTGTCGTCTGCTGGGGGTTCGGGAGAACCCAGCCAGCTTCAAGTGTCGTCAGCTGGGGGTTCGGAGGAGCCCAGCCAGCTTCAAGTGTCGTCAGCTGGGGGTTCAGGAGAACCCAGCCAGCCTCAGGTCTCGTCAGCTGGAGGGCCCGAGGAGCCCGTCCAGCCTCAAGTGTTGTCAGCTGGGGGTTCGGGAGAACCCAGCCAGCCTCAAGTGTCGTCAGCTGGGGGGCCTGAGTCGCCCGTCCAGCCTTATGCCACGTCTGCTGGTGGGTCCGAGGAGCCCACCCAGCACCACACCTCGTTAGCTGAGGGTCCTGGAGGACCCAGACAGCACATCCGCCCGTCTGCTGGTGGTCCGGGGAGGGCTGTTCAGCCATCACCTGCTAAACCATCCCCCGCGACATCTACATCCTCGCCTGCATCATCATCATCATCGCCGCCTGCATCATCATCATCATCGCCGCCGGCATCATCATCGCTGCCGGCAGCAGCATCATCATCGCCGCCGGCAGCATCAGCTTCATCCACGCCTGCAGCCGCAGCTTCATCCACGCCTGCAGCCGCAGCTTCATCCACGCCTGCAGCCGCAGCGTCATCCACGCCTGCAGCCGCAGCGTCATCCACGCCTGCAGCCGCAGCGTCATCCACGCCTGCAGCCGCAGCGTCATCCACGCCTGCAGCCGCAGCGTCATCCACGCCTGCAGCCGTCTCGCTGCCGTCAGGTTCCGCAGCCGTCTCGCTGCCGTCAGGTTCCGCAGCCGTCTCGCTGCCGTCAGGTTCCGCAGCCGTCTCGCTGCCGTCAGGTTCCGCAGCCGTCTCGCTGCCGTCAGGTTCCGCAGCCGTCTCGCTGCCGTCAGGTTCCGCAGCCGTCTCGCTGCCGTCAGGTTCCGCAGCCGTCTCGCTGCCGTCTTCGCCCACGCCTGGCCCGGCCTCTGTGTCTTCGCCCACGCCTGGCCCGGCCTCTGTGTCTTCGCCCACGCCTGGCCCGGCCTCTGTGTCTTCGCCCACGCCTGGCCCTGCGGTTGCCAAGCCGTCGTGGGACCCGACCCGTCCTGTTCCACCCCACCTCTGCCGGCCGCTTTCCAGGCCTCTAATTGGGCGTCATGGCCGTCGTGGCCGGCCTCCTGCGAGGGATCGTCGCCGCCGCTGCCTTCCACGTGGCCGGCCTCCAGAACTGTTTGCCCGTCGTCGCCGCCGCTGCCTTCCACGTGGCCGGCCTCCAGAACTGTTTGCCCGTCGTCGCCGCCGCTGCCTTCCACGTGGCCGGCCTCCAGAACTGTTTGCCCGTCGTCGCCGCCGCTGCCGTGTGCACGGTCGGCCGCCTGAACTGTTTGCCCGTCGCCGCCGCCGCTGCCGTGTGCACGGTCGGCCGCCTGAACTGTTTGCCCGTCGCCGCCGTGTGCACGGTCGGCCGCCTGAACTGTTTGCCCGTCGCCGCCGTGTGCACGGTCGGCCGCCTGAACTGTTTCCACGTCGCCGCCGTGTGCACGGTCGGCCGCCTGAACTGTTTCCACGTCGCCGCCGTGTGCACGGTCGGCCGCCTGAACTGTTTCCACGTCGCCACCGCTGCCTTCCACATGGTCTGCCTCCAGAGATGAACTGCTCTAGGCTCCTGAGTTGCCAGCCTCTGGGCCGGCCTCCTGAACTGTGTTTTGGGACCCTGTTCTTGAACTCCAGTGTGTGTGTTTGTGTTTCGGATGGTTCCTGTAACTCGCTGGAGCTTCTTTTGTTTGGTGTTGGTCCCTCCGTCCTGGACCCCCCGCCGCCCGCCCTGGGTTGGTCGTCTGTTTTTGTTTTGGGCTGTCGGGAGCCAGCCCTTGGAGGGGGGGTACTGTCATGATCCTGGGTCATTTTGACCCAGCGTTTTGTGTTTCCTTGGAGTTCACTTTGTGCCTTGTGTTTATTCTGATTTTGTAGTAGTTTAGGGTTGAATCTGGAGCTCAGTGTTTATCAGCCCTACCTGTGTCTGTCCTCGGTGCTCTGTTCATGTCCCCGTGTGGTGTTGTAAATCAGTCTGTGTGTTTCCTGCTTTACTTTGAAGGCTCGTGTTCTGGATTTCCTGTTCTATTCTGAAGGTCTGTGTCTGTTGTCATTGTGTTCAGCTTGTGTCCTCCAGTCATCGTGTGTATTAGGATCAGCTGTTGTCCCCTCCTGTGTGTGATTACCCGATTACCTTGTGTGTGTGTGTGTGTGTGTGTGTGTGTGTGTATATTTAGTGGGTGTCGGTCTGTGCTCGTTGTCGGCTCGTCTGCGTTTGTCTGTGTTCTCTGTGTCTCTCTGCATTCTCCGTTTCATATGACTTCAGGTTTGTGATTTAGTTTATCCCAGTTTAGGTCTCCTTCAGTTAGTTGTCATGCCTCACTGCCTGTTTGCCACCCTGCCACTCCTGTAAATAAACGTCACACTCTTCATCAGTCGCTTGCTTGCATTTTGGGTCCTCATTCATCCTCAACACGACTGCTGCCCCAGCCGTGACAATTACTCTCGTTTTCTTCTGCTTGCTTTCTTTTTTCTTTCTCAACAGGTGATCCAGGTGATCGATATATGTATTTTTTGTCTGCTTATTCTGTTGGTTTTTGTTTTTTGCCCTTTTTCCCCGTCCCTCTTCTCAGGTTTTTTTCTTTCCCTCTTTCTTTCTCCACATTCTCTCCTCCAGTCAAGTCTGTCCCGTATTCAGCAAGTGAAAATAAAATAAACAATAAAAAGTTGAATCAAATGGACCATTACGGCAAGGCTGGGATGGTCCATTTGGTAAAGTAAATCCGTTGGGCATCTTTCTTCGCCTTTAGACAATAATTCTGATGGCAAAAGAACCAAACGGGACAGGTTAAAAAAAAAATATAAATAAATAAATAAATAAAAAATAAACACAAAGATCTCTCGATACACGTCTGTATAACGAACTAGGGCTGATTTCTAGAATCGATTCGATTTCGATTCACAAGGTCACGAATCGATTCGATCCGACTCGATCCGATTCGATACGATTTGAATCAGGTAAATTTTGCCTCAGACAGTCAGAAATATTATAATTCAGATCATGCATCAGTACATTTCCATATTTTTATTTCTATAAAAAGAAAGCTGACACTTGCGAGACTTTATCAAAGGTGTAAGCATCACAGCAGATGCCTTTGTGTCAAAGAAGCTGAGGATAAAACACAAAAAAACATGAAGGTGATTTTCCTGGCCTGGGATTTTATAAAAATATGCTGCAGTAGATCAAAAACGAAAGAAAACCATTAATCAACATATGAACGTTACCTGATGCTGCTGAAGTGAAGCAGAGCAAAGTTACAGAGGTTTTATTAGAGACACAGCTAAGCGTTTTGCAATTTTGCATAATTTTAAAAAGTTTAAATTTGTTCAGTAGCCTATCGAACAGCAGAAATGAGGCTTTCTTTTCGGAAGTAAGTAAAAGGAAAATAACAGCGGCCGACAGCGCTGTAAACAGCTGTAGACTTGTGCGTAATAAACAAGCGAATAATGCAGAAAAAAGATTTTTAGACGGGAAACTGTCCTTGAAGTGTACTGAGAGAGAGAGAGCTGTGCATGAAGTGTGATTTTATCGTGGTGGAATTAAAACAGGAAACGTAAGAGGGAATTCATGACGATGTTTATGTGAAGCGAAGTTTGGATCTTTTTTGCATCTGGTTCAGTCAATATTGTTTGGAGAGAGATAAAACCTGCAGCTTCAGAATCTAGCGCAAAAAAGACGTAAACACAAAGCGCAGACCCGCCGAAACATCCGTGCCGTCGGGTGAGAAAGGCGACATCTCACTGATTCTGATCCGTCGGCGGGTCCACGCTTTGTGTTTACGTCTTTGTGCAGAATCCGTGTACCTGCTCTCATTTACTGTTTTAGCTGTTTGGTGGTTGTTGAAATTTTGTGAGGTTTAACCTGAGATTCTGGCATTTTGGGCAAAGTACATTTATATTTAAAAATCGATTCAGGATTTTAATGAATCGATATCACGTTATCCAAGCCAGAATCGATTTTAATCGATAAATCGATAATCAAAACCCAACTTTGTTTACACAGGGCTTTAAAAGCAGAGTGCTGTAAATAAAAATGAATAAATCCATTTAAACGATGAAAAGTAAAAACAACAATAATAAAATAAAAGCAGAAACAAACCACTATAAAACAATAAAAACAAGTAAGATCATTGTCTCATGCTGGGTCAAAAGTCAGAGAGTGTAAATGTGTTTTAAGACTAGTTTTTAAAAAGGAGAATGTAGGTGACTGTCTAATGTGCAAAGACAATTTATTCCATAACCTAGGCGCACCAATAAAGAATGCTCAGTCCCACCTGAGCTTCAACTTAGATTGCTGTATATGTAGTAGCAACTGGTCACATGACCTGAGAGTGCAGGGGTAAGGCGGCTGCAAGCTCCGAAAACGACAGGCCCAAAGCTAACGGGTGATGTCAGGGTACTCTATACTTGTGAAAATTGTTTTTTTCTTTTCTTTGTGTACAGATTTAACAAATGAGATATGATTACAGATGCAGTATGTGTAGAGGGTGACTCCCATCACCCTCTGGAACACAAACTTGGAGTAATCAGGACCCTACACCACCGGGCAGAACATGTTCCCTCTAAGCCTGAGGGAAAAAAGAAGGAACACACACACGTAAAGGAAGCACTCAAAACATGTGGTTATCCTAACTGGGCGTTCATAAAGTCAGCAAAGAGGCACAGAAAAGAAGATCAGACACCAGCAAGGGAGGATAAGAAAGACAGACGCAACAACGTTGTCATCCCCTATGTAGCTGGTGTATCAGAGAAACTCAGGAGAGTTTTCTCCAAGCACGACATCCCAGTGTACTTCAGACCCAGCAACACACTCAGACAGAAACTGGTTTACCCGAAAGACAAAACTCCAAAACACAGACTTAACAACGTGGTGTATGCTGTACAGTGCAGCGAGGAATGCCCAGACCTCTACATTGGAGAGACCAAACAGCCACTTCACAAGCGCATGGCACATCATAGAAGAGCCACCTCCACAGGACAAGACTCAGCAGTCCATCTGCATCTTAAGGATAAAGGTCACTCTTTCGAGGATGCCAATGTTCACATTTTGGACAGAGAGGACAGATGATTTGAAAGAGGAGTGAAAGAGGCCATCTATGTCCACTGTGAGCGACCATCTTTGAACAGAGGCGGTGGTTTACGACACCAATTGTCTGCCATCTATAATCCAGTTTTGAGTTCCCTCCCCAGACGCCTTAATGCCCACTCACATCCTGGGCCATCTGACCTCAGGAATTCACATGACAAGGTGGGGCCAGGTTTCACAATGAGCTCACCCGAAACCCTGGCTGATTAGGTCCCACACCCGCTTTCACACCTTGGCTCATGTGATTAGAGGATCACCAGGGGGTCCTTTGTCCCTCTTTGGGGGGATACTCCCACTGGGTTTAAATCTGGGACTCTCGGCCATTTGACCTTAGAACTGAAGAAGCTTCTCGGATGAGAGGTGAAACGTCTTCAAGCAACTTTAAGAAGTCCAGACGCTTTTCTTTGCAAACTCCTTTGACTACGATGACCTGGATGACTGAGAACCTTCACAGACATAGGCGAGCTAGTGTTTGCATGCAAACCTGAAAAAGGAAGTCCAGTGAAGAACAAGCAAACTCAATACTGACCAGGCTGGGTGGTGACAAATGTGCAAGCCTGTTATTTTAAAGGAAACAGGCAAAAAACAAAAAAACACACCTTGCTGGCGCCTGGCAGTAGGTGCAACTTGACGTAGGGATCTGACAGCCCATTGTGGTCCATTGGCTTGAGCCCCTGTGAAAGAAAAGAAGAATCATGGTAATAAAAATGTCATTTAGCACTTCCTTATTTTTGACACTACTCCTGTTTTTGACAGTCAAATTTCCACCGGTGAAGATTTCCAAAAAATTAGGGATCTTTAAAGGAACTCAGGGCATTGCAGGATTACATTATATTAAACTGGAATTATTCTACACCTCTTTTTGGAGGGGATACTTTTCGAAAAATTCTGAAATTTTTGGGATGTTGCCTGCAGCAACATTAAAAATTTGAATTATCAGTACCCTGCTGCATTTTAACTATATCACATTCAGGTGATTGAGTGAAAGCAGGAACAGAGCTGAGATCCCTTTTACCAAGCAGTAAATCAGCAACAGAATGACTCGAATCTTATTCATACTACACTGTTTTGCAGTCTTACCGTCCCCTGATTCATATGATGTCATTTTGCCTATTCTTCTGCATTACCACCACATACTGGGCCGGAGTAGATCAATGTGTCAAAACGAGCAATGAAGTGTAAATAGACTGCACTGAAAATTCATACAACCATTTGTCTGAAGGAACATTTTAAATAGTTTCAGTCTAATAGTCTCAGAAAAGTTTGAAGAGTTCTTTTGATGGAAAGTGTAAAATTCACCATACTCGGTGAGACAACAAGCTACAATCCAGCAACCGATGCAGTTACTTCAATTGTTTTTATTTAGGTGTGCTCAAAGTTGCTCATTCATGCTGTCAAAACTGTTGGAACATTACTGCAGTGTAAATGAAACACGGGGGGAAAGAGCCAACTAAGGGGCCGTCTGTGAATACTCTGAAAGGTGCTTTTTATGGAGGTGATCCAAAAGTTTATGATTTGCTCTCTGGAAGAAAAATGATATCCAATAATCCAGTAAAAGGGAAATCTCTGAATATGTTGCTAAACTAGCATGTAAAAATGCAAAATCACAAAAATGTAAAAGCTGCATGCTCTGAGGATGAGAACAGACCATAAAGACCATTAACATGTCTTACTGAAACCTGGAAATCTGCAAAAATCTTCTGCATGCTACTTCTTACACTTCTAATCATTGCATAAAATCTGTAGTGCCTGAGAGATTCAGCGCAGTGCCACATCAGCTGGAAGGTTGCTGAGGAATGCTGAAGGGGAACTTACTAAAAAAAGAAATGTTTTATTTCTTTGAAGAGCAAATCAATGAGGCTTAGAGAGAGCAGGAGATGTAAAGGCCACTCATACAATGACCAAAGCAGGACAACACCGCACCATGTGGGTGTCCGCTTCATGAAGTGAAAGGACCTAAAGTGTTTCCTGAATCAAATGCCGTACGAACACAAAGAAGAAATTAAAACCTCAAGCAAGTCGTCTTTGACCTCCTCTGGAGATGGAATTGTTCACACTGCCGATTCCTCCTGAGATAAAAGTTTAAACTGAAGTCCTTGAAGTAGCTGAGCAGCAGTTTGGCAGCATCAATCGTATTCACGTTATTAGGTTTCATTAAAATCTGACCAATACACTCAGAGAAATAGCAATTCTTGCAAAGGGAAGAAGGGTGGATCAAGCCTAAATAATGCTAGATTCCATATTATTCTCATTTTTTCAGGTTCCTCTTCTCGAGCAAACTCTCACAATTTGCAGTTTTCAATTCTAATTTTCCACAAACTTTGGTGGACAGATCAGTGGGCTGATCTATGGGCCTTTTGAAAACATGCACACAATAAGCCTACACGAATCCTGCACGACACAATCCACGAGATGGTTAAAGTTTGGTTGCTGCGTTGTTTTGAGGCCTGAGGAAGTACCCCCAAGGACATTATACATCAGATTTTCAGAGTCTGAGTGACTATCCTCATGACTAAACTGACCTTTATGTGTAAAAGGAATGGAAATCCCTTTTAAATTGAACTCTGGATTTAGTTCATAAAGTTGAGATTTAGAACTGATCAAAATTGAAGCAGTGGAGGTCAAGAAGATGTCCTGGTAACATTTAAAAAAAAGATGCATTCTTTTGCCTTAAGCTAAAAAACCACCTCACAATTTTAATCCATAACAGAAAAACAAGAAAATATCAGGACTGAACTTTGATTAAATAAATATCAGCAAAACGTCCTTGTTTTCCACTCATTAAGCTTTAAGTTTTACTTTATTTTTTCCAACAGAAAATGGATTAAAGCAGCAAACATCACACTTTGTGTCTGAAAGCAATCCCCATCTAAGAGACAAGTACAGTCTAATAATGATTGCTACATTGACAGAGAAGCACACTCCACCCTCCCACAACACTGAGGGAAACAGCAAAATATCTCAGCTAGTGTCTTTGTGACACTCATAAATGTATCTACATTAATAACCCTATTCTGTGTCTTTATAGACAGACTGTTTAATATTTGAGAGAAACAAAACTTTTACTTTTTCTATAAAATTCACATATTCAGGCTTTAGCCTTTTTTCTAAAATCCTTTTCTTGTTATCTTGATGTTGCCCAGAACAATCAGCAGGAATTCACAGCTCATGAACTTTTAACAGTATTAACAATACAAATAAATTATTCTTTTTAATTTCATTACAAGAACAATTTAGTGTGGTCACAAATGACGTCATTACAGTTTGAATCTGCAAGGCTATTATCTCTTACTGAAAAATAAGAAAATAGGAAGTCCAAGGTAATTTTTTTTTAGTTTTTTGAGGTGCTCTTTCTTCTGCATTTTAATGAGTAGCTCATAGGAAGGCGTATAAGCTTGATATCAGCAGTTCTGTCTGCGGTTTTCATCAATAACTAAAGACTCTTTTGCCATAAATTATCCTTCCTGTAGTCGTTTAGTAATCATGCAGGAAGAAAATAAAGAGGAGTCTCTTACAAAAGTTAATCGTCTGAGATTTCTACTCATGTGAAATTATCTGTGACTCTTCAAAGAAACAATTTCACCTGTGTGATTGCAGAGCACTGGTTTATTTTAAAAAGTGTAATATTCAGTATATTACAGCTTGTACCCGAACCATCTGAAAATGTGCTTTTTATTCCCCAGTTCTTCTGAATATCAGCTGCTTATAATGACTTCAAGGTATACATTTCACACAAAAGAGTCTCTATATTAATGAAGTTATTAATATACAATAATTATTGTTTAACGTGTTGTTTCTATCGTAACCAATACGGTGCAGGGTTTGCACCAAAAATAAGAGTAATGAAAGATTAGAGGATGCATATGTACGTGTCAAAGTCTGCTGAAAAGGCAGTGGAGGAAACGGAGAGGTCCGCAGCATCACTTCCTTTTCACTCGACCAGATGAGTCACTCGTCCACTGAGCTCGCATCTTCATTCAGAGAGAAAAGTATCTGACATGCAACAACAGCTCACTGGATTTATGACCAATGATGCTAATTAGAGCCATGGCTTTATTCATATTAAAAATAGGAGGCCTGGCTCTAGTGAAGGCAGTCCATGACTGTTAGTGTTCAAATGTGTTTTTTCTTTTTGTATCCAGGCATGCTGTTACTGCATTGACGGTGTGTTTGGAATCATTGTCATGCTGAAAAATAAAGCTGCTACTAATCAGATGCTTTCCAGATGGATCAAAATCTGACGTTACTTTTCTGAGTTCATAATTTCATGAGTTTTAAGAAGATCCACAACACCACAGGCTGATATGTAGCCCCAAACCATTACAGTGCCTCCACCGTGTTTTACAGATGGATTCAGACACCCACTGTAGCCTCTTTCTCCTGATCTCCTCTGTACATACTGATGACTTACATCAAAACATTCAAAGTTGATTCATCTCTCCATCAGACCTGTTTCCACTGATTTTTCAGACCAGTTCTTGTGAAGTTTGGCATAACTGTTACTTGTACACAGCATCAAACATGATAATTTCATAGCACTGACTCACTTTTCAAGCTAGCCCCAAGTGGCTGCTGAAGGAATTACAGTTGCTTAATTTTAAAGCCTGTGGAGGTTGCTGCTTGGTTTGATATAACAGTCTCTTAGACATCTTATGCCACATTCAAAGGCTGGTTACTCAAGTTTTTATTTAATGTTGCTCTTGGTGCATAAATAATAGAAAATAATTAAATGTAAGGTCATAAATAAATGTGTATTTTTCGGACCGTAAGGCGCACCAGATTATAAGGCGCACTAAGCGAAACAAAACAGTCAGTTAAGTCAAATTTTACAAATTTGAATGACTAACCTCGTATTGTGGATGGATTATCTCAGTTGTTCTCCTGACTGAAGTTTGGTCCGTTTACAGCATCCTGCCGTGCGATTGCATTTGTCCATAACCATCGGGAACCCTCACGTTAACTTTTATCGAGTGGAAAAAAGTTAGCATTCATCCTCCAGCTTCACTGTGTTTATGTTATGCTAACATAGCTGTGTCGCTAGCGGTCACGTAGCACATCATTATATACCAGCTAGCCCAACTTCAGTAACCCTACAAACGTCACTGCTGTTTAGTTTTCTGTATTCATTTATGTTGGAAGTGATAGCAGAGCTGTACATTTGAATTTTGTCAGAAATCTCTCAGTCAGAACATGGTATATCATGTTTAGGCGGAAACTAGCGAGATAACTTCCTGCTAACTTAACTCAGTTAAATTTAATGCATTCTGTTTTCATCGATGCCTGGATGTTAAACTTAATTGTTACACCTGGTAAAGCAGCAACACTGATCGTTTTATTAAAGATTATAGAATTTAGGCTTTTTTGAACTCTCAGTGATGCAGCAGTGTTCGTTTGACTTTCGGACGTGAAGCGGACGGAGTTTTGGACCCAGTGTTGCCAACTCCTCAGTAAGGAAAATCGCTATTGGTTGTCCTAAAAGTCGCTAGAAGTCGCTAAATGACGTCATCACCTAATTTGCATAATTGGTCATGCTAATATAATTGTAACCTATGTTGTTGGAGAGAGAAATAACATCGTGGAAGAGACATAAAGTGAGTAAAAAATGTCCTAAATGCATTTAGAGTTTATTTAGAACTACAAATTAAATTTCTTTTAGCAATTATTGTTTTTTTGTAATGTCACAATTCCAACCCTGCTCCTTTATCCGGGCTTGGACCGGCAAAAGTGACCCGAAATAGGCACTCTGGTGGAGTTACTTTGTGTGTGTGTGTTTATAAGTAGTTTTAAACCTTGTGATCCACAAAACAGCATAAGAGTAAAAGAGTAGAAGAAGAACTGACTGCGTTACAGCACCCGCTGCTTGTTGAGAGTAAAAGCGATACGCGCTTTCACGGTTTTTTTTACGGTCTGAAAACTTGCTAAATATAGCGACAAAGTTGCTAAGTTGGCAACACTGTTTGGACCCAGATTACTCCGTGAGGCTCCTGACTACGGTAGCCGTAATGCTCCCACAGTCCATCAAGCAGTGTGGCTTCGTAGCTTACCAAAGTCGTACTAAAACATTTTTTGACAGATTGCTGAGCGCTGTGTACCACATAAAATCGGTTCGAAGTCAGTGAGCACAACCAGAATTTATACATAAGGCGCACTGTCGATTTGTGAGAAAATTAAAGGATTTTAAGTGCACCTTATAGTCCAGAAAATATGGTAAACTGAGAACATGTGAAGTGAAACAGATAATAATGATCTCCAGTTTGTCTTTGCCCTGGACGTGCTTCTGAATCCCACACAAACACTCACAGTAAAGAAAGCCAGCCCGAACAATAAACCATCTTCAGTAATAAAGGACAATAAGGCTTAAAAACCCCACGGCTTAAGGATCACGCAATACAAAGTTTTTATTTCTCATCTGAGTAACAATAAAGATCCCCTATCACAGAGAACAGCCATCATGCAAAGGAGAGAATACTTTATTATGAGCCTAGCACCATTATTTTAATCGTTTCCCGTCTGTGTGTTTTTTCTTTAATGGACCAAAAATGGAAAAATAAAACAAATACAATGTCTATTCTCCCACAATTATCAGGCTTAATAGAGGCACTCGGCACCAAGCCCAGCACTCAGCAGGAATTACTGGCAGCAAAATGACACACTCAACTGTGTCTCTAATAAGGCAACACTGCTGCTTTAGATCCTGCCTGTCACAGAATAGAACCATAGTGACACTAATTTCTTTAGCTGACTCTCATAAACATGTCCACATTTTGATGTGCCGGACACACTTAGTTCTCTGACATCTGAAGAACGGACGCTGAACGCCCAGACGGAATAGATTTCATTGTCTGCTGTTATAATGTAATCAGTTTAAGGGGAAAGACGAAGGAGACGAGTGCTGCTTTCTTCGGGTCTTTCTCCTTTCATTACACAGACATAGATACGTCTACATAACATTTAATTTGTTTACGCTCTGATTGGATAAGACGTCTCTGCCTTTTGAGGATTTAGTCGTCGCTCTCGTGGTTTATTTGCTGTGACCATACTACAAAAACCGAAATGTCACTGACAAGGTTGCTCACGTAATATGGTATTAAACTCCACTTTGTGTGGATTAGATAAATATAACTAATCCACTGTGTCAGGTTTTTACTATTATTTTTATCCTTCATTTCCATTAGGAGTATTTTTATGATGGCAAAGCTCTGTATGCATAAAGGTGTCTTTAAGTGGTTGATGAGACTATAAAATTTGTTATTTAAATGCAGTTTATTTACCATTTACGTCTCACACATTGTATGCCTGACAATATGAGTAACAGGCATAGAGACATTTTTAAAAAGCAAATCATCAAAAACACAGTGACAGCACAGAAAACACTAACGGATCAGTCACACTGACTAAAAATAGGCCTCTGTTACTACAAAAAATTAGTGGTTGCTCGGTGACTGTGATTGGCTAGTTGTTTGCTCTGCCTCTTGGAGCAAAGGTCAATTTTATGAGGCTATCACTGTAGCGAGTGGATATTCAACCCAAGATTTCTGCTTCCATTCACTCAATTACACTAGAGTAAAAATAGGACAGCAACCTACTTGTGACTAGAAAAAAAAGCCCTGTTGCCTGGCGACTGCATTTAATTAATCAAGGTGACCAACAGGTCACCCAGAAGTTGAGCGTGCAACATCCTCAACATCTGGGTGACAGCTTTTGATCTCAAAGTGATTTCACAGGTTGTTCGGTGGAAGGAAAACTGTGTCCAAACAGTTGTGGGACAACTCGGGGTGACTGCAAACATTCTCAGACAGACTGCAGAAGGTCTGCTAATAATCGCCTAATTTATAAGCCCTGAAATGCCAACAATCAGTCTCAGTCAGCCTGTGTAGTCTGCATTTCTTTGCAGTAGGGGACTCTACTTAACTGGTTGCCAACTCAGAAAAAAATTAAATAAATAAAAGCATAGTTGCCAAGCATTATGTCATTTTGCTGTCGCTGTTTATAGGAGAAGTTCATGAGTGTCTGTTCTGGATGGGTCTGATTTAAGTAGTTAATGTGAATTTCTGTGTACCTATTCGGCAATAGAGTTATAAGTGTTAATCATCATATTGTCACAGACGGATTGCATGTAATTGCCAATTTAAACCCCCAAAAAGACTAAGAGTGAAGGAGAAAATGCAGAGTAAATGCACAGCAGGGGGAGGGATATAAGGGCACAGGTGAACTCAGTCAACACAATATTGAGGCTGGGAAAGGACCAAGGAGGTAAGTGAAGAACAGAAATCCACACGAGGAACTAATCTTCAAAATGAAGCTGGAAGTATAATGAAAGAAGAACCATAACTCAGTGTTTTCACACATGTGATGTTTAGTCCGTTTAAATCCAGCTCAAGGTTTGGTTTCCTTTGTGCAGATGTGAACGCGATAATCTGAGATCCCTTTGGAGGTGGAGGCCTCAATGTGGCTCCAAACAAACTCCTGAGTGGTTCAGTTGTGGCAAGAATGGGATTCAAACTCAATCGGAGCCAATAACATGTGTACGGTGATGAGGCAGAGTGCCGAACGCACACCTTCTTCCTGCTTTCACTCCTGTTAATCTTGCATCAGTCACAGCTGCCCTGTATGGTGTATGGCTGCCCTGGGTGTCGCCATACACCTTGGTAGGGAACCTTTTATTTATCCTAAGAAGTAAAACACAATAAAGGAGCTTCTTGGATAGCTATTTTTTTCTTTTTCCTTTCACTCATGGTTTCTCAAACGCACATTCAAATACTGCCAAAGGCTTTTATTTGTTTTCTGAGAGAGTGCAGTGGTAAAACGATGACTTCCCACACAAATATAAAATAAATATAACCCATGTCTATTGAAATTTGGTTTGAT
This sequence comes from Pelmatolapia mariae, assembly GCF_036321145.2. NCBI lineage: Eukaryota > Metazoa > Chordata > Actinopteri > Cichliformes > Cichlidae > Pelmatolapia > Pelmatolapia mariae. The sequence goes on along the minus strand of NC_086236.1, from coordinate 6,873,557 downwards.
AGCCAAGTCGTGAGCTGCCAGAGGGGTGAACTGAGCTGCTGGGAATTCATAATTTATTTTTAAAGTTTTTAAATGGTACCATTTAATGCATCATAGTATAAATAAGGCTACTGATACAAGAAACATCACATAAATATATAAATATATCAGTATTTCTTTGTCATATACTTTGTTATATAAATTGTTATATACTACAAAGAGACGTGCATTTAGATAGCAGAGATAATGCTCCATGCAAATGCAAGGAAAAGCTGAGATGTACAGAAATAATGCTGCCTACAGAAAAAGGCAACACGAAACAACCAACAGTCTCTGCTGTGACCGAGCCGTGATCCCCTCTCCTCAATCTTCCTTCTTATTTTCTCTTCCTTCAGCCAAAGAGAGGCCTGGGTGAACTATGCGTGTAAAATAGCACTGAATAAAAAAGCTTGATTGGAAATAAAAACACTGTAAAGTTTTTCTTTTATGTATGTGCAGAAACAGAAACCAGCTTAAAGCTTAACGGCCTCTAAAATTGTAACTTCCCCTGAAACTTCCAGTTCACTGCTTTTCATTTTCTATCATTATATGCGTCACTGGGTGTTGGAATCTCTTGCTGATATTTAGCCCCACTTTTAAACCGTGTTTCCTGCAAAAACAAGTTATTAAGACGGCACGGCGAAAGCTGATTGGAGAGGCTGACGTGCCGTCTTCATCTGCTTCTATTGTTGTCTTCAACACCTGAACCGTCAGTGAGCTCAGGCATGTTTTGTGGGGTTGGACCGGGATAAACAGACAGCTGCATCATGCTGCTGATTGCGCGAGCACGCTGTGAATACTCGGTTGATCATAATTACTGAGGGGTTGGAGAAAAATGACCACTGCGAAAGGCAGATGGGAGTGTATCCACACACCTCCCATCTCACACTCATTCATAACAGCCCTCCTGAACAACAGCCTTAAATGATTTTAAATGAAGTCGAGTTCCTTTGGGGGAGATCATTAGCATCTGTGTTCAGAAGAAGTCGTGCTTGGCATTTGTGAAAAACATCTGAATGAAAAGAACTGTGGACTTTAAATAAGATGTGTGTACATATCTGCACCTTCCTGTCATGTTCGGGTCAAATCTGACCGATTTACAAATTTAAAAACTCGTAAATACTGTGTTTTAAATCCGATTGCCTCGAGACCTTATGACATCCTCCACACTACGCACTTGAACATATAAAAGTGGTGAGCACCTCTTTCGTTAAATTTTGAGTGTTTTAATCAACTTTGTTACATCTGTGGTGTTCCCAGTCAAAAGTGACCGCCACAGAAAATGAATGGGAATCCACCCCCCCCCCCCACCCCACCGTCTGCCATCTATAATCCAGTTTTGAGATCCCTTCCCAGACGCCTTAACGCCCACTCAGGAAATCACATGATAGGGTGGGGCTAGGTTGCACGAGCTCACCCGAAACCTTGGCTGATTGTGACCTAAACCCGTTTTCACACCTTGGCTCATGTGATTAGGTAGAGGATCATTAGGGGGTCCTTTGTCCCTCTTGGGGGAAACTCTCACAGGGTTTAAATCTGGGACTCTCCACAATTTGACCGTAGAACTGAAGAAGCTTCTCGGGTGAGAGGTGAAACGTCTTCAAGCAACTTAAAGAAGTCCAGACGCTTTTCTTTCCAAGCTCCTTAGACTTTAGATCTACTGCAAATTTACACCAACAGGTCTGAGTTACTTTTATATTCAAACAGCAGCATACACGCCTGGCAAATGATGTCAGCACAGAAGTGCAATTCTAGCAAAATATAAGAGCTAATACAAGACTTCTGCACAGTACTGTATGTGTTAAATTTGAGCGCAAACACTAGCTAGAGATGTAAACATTTCGCTTTCTTCAGCTTCGGCTTTTTCTTATTACATGACAGTGAAACCAAAACTTAGTGCAAAACTACCTAAACAAAAATGAAAGATGACAAAAAGAAAGCATTAAAACTTGAGTCTTATTTGTGTTGTCTTGGTTTGAAAGGTTATTGCTGATGTGTGGGAAGATATGAATAAGTCGAAGAAGTCAAAAATAAAAAACAGTTGGATAATCATTGTGAGTTTAATGCAGGTTTTTTTGTCTTTGCAGACATCACTGACATTTTAAACGCATTCACTAAAACTGATTTTGATAAGATTGGTAAATAGCTAATAAAATAATAATCCCCTGTCACTGATGTTGTGATCCAACAATTCAGTTTCATCTTTTTTGTATGACGCCTACGAACTAAGAACATACGTCAGTTTTGAGTGTGTATTCTCCAAGCTGTATGTCCCACATGGCTGCTTGTTTTTCTGCAGTGCTATCAGCCTCTTCATCACCGGGACATATGTCTTCATTACCATATCTGACTGGCCTGCTAACACGCAGGTGGAGGAAGCATCAATCACCAGGAGCAGCAGATAACAGAATGGATGGGAGAGAAGCATTGATTGAATCCTTGGGGGGCTAAACCAAAGTCATGTTAAAGAAGGGGGTTAATGCTTCGAGGGCAACTTGAGGTCAACGGAGGCGCCAACGGAAGCCAACGGTGACAATCGAGCGGCTTACAGAGGAGAATGGCAGAGGCATGTTACAAGGTCACCCATGCCAGTCATGTCCTTGATAACACATCATTGATTTTAGGAGAAAAAACAAAGCAGTTCATTTGTGATTTTTGCCACAAAGGAGCTGGGCTAAATACGCTTCTCATGGACAAAATTATGCAAAATTTATTTTTAAGATTTTTAATTTGCGGCTGTTAAGTTTGCTTGCTCTTCCTGCTAGCTAGACACTAGGAAGATGCTATAAACAGATGACTTTGTCCACTTATATTCAGTAGCTGAAGCGACGTCAATCATTGTCTGCTGTATGTGAATCAGATTGACCAGTTGTTACCATCACTGAGCAAACATTACTTTCTCTTCATGTTGCAAGGTGTCTCAAAGTGTGGTAGTGTACACATTTTCCTGGCATACGAAACATCCCTGGTTTGATCCTGGGAAGACACACAAATCCCTTGTGATCCTTGTGATTAAGGGAGCAGCTGAAAGTAGTTTCTTCATTTGAAAGTAAAGTACTTGAGGTCACCCTCTGTCTAATGTGCAACAACCATTTGTGCCATGGAATATGGTCTAAGGTGACTTGAAAGTGCTTTGCAAACTGACTGCACTGAAAATATTCTGAATATTTAACTATAAAACACCAACTTATGTGTCGTATCCGTAGGTTTGGTCATGCTGGCTGAAAACATGTGGCCTTACTGCAGTTACACTAAGATCTATGGGACTGTAAGCTCCATGTGGCAAGGAAAAAAAAATCTGTGGTTGCCGGGTAACTGCATTAAATTTTTTTCTCATTCGGCAACTGATTGCAGGCAGTCAAGGTGACCCACTAGTCCATCAGGGAATGAGCGTGCAACATCCTCAGCCTCTGGGTGACGCCTTTTGATCACAAGGTGACTGCACACTTTGGCTGTTGGGAGTCAACCTGCCTCCAAACAATCGGCCTGACTTGTACCGACTGCGATCACACTCAGACACACTGGCGAAGGATTGCAGTCAGTCTGAGCTGTCTGCAGAACATACAGCACTCAACTTCACTGGTTTTCAACTGGTTGTACTCTGGTTACATTCCTATATAAAATCAAGCTTGCCTAGCTCCTGTGTCATTAAGCAGTTTAATCTGATTCCTGCAGCAGCTGTTTCACTATTTGTGGAGGATTTTCTAAATTTCAATTTTAAATCTACAAGTTTCTGGCTGGACTCTAATATTTAAGTGACTGATGTGAATTTCCGTGTATGCAGTTGCTAACAGAGTTGCAATTGTTGACAGTTTATCAGTTAATTGCCACATTATCACAAACAGATTGCATATAATTGCCAACTTGATCCTATTCAATCACAAACTGATAGCAGACTCTGTCTTATTACCATTTTATTGCCATCTTGATGCACTAAAGTTACTTTGAAGACAACAATGAGTTGCAAGTGGTCACAGCCACTGTTTTCCTGAGTGTGAAGCATCATTGTTTGTTTGTTTTTTTTATTTTAAAAAGTGAATATAAATATAAATAATCGTTAGATCACAACCAATCCAATGCATTTCAAATAAATGTAACATCCCTTTTGGGTTGCAACCAGGTTACGCATTTTTCCTATGCACAATCTGATTGTAGAGATTATTACAGATGTGCAAAGCCAGCTACTTAATTGACTATTATTGATAAGCTTTTTAAGAAAAGTAGTAGAACTTCAGTTGAGAAAAGGTAGATTAAAAAAAACTAACTTAGATACAATTATGTGAATAACACTGATTCATGATATGTAACAGCATCCTGCATTTAAAGATGGAATTTACTTTCAGTCAGTGAACTGGTTGACCTTTGACTATAGTGTAGTCATTCACTACATTGGTTTACATGCTTCTGTCTTTGTTTTCTAGGCGTTCACCTTTAACTAGTTGACTTGATTCTTTAAGCACCAGTGTGCATCTACAGAAGAACAGGCCGAATACAGACAAAGCATTCAACATTCACTCAGGATTAGATTTGTTGTTCCAAAGACACGGAATCAGAGGGAGCTCAGAGGATGTGAGCCAGGGTTGGTGATTGTTTCAGTCAGGGATCACTGGGATTGGACGCAGAAGGGATAAAGTAGGCATTGATTAGCAGGGACTGGTTGGGATCTGGGCTCATTTCAATGGCTTACCTTCTTGTATCTGGGGACAGGAAGCTGTTTTGTTCCAGCAAACATAAAGCACCAAGACACAGAGTCGATGATAGCATGCAAAAGAGTAAGGTGGAGAAGAAAAAAAAGAAAACATTGATCATATGAAATCAAAGTTATAGGTGACAAAAAAACAAAAACATGCAAACAACAGAGGAGAAAAACAAAAACAAAGCAGTCTGCAGTGTTTCAGAAAGATTTTTTGGTTTACACAGCTCAGAGCGCTGCTGAAATGCCAAATGTGGAAACAGTCTGAGTGGGAAATAAATGATTAAAGCAATAGTGGATTTGAATGGCCTGTTGATACAGTGAACGTAATTGAAAATCCATTAATTTATTTGTTTATATTTGGCTATGTTAATTGGATTTGAGACAATAGTTAGTGACAGTTTGAGACAAGTCTGAGTTACACAAACAGCTCTGTATTGTTGTGCTGCTGGAGACTTTAACACAACAGCTCACACAGTATCCAGATCATAGTAGAGAAAAATAGGATTTCAACACATGCAACATGAAAACACGTCCATATGGTGAGAGGGACACCTTCAGTGGCGCTCATGGCTGTTTCTCACAGTCAGGAGTTAAAGTGGGCTGGAACTATTTAAGACTCTGTTATTAATAAGTAAATAAGTCTGAGCGGTTGATTCATGCTCTGTAATTTAAGTGAGTTTATTTTTCAGCTCATTTCTTTTCTGGCGTGGCTCTTTTGTGAGCGGGTCACTCATTTCGTAACCCCTCATTAATGCCGCTGTTGTGACAAGGTCTGTTTGATCGTTTGCTAACCTAACCAGCAAGACTTTTGTGCCTCAACAAAATAACCAAGTCCAAAAAAAGAGAAATAAATATATAAATAAAACGCAACTGAAAAACAATTCCAAACAGCAAGTGAAGAAAAAGCTAAAGAGCATGAAAAGAAGGGTTTTCCAGTGGACAACCTCTGGGACTATTAACTCGTGTAGCCTAATACACTGACACTAATACAGTCTGTGTGTAACAATGAGGATTTCACAACACCCAGGATGAAAATGTGCTGCACTTTCTATGTGCTACCGCTGGGCATGCCTTCCAGTCAACTATGGGCACACTCAACCCATAATCCTCCTAAAGGACATGCATTCTCACATTTTGATTCTTATCCCTGTCGTGCATTCATATATGCAGGTCGATGAAGTGGGATCACTAAAACAAAAGATTAGGATGTCTTTGTTTTGCTAGCTACTGACACAGAGCTATATTCCCAGTTAGAGAGAACACGTTCAATATGAACAGGTGATCGCTTCATTGTCAGACATGACAAAAAGAAAGAGTTTGTTTAGTTACAGTTTTGTTAATTTAGTTTAGTTAAGTCAAAGTTAAAAGATCACCTTGAAAAGTTATCTTGTTAATTCATGTTGTTAAATGTACTTGAAATTAAAGAATGTGTAAGTTAAAAGCTGTGTGAGAATCCTGGACACTGCAATTAGTGCAGGCTGCAGAACCAAGCTGCTTAGAGTATTTTGGTAACACTTGTAGTAATAACATGGCACTTTGATGGGGTAGGACATATTCACTGTTTGTTGTGACGGCCAGTGGGCTGGCCTTGTGTTTTGCTTTTGCTTTTACCTGTTTTTGCAGGTAGGTGGAGCTGACCCAATTATTGATGCAGCACACCTGAAAAGGCCAGTCCCAGTGCATATAAAGACACCTTGACTGAACCAGGGCTGGCTCTTGCTCTCTCTGTCTGAAACCCATTTTGTTCATTTGGAAGTTTCAGTTATGGCTGTTATGTCCTTTAAATTGTGTTTAAGTTACTTTACCTTATTTTCATTAAATATGTCTTACAGCCTTTAAAAACCTGTGTGTGGTCTCCCATTTGTTTGTCACTTCCTATAAGCCGGGTTGTGACAAATGGGGGCTCGTCTGTGCGATTAACCTGGTTTGGTGAGCTTTCTAACGTTTGATTGAGAGCTGGTCTGTTTGCAGCTGATTGCAACTAGAGCTGTTTGGTTTCATCTGTTTAGCTGACTTTGTCTGGTTGTGTCTTGGCTAGGACTTGCCTTGTAGGCAATTGTTGGGTTAATTGCTGATGCGTTTGGTTATTTGTGGTGGTTTGGTGTTCTGGGTTTGCTGTGTGTTTTGTTTGGGAGGCCATTTTGTTAGGGGGCTTGAGTGGAGGCAGTCATGTTAACACTGATGTTTTGCTATAGGCTTAGGTTTGGTGGAGCTAGTGTTGATGTACTGTCTTATGTCAACTTTGGAGCATATGAGCTGTATTGATGATTGACTGTGCATAAGTTAAAACCAGTGCTTTCCCTGTTAGGTTGAAGGAGTGTTTCTCTCTTGAGACTCATTCATTGAAATTTCTGTTGCGGTGAACACGGTTAGAGCAGTCGTCTCGGGAGCACGTCCCCAGACTTGAGGGGGTCGCTGTTTGTGCAGTTGCCTTTCTCTTTCTGGTGGTTTTTAGTGCATAAGTACCCGCCGTAGGTAGCGCAAGATGTAATTGTAAGTCTTCGTCACTCCCAAATGCCCAGATTTGTCATGAGAACACTTCAACACCTCGTCACGGTATTTAGTCGGAACCACAATCTGGACAACTGGACGTCCAACATAGTCCAACCCTTGCGGACTCCACTTACGGACTAGCACATCCTCATGCAGAAAATAACCCGAGGCCGCACTTCTAGCGTCAACACTAGGTTGCACCCGGTGAAACAACTCAGCCAAAGAAGCATCAGCATGCTGTGCTTGAACTAGCTCTTGTTGGGAAACTGACAAATGTTGAGGAACAATGAAATCTGGTTCAACCTCACACTCTTCTGCTTGAGTTACAGGCACCGCATCCCTTTTAGCTGCAGCCCTTGTAACAGCACAAGCTACAAAGTCAGACAAACCCTGTTCACACTCATGGGACTCATTCAGAACTCTAGATTTAACAGGCAAAGAACTGTCAGCCCAGACTCGATTTCCAGCCAAATCATTGCCCAAAATCACATGTACGCCCTCAAGTAGCAAAGCAGGACGAACACCAATGCAGATATCATCATCCACAAAACTGCATGACAGCCTGACTTTATGCAGTGGAGCACAGATAGTGGTTAAACCCATGCCTTGAACAAGCACACACTCACCAGTATCAGTAACCTGTGAAAATGGTAACACACAGGCTAAGATAAAAGAATCCTTCGCTCCTGTGTCACGCAAAATCTTTACAGGAACTTTATGAACATCACCCGGGAGTGATACAAACCCATCTGACACAAAATCCTCAAACCCCGAATAGCTCTCCGAGTCAGACTTAGTCAAAACTGGCATTTCCTGAGAGACTACTGAAATTTCCCGTGCAGGAATGGTAAGAGCCGCAGGCTTAACCTGTTTGCCTGTACGCGCCAACTTGCTTCTCAACAAGGGACATTCTTCTTTCCAGTGTCCATCGCAATGGCAATAATTGCAAGCTTGACCAAACTTACTGGGCTTCACAGCACCATTGGCCTTCGCAGGAACCGATGACAGAAATTTAGTTTGACCAAAAACTCTAGCAGGAGCACCAACTGAAAAACTGTTTCTACCAAACTGCCCCCTATGTGCCAAGACATATTCATCTGCCAATTTAGCAGCGTCAGAAACTGTTGTCACTTCCCGTTCGGCAATGTAAGTGGCAACCTCAGGAGGAACACGATCTTTAAACTGCTCCAATACCATTAACTCACATAAATCCGGGAAAGTAGACACTCCCAGTGCAGAACACCATCTGTTGAAGTGTTCTTTTGGCCACGTCTTAAGCGTGATGTTTCAGCTTACATTAAAACCTGCCATATTTGCCAAGTTGTAGGTAAGCCCAATCAATCTATTAAACCTGCTCCACTTTGTCCCATCCCTGCTGTGAGTAACCCATTTGAACATTTGATCATTGACTGTGTGGGCCCTCTTCCTAGATCAAAATCTGGTTCAGAGTATCTTTTGACTGTGATGTGCCAGGTTACGCGTTATCCTGCTGCACAGTGGATATAAAGGTTATCTTATCTTATCTTATATCCACTGTGTACCATCACAGCCAAGTCTGTGGTGAAGACATTGACACAATTTATTTCTATATTTGGCATACCGAAGATTATCCAGAGTGACCAGGGATCAAACTTTTCATCCAATCTATTTGCACAAGTTCTTAAGCTGTTGGATATTACACATAACAAAGCCTCTCCTTATCATCTGCAGAGCCAAGGTGCTTTGGAGCGCTTCCATCAAACGCTGAAGTCCTTGTTACGTGCCTATTGCACAGAAATGAGGAGTGACTGGGAGGAAGGTTTACCATGGCTTCTGTTGGCAGCGCGAGAAGTGTGCCAGGAGAGTACTGGGTTTAGCCCAAATGACTTGGTCTTTGGCCACAAAGTTCGGGGACCCTTGAAAGTGCTGTGTGATAAGTGGTTGTCAGGTGATCCACCAGTGAATTTGATAGATTATGTTAATGGTTTTCGGCGCAGACTGTATATGGCAGGTCAGTTGGCCAAACAGAACCTTGGGAAGGCTCAGGTCAAGATGAAATATTTTCATGACCGGCGTTCTGAAGAGCAGCAGTTTAGTGAGGGTGACCAGGTTTTGGCTTTGCTGCCGATTGCAGGGTCACCTTTCCAGGCACGGTTTGCTGGGCCTTACACCGTGGTACAGAAACTGTCTGAACTGAATTATCTGATTGCTACCCCAGATCGCCGGAAAAGAAATCAACTTTGCCATATTAATTTGTTGAAACCATATCATGTTCGTCCTTTGTCCATCGGTCTGTCAGGCTCTCTCATTTCTCCTTCCACTTCGAGTCCAGCGTTGACTGCTTGTACAATGGCGCAGTCAGTTTGTGGGGGGGAGGATGTGGCAGCACCTGATGATCCTGTATTGCTTGGTCGTCTGAAGAATTCAGAAACTCTTCAGAACTTGGAGGTGCTGTTGGGCCATTTGCCTACTGACAAACGTGCAGAACTGTCTGCATTAATTAAAAGTTATCCAACTTTGTTTAGAGATACGCCTTCTAAAACAACCTTGATAGAGCATGATATTAATGTGGGTGATGCAAAACCAATCCGGCAGAGGTTCTACAGGGTCTCTGAGGAAAAGAGTAAAATAATGGCAAAGGAAGTTCAGTACATGTTGGAAAACAACATTGCAGTGCCGTCATCATCAAGCTGGGCTTCCCCATGTTTGTTGGTAGAAAAAGCTGATAAATCACCACGTTGTTGCACAGACTTTCGTAAAGTAAATGCAGTGACCAAACCCGATTCCTATCCTTTGCCTCATATTGACGACTGTATTGACCGAGTTGGTGCAGCAGAATATGTGAGCAAGTTTGACCTGTTGAAGGGATATTGGCAGGTGCCACTGACTCCCAGAGCTCAGGAAATATCCGCTTTTATCACACCATCTGGTCTTTATTCATATACAGTCATGGGTTTTGGTTTACGCAATGCTCCAGCTACATTTCAGCGACTCATGAATATGGTTGTTAATGGGCTGAGAGGCTGTGCTGTTTACCTAGATGACGTGGTGGTATATAGTAGCACCTGGGAGGATCATCTGGATCGTATTCGCACTCTGCTTGAACGATTAGTTTGGGGAAATCTGACTATCAACCTGGCAAAATGTGAATTTGCAAAAGCAACTGTGACCTATCTTGGTAAGGTTGTGGGCCAAGGTTATGTGAGGCCGGTTGATGCAAAGGTGTTGGCCATCAAAGAGTTCCCTGTTCCAGTAACCAAAAAAGAACTCATGAGATTTTTGGGTCTGGTTGGTTATTATCGTTGTTTTTGTCGAAACTTTTCAACAGTGGTTGCTCCTCTGACTGATTTGTTGAAGGCCAAAGTAAAGTTTATTTGGTCTGCAGCATGCCAGCAAGCTTTTCGGGATGTAAAGGCTTTACTGTGTTTTGAACCTGTGCTTTTAGCACCTCATCTCGATCAGCCCTTCAAGCTGTATGTGGATGCAAGCCACATTGGTGCAGGTGCTGTTCTAGTCCAAGCTGACAAGCAAGGTACTGAACACCCAGTTAGTTTCTATTCCAAGAAGTTCAACTCCCATCAGCTGAATTATTCAGTCATTGAAAAGGAAGCTTTGGCATTAATTTTGGCCTTGCAGCATTTCAGAGTATATTTGGATTCTGCTCGGCCTATTGAGGTATTTTCTGACCATAACCCTCTCACTTTCTTGAACTCATTGCAGAACCCAAATCAGAGGCTCATGCGGTGGGCTCTCTTTTTGCAGCCTTACAGTTTGGACATCCAGCACATTAAGGGCAAAGATAATGTCTTGGCAGATGCTTTGTCCCGTGCCCCTTTGTAACCAGCAGCTTCACTCCTCATATGCTTTGAAGTATGTCTCTTCCAGTGTCTTATTCCTTCCTCTTAAATTGCTCCTAGGTACCAAGGTTGCTGAGGTTGGAGATGTGCTGAAGATGAAAGGACTCTGAGCATGCAGAAAGGTGTTGCGTGGGTGTACATGTGTACATGTTCTTCTAGCTACAAATTCATAATGTAAATGATTGTGTTTGTCAACTCAGGGTAAGACCCTGTTCTATGGGGGGGAGTGTGACGGCCAGTGGGCTGGCCTTGTGTTTTGCTTTTGCTTTTACCTGTTTTTGCAGGTAGGTGGAGCTGACCCAATTATTGATGCAGCACACCTGAGAAGGCCAGTCCCAGTGCATATAAAGACACCTTGACTGAACCAGGGCTGGCTCTTGCTCTCTCTGTCTGAAACCCATTTTGTTCATTTGGAAGTTTCAGTTATGGCTGTTATGTCCTTTAAATTGTGTTTAAGTTACTTTACCTTATTTTCATTAAATATGTCTTACAGCCTTTAGAAGCCTGTGTGTGGTCTCCCATTTGTTTGTCACTTCCTATGAGCCGGGTTGTGACATTGTTTAAGAGTAGCAGTTACCAGCTTGAATTCAAACTTGCATTGAAAAGCATGGCATGAAATCTAAAGTATGATTAATCTGATAACAATCTTAATATTGCTCCACAGAGAACAAACAAATCTATCCAAGCTCACAGTAAGTAAAAGTTGCTTCTTTGTTTGCTTGTTTGTTTCTTTGGCCAGAGCTGGGATCTGGTTAGCTAAGGTATGTATAGACACCTACCCTGGGTATTCCTAAGCTGTTTACCACAGAACATTGTTTTTTAAGCTTAAAAGGAGCAGAAATGTAAAAGCAACATATTATGCTCTAACTTGTGTTTTGACTCTGGGTATCTTTGTACGATGAGCCCTCGTTCCTGTATAAAGACACCATATCAAATCTGCATATACCCACCAGCTGTATTGAACAGTCTTTTGTTTTGAGTTTTTGCAGATTCTGTGTCCACTAACTAGGTGTCATTGACTTGTCAACATGATGACAATATAGGATCAGTCGGTGAACCCTTGGCAGCCACCTGTCGCTCTGCAAAATGTGTACTCCCCAACCAGTTGGCAAAACCCTCTTTGTGATGGGTTTGACATATTGCATATTGCTATGGCTGCAGTGTGAATGGATGTGATGGACTTGTCTACAAACACTGTCCAGCTACTCTGTTAGCTGTTGTGAAACTGAAAGGTGCCGCACACACCAAAAATAGAGGAGGTTCAGTTTCAAAGTAAAAGCTGCACCTTTTAAACATGTTAGCATGTTCACTGAAGCGCTGAGGCACAGCTTTTACTTTGAAAGTTAACCTTCTCGATTCTGGTTTGCACTTTTTCAAGTTGTAATGTCGCTCATAGTTAGTGTGTATTTGCAGACAATCAATAAGCAGTAGTCTCTCCCTTCAGAGGCAATTTGTAGTTTACTTTTTAAATATTAGTGCATATTTCATGATTTTGATTATGGATGTATTGAGTAAGGATATAATTCTGAACATCAAGAAGGCATGCTGTAACCTCCTGTTTTCAGTCATTTTACGCTAAGCTAAGGTATTTATCTCCTGGCTCCTATTTTATACTTAACAGAAAGAAGACTGATATTAATCTTTGGGGGGTTTTCATCGTCTTTAATAAGCAAACCTTTTGTAAATTATTCTAAGGATGATGACGCACAAACAACAAATGACCTTAAAAGCCTTCATTGATAAATAACATTTATAATTTATCATTTAGCTAGCAGACACTTGCGGTCTAAGGCTTTACAGCACCAGATATGAATAACAATTGATTTTGCTGCAGCCATGATATAGCAGCTTCTTACTCCATCCTTTCTGAATAGTCTTGTGGGAATGTCTGCCGGACACTTTATCAATATTTACAGCTGAAATATGACAAGTTGAAAAGTACGAAATGAATAATTTCTCTAATGTTTCTGATGTTCCTCCTTTTACTGTGATGTGGGGAATAAAATGAAGACAAGTTGTTTCATAAGGCCTTTTTATGTAAAAGCTGTGACATGAAAACAGTTCCAATTATTGATAATGAATTTTTGAAAAAGAGCAAAAACAGCTCTAAGAAACCAAGTCTGTGTGTGTGTGTGTGTGTGTGTTCGTGTGTTCTCACATGCATGTGGGTGTACTAGGAAATAAAAGGAGTCTCTGCAGCAGAAAGAAGAGACTGGAAGATTACTGTGGAGTGTTAATATAGGTTTTAGTGTAGGTCGTGGTAAATTAACAGGTCTGGGTTTTGCAACTGAATTGTAAGACAATGTGAGACTCACTGATAAGTGCAGAAAACTCCAGAAAAATCACCACTGAAACTGTGTTTCTTCCTCACAGTGATGTGAAAATGATTCAGCAGCTTGTAAAACCACCTTGAGCAGCAGTAACCTGAAGTAATCATTTTCTTTATGACTTTATCAGCTTCTGACATTGTTGCTCAATGACTGGAAGGTACCCAGGCTGCAAATCAAGCCCTCCACCACTGTGCTGTGTTTGGGTTTTCACCAAAAATGCCACTGTCCACATTTAGCTGACACGTGGAGTCTTTATAAGGAGATTGGAGGGGTCGTGTTGGCGTAATTTGCAGCTAGCATGCCCTGGTGCACATCCCATTTGGACCTTTAAAACACACTGCACACACAGCGGTAACCCTGCTCACTGACAAGCAATGACCTAGGAGTGACCGATCAGTTTCTCTGAGAGTGATTGGCCACTCAGTGCATCACGGCACACTCCAGAAGGGACACCTTGTTTGTAACTGAACCATGCAAGTGTCATGTGTGTGTGCAGTAGGTAGGAATGGTGGAAATAGAATAGAAGTAGAAATACAAAACTAAATAATAGAAACACTAAGTCACTGACTATAGACAAACAAAATCAAAACCACTGGGTCACCAGACCCAGGTTCCCTAACAGCGAGTGCCTTTGACATAGTGGTTTAAATTGGCATCCCAGGCATGAGAACAGGCTACATCAGCCCAGTTAATTATTCTCTATTCTTACTCCTTTTTTATTTTAATTTTTTTTTAGCATATTTACAATTTAAAAATGGTTCACAGAAACACCAGGATAAGATTATGTATAAGCTGAGATAATAGTTGTATCTCTAAAACAGAAGCAAAACACATAAATTTGTATTGCACAGGAGGAGGTCAGCTTAGACCTGGGAAAACAGTCGGGGAAACCCTGATTGACGATGCTTTCAGTATTTATTTATTCTCCGCCACTGTTTTAAACCACATTTCAGTACCAAATTCCTTAATTTCCTAGATTTTTGTGGGTTTTTTTTGCAAGTGCAGCATTTGAAACAGGATTTAAATCTACGCTTTGACTACACACCCTTGCTGAGTGAATTGGAGTGTTGTGAAATTTGTGATTCTCTGACTTTTCATCTAACTAAATCGATTTCGTTTGATGATACGCTTAGACTCACTGTGTGTCTTTCTCATGCCTGGGAAAAGATGATCTCAAAAGATGATCCAAACACACACACACACACACACACACACACACACACACACACACACACACACACACACACACACACCATATCCAAATACAGGCTAACTAAAAGAGCAGGCCCCACCACTGAAATTCAATCATACAAGAGATATGCCATCATTCCCCACTTTAATGTGTTAAAGTTGTCCACCTGATGCTCTGATTCCAAGGCGGCCGCTGTGTCTCCCTCCCTTTCGTCTAGCCTGTTCGACCCTGCTCTGTGCAGGCTGGGACTTCCCTTGTCTCTCCACTCTTCATTCACACTTTACCTCTTTTCCCTTTATCTCTGACTTTTAGCTAACTGACTGTTTTCTAGTGTAGGAGAAACTGACTAGATGTAGATTGCTGACAAACTAAACCATTCTCTGCAAATATTAAAGGGGGGAATATACTAATGTTTCAAAAGAAAAATGAGGAAGTCTTACAGAACTGCAAGATTGACTAGCGGTTATTTAATATACAACAAAAGCAGGAGAAATATCTTTTCTTTAAACCCTCTGTGCTTTCTAAACAATATGCATTTGCAATAACTTGCAATACCGCTCTGAGTGACTCGAGGAATATGATGTACTGTGCAAATAACACTGATGGCAAAGATTTGATAAAGCAGTACAGCAACCCAGAGATGAAGCCAACAGTGAAGAAAGCAAACAGCCCCTTTTGGCTATAGTAACCTTTCCATGAAAGCAGGTTTTCGAGAACTCTGGAAATCCAGTTCCTGCAGGAACCTACACATGCACTTTGCTTGGTTAAAAGAATGGGGACAAAATATTGCACTGAAGTTTGATTTGGTGTGTGCAACATTCTTTCAGATGGCAAATTGGATGCTGCAATCTATATTAAGTCGAGAAGAATCTGCAGCAAATCTGAGGACAATCTGACCGGCATTTCCTACCATGTGCCAAATCTTCGGACAGATGGATAGACAAGCTGATAGACCGCCTGGTATGACGTGCTACTACAAGGACAAAAAGGAACAAAGGCGTTGATTCATTTTTAAACTCTGAACATGCGGGGTTCGTGTTGTGCTTTGCCCATGGGCCTGCAGATCATTCTAGCAGGCAACGAGGTGCAAGAACCTTTTAGATCTGAAAGAAATAACCCAGATCAACTGTGACTGTTACCTGCTAAGATAATAAATTGGAAAAGTCAGGTGTGAGTGGAAGCACTAAGGAGCAGTGATTGTGGATTCCAGCAGCTGTCCGGCCTGCTGTGTCTGAAGTCTGGCAGATCAAAAGCTGAAACAGCACTCAGTTTTCAGGTGCTAATAGATTGTTTCTCATATTCAGCGAAGCCGATCATCCATCATTCACGAGCTTTTCTGCAGATATTTGTAAGATTGTAAATTGCCCTGTAATTTTTCTGCACTTATGAAGCTGAATAACAACAGAATGAAAGTAGAGGAGCAGTGACTGCATCTTTCCATAGATGGGCCTCCTGCAGGGAGGAGTTCCGTGGACAATTTTATGGTTGTATGGTGATGTGTTGGGGCATAACAATGTATAAGCATGACAGCAGGAGAACTGTGGTACAATTACAATCATTCGAGGTGAGAGGAACTAAAGAAAGTGACAGTGTGTTACTCGCTGAGATTTGTAATGGCAAGGCAGGAATACACGGTTACATTATGTTTGCATCAGTAAAATCAAAGAGGTGAAGCTACTGTAGCTGATAGAGGTTCAAAAAGAATCTACAAGATGTACTATTTAAGTGGTTTTCTGTCATGTTTGCAATATTATTCAAATAACTTGTATAATTTACTAAGATTTCTGATAAAGTCTATTTGTGGCGAACCGAGAAAATTTTACATGTGGGGGCAAAGAAGATGCAAGAGGTCAAGGCAGCGTAGAACATAGCTCTATCCATCATAATAGCCACAAAAACACTTTAAAACTATTTTTTATATAATTATCTCTTCTAAAAAAATAAAGGCTATGAGAGACTTTTGGACAAACAAGCAATTCGTTTTTACAAGTATTGTAAGGACATAAAAGTTGAGGGGGCAGCTAAGGGGGCAAGGCTCAATAGGAGGTGGGCAGTTGCCCCCCCTTGCCCCCCTGTAGAGCCACCTCTGATTTGATTACACAACTAATGCATTGTCACATACTTTTATTTAGCTTCTGTGATTTTCCACTACACAAAATAATGTTGTAAAATGTGATATGTTATAGAATAATTAAAGATTCAGTTCAATTCAGTTTTATAGTGCCAATCTACAACAGCAGTTGCCTTAAGGTGGTTTATATAGTAAAGTAAAGACCTTACAAAAATATAGAGAAACAGAGAAAATCCCAACAATCATATGACCCCCTATGGGCAAGCACTTTAGCAAGAGTGGGAAGGAAACACTCATGAAACTGTGAAAGACATATTATTTGTCTATTATTATGTTATATTATTATAAGTGCTCTCTTATATAAGAGCAGTAAGAACTTAAACAGATGTTTAAAATTGCACTTTTATAACATTACCGCATCTCATTTTAGTCAAAGTAGATGTACTAAAATGTTAATATAAATTAAAATGCCTGTTCTGAATTCTAAGTGTAACATTACCCAGTCTACCTCTGCTGGAACTAGCCCAACAATAGTGGTCAGATGTAGTCAGCATTAGAGAAGACAGGATACCAAAAACTTAGTAGTAGGTACCTATATGAGTAGACTTACACGATTCTTAATAATATGTTTATCCCAAGTATTTAAACGAAAACTGCTTTATTAGAAAGTTATATTAAATTACTGACATCTTCATGGGTCATTTATTTAAAATGTTAGAATTATATTTTGTTGATAGAACACAGTGATTTTATTAGTCAGAGTTAAAGCGGCGCTATCACGGCAGCTGAACTAACTGCCATCTTCCATATGTAGTTTCTACAGCACCATTTGTAGTTTTTTTCATGGGCTTGCAGGCTTCCTTCTTTTTTTGTTCAGCATGTAAGGACCAGAACATTTGTAGGCGTATATTGGCCCCTTCAGTTCTGGTAGAATAGCTGTTTCAGTACTTATACTGCCTATGATGGTATGGTACCACAGACAAACAATTCTTGTTGTGTTTTCAGAATATCGAATGGAACTGCGAGTATCAGTTCTGGTGACATCCCGTAGTCAGCGTTGTAGTATGATATATTTTAACCCAAATCAGTCTGTTTTACCAGAACTTACCATTCAACTGGATGCTTAAATGTAACCAAGCAGTGTCTGAAAATGAAAGTAGTAATAAAAACGTCTCGACTTCTGAAAACAGATTTGTTCTGTATACATCCTCACTACAGGAGGTAGAGTTGCAAATATGGATGGAAACAGTCACATATTTTGGGTGGGCACTGACATTCTACCTCTTCTATTGTTTAGGTTGTCGATGTGTTGGTATGAACTTCTTCTGAGGAGGAAATTTACAATCTCAAATACCAAAGTAAGACACAAAAATTGCACATTTCCTTTGTGGCTTTAAAAGTAGTGACCTTACTGAGCTTTATCAGTATCAACTAGCTGTAAAACAAAGAGCATCTCTATCGATGGCCGAGGTCTCGGAGATGGAACTGAGTCATTCTGTGCCATTTGCTAAAGTCTCACCAGGGGTGATGGAAATGAAACACCCCAAAGAAAGAGATTTAGAGAACTTATTTGTCAGTACTTGAGTCATCATGATGCCACACATTCTGACGGCTCCAGCCAACAACCACGTAGAGGAAGAGCTCCCAGCTCTGAGCTATTTTTGTCTTTCTGGCCATCTACATGTATGCACTCTCTTATAATGCATTAAAGCCCAAGGACGCTAAATTAATTTATTTCTCTCAAGTGAGATAATGGATGTGTTCTGATGTACTTGGGTTAGTAAGCTTCATGTTTTTTAATTACCTGTACATCTGCAAGCTGCTTTGCAACCCATCACAACCCCAGCTCCTTCATGTTGTGTTGTGTACTAGCTGTTTGTGTACTGGCTGTTGTCACTGACACGTGCTAGTGTAGCATTTAGCTTGCTTCAGTATGCTTCTCATGCTGTTTACACACATATCTTCCCCTGTTTCCTCAAACTCAAGTATACTGCTTCCACCTTGTACCAAGTTGGACTTCTCATGAGCCATATAAGGAATCCACTTTGTACCAATGTATTGTTTTTACCTCAAAAACAGGATTTGCAGCACTTACCATGCAAAACTCCTTGAGGATGGGACAAAACGTTCAGTTATTGTGTTGTCACATTATAAAAAGATGAAAAATGAGCAAAACATTTTAATAAAGCCTACTAACACCCCTGATAAATATACAGTTATGCAATGGCTATGATATACTTGCATAAAGCTTAATGAGGAACTGATCAATATAACATTACACAATCCATTCCCATAAAATAATCATTTCCCCCGTCCTTTAGCTCCTGGCTGTTGACATTTATGTCTGCAAAAATGACCCAAAATAAATCTTTAACAGTTCCACAACTCAAAGGCCAAACTGGTGTATGAATATGTTTTCTACAACAGCTGTGTCTTATTCGAGAGACTATGGTCGTCACCCTGCACTGCACAAACCTAAATCCAAAATTTCACAGTAGCAAACATGTTAGTTTTTCCACCCCTTCTCCCAAAGACCCAATCACGAGCTTAACCTGCAGTAATACAAGCCAATCATTCTGCCTCAGCCATTAAAGAAGCTCTAATGTTAGCTGTGTCCCAAAACCTAGGCCGCATCCTTCGAAGGACCCGGCCCTCACAGTCTATGTGGGCGGGGTCCTTCGAAGACCAAGAGGGTGGAAGTGAGCGGCTGTGAAATTGGACGGTCTAGCCTTCAGATTTGCGTCACCAGGTGTCTCGGTGGAGTTTAATAAACTCGGCCGTCTGCTCCTTGCTATCTAAAATATAACAGGACACTGGCGTAAAGTCTCGACCATCTCACACTTCTGTTTAATCAGCTTTCTGTTCAACATTTATTCAGCTGTGTGAAAACTATAACTTTAATCTCAGCCAAACCGATTTACTCAGGAACAAATAAAACACTGAAAAAAGCAAAACAATAACATGTTTAAGTTATCTAAGTGACTTATATATCATGAATAACCTGAGTAGCGAAAGACCGCAGGGGGTCTGAAAATGATGTCTTGGTCAGCTTCGACGTGGTGGGTAACAGACGTCTCCGAAAACGTCGGAGCAATTTTGCAAATTTGTGATGTCTTGATAAACCGAGCAGATATTTGAAGTTTACACAGCTCCATTCTCGCCTGAAAATATCTTAAAAGTTTATTTTGTGACCCAGAAAGAGTAATAAGAGTAATATTAAAACTAAGTAGCGGCCGCCATTGTTGGAAACTGGAATTGGCTGGGCCGCGCTATGAATTCTGGGATAGGTTGGGCCACGAAGGACACACCCGGCCCATCCTTCAAATCCGGGGAAATGAAGGACGCATTTGTCGGCCGCATTTGGAGCAGCCTTCGATTTTGGACAGCCTTCGAATTTGGACAGCCTTCGTCGCCTGGCTGTGATGTAATCGGTCTTTAATAGTAGCCTACCAATGATGCAGCCTAGGAATTGGGACACAGCTAAACCTGCAGTGAGTTAGAGGTTTGATGCTTTGCTGATGACGTGAAAGTTACCTTGTGAAAACCTTGTAAAACTTCCAGTTCAGTGTAAGAAATTTGACAAATATATCCATAACTGATGGCCAACAGTACAAAGAAGTCTAACATATGGTTGACACTAGATGAATTTCCCTCGTTTAGAAGGGCTACAGGTCTTTATAAAATCCATAACCAATAACAGCCCAGAGAGTCATCATTGCTTGTTGCTATAACGTCTGTATCTATGCCTGGAACTTAATGGAAATGCTATTTGAAGTCAGCACATCTCTGGTTTGAGTAAGTGCTAGTTTCCCTCCCCTTTTGCTTAGTGACATGCCTGCCACATGGAAATTAAGTTCACTTCAACATGATAGAAATCAGAAAGGTGAACTCACACATGGTTTTATTAACAGTCTGAAGATTCAAGGCCTAATGCCAAAAGATCAGTGCTTGATTTTTTTTCTTCTTCAATGGTATAAAAACGAGAGAAAAAGGTCTTTAATCACAGTAATTTTGCCTTGTAAAAGTAGCTTTCATAAAGGTAATCCTATCAAATAGGTCTGGCTCTCTTCTTGTTGACATGTCACGGCAAGGATTTAATTAAATGTTAATAAGAGAGAGTCTGTGGGCTTTTGTGTCCTATTACCTTCATACTTATTGCTTGGTTCAGAGCCCTTCAGTTCCACTTACAAATTAAAAGTAGATTACTATGTGTAGCGGCCAAGAAACCCACAGACCTCTTATATTATGTGTGTAGTTTAACTGAAAACGGCTCTGCAACAGCCTCTATAAGCATTAATGAGTGAATTAATTAGTAGAAAAAGGAACTTAACACTGCGTGGTAACTTGTTTCTGCGCAGTGGAGGTACAGTGGATAACTCATTCATCCTTTTTGAGTCCCAGAAAACACAAAGTGACTGAAGATGATATATTATTTGCTTTGTGATAGAAGCGTGAGGAGATAGAAAAAAATGCCAAGGTAATGATTAGTGACTTAATGGATGGGAAATTATGCAGATAGCGTTTTGTTGTTTTTGTGCTGGGTAAGTGAATAATATCTTAAAATGCTGTGGGAAGGTTTCCGTCTGCTGATTGAGCTGCAGGGCGAGGCCTGTCTGTGCTTCTAGCATGAGATAATCAAAAAAAAGCTATGAGGAGCTATGAAGACAGCACAGACGGTCCAGGGTTCAAATCCACCAGCCTGCCGGGGCTTTTCCGTGCAGAGTTTCCTTGTTCTCCCTGTGCCTGCACGGGTAACACAGCTTCCTCTCACAGTCAAAGACACGCATGCTAGATTAACTGGTATTTCTAAATTGACTGAAGGTGTGAGTGTGAATGTTTCTTTCCTGACACTATGACAGCTGGGATGAGCTCTAGCCCTTCCCCTGCTACTCTGAGTTGGATAGAATTACAACAATTTCAGAGAACAAATTTCTGGAACAAAGCCCTGCTGATAAGGCCTGCTTTGAAACTGTGGTTGGCTGCAAAAGACTTCTGGTCCTGTCGAAGTCTAAAGGAAAACGGCTCTTGAACTTGAATTTGACTTCCATAAGCACTTTCATGATGAGTTCATAGACTCAGTCACTCGGTTTGGATTGCACTGAATAAAATCCAGTCAATTTTGTAAATTCTGCTTAATTCTGTGTTTGGGAAAGGAGGGTTATCAAGTTTATCTCCACTAGTTAATGACCATAGATAATATAAAATATGGATGCAGCTACTGTGAGCTCACCCATTGGTTTCTGATGTCTCATTCTTAAGCCTCGGGTGACAAAGAAGGGATGGTCTGACTGTGAAACCACATGCTCATTGGCTAACAGCTTGTAGTTTGCCAAAGAAATTAAATTAAATTTGAGGATATAATTTGAAGCTGATAAAAATCCAGAGAATGTACCACTCTCTTTAAAACTAACTGAGAATCCTTTAGAAATGCCTTTGTAGTGCACACAGGATGAAATTGTAAACAGTTTCACAGTTTTACAGTTCGACTGTACAGTACTGATCTTTTATGTGCATCAGGTTCTTTGGCTCTACTTCAGCCTCCTTTGTTTTCCTCTCTTGAGAGGTTCAATATGATTAAGCGTAGTTGAGCAGGTAGAGTTGGAAAGAGCTGAGCCCTTCTGAATTTTCTACATTTGACCTGTTCCTCTATGAAAGCCTTTTTATACCAGTTAAATTCAGATCTTTTGCCATGTTAGAATAATTATCTGATCAGTAGCCTTTTCCACATTCTTCAACCTGTTTTGTTTGTTTGTGTCATGTTGTCAGGTGACCTTTTGTCAGCTTCGGCAATGAATGGCATTTATTTTTCTGACCAAATGCCAGCTCGTCTATGATAATAGGCACTGTACACGTGCGCTGCACAGAAAAAGAAGGAAAAAAAACCCTGTGCCTGCTACACTCTGTCTCTTAAGCCACCAACATCAATCCACAGAAGTTTAACAAAGTTTCCCAGTGTTGATTTTGTATGAATCTCCTAATCTTCAATAAGCCAAAATCCATAACATCTCATTAGACAAATCCTCAATTGAGGCTGAAGCTGAAGTTGCTATTGAAGCAACCTCACTTTGGCAGAAAACCCAACGAAACAATCTGTGGTTAGAAGGATCAGTAAGGGGTTTAGAAAACAAATTAAATCATGGAAATTGCTATATACACTATTCAAGGGAGAAAAATCGTTTCCTCTGCTTGGCTGGTCGGCAGCTGAAGCCTAGGAGCCGAGCGGTATAGAAAATAAACACCATAAATCAAGATGGCCTGATGCCCACTCTGCTGTCCAACACTCCTGCCAAGACAGGCTCCTCTGATGCCCACTTTCCTCCATACCAGCTATTCACACAGACAGATAGGAAGAGTTATAGCTGCTGACGGCAGCCATGGCTGTCAAAACCATCACTTCATCACAACAACCACAAGCAAGGGATCGAGCGAGGACGACACCTCTTCGCTCAACCTTTATACATCAGATAAAAATGGTGCTTTTATTAAAAACGAGATATGGTTTATCTCAGTATGCTATGTTTGGTAATTATGTAGTTATTGAAAAATTTATCAATGCCACTGCGGCGGTCCCTGCAAGCATTTGCACAGTATTCTTACAGCTACAACATTAATATACAAGGAAATACAAGGATATAGTGATACAAGATATAAAGATTTTTAGGGATGTGTTAAATATGATGAAAAATTTAGTAATTAAGAACAAAAATAGGAAAAGCTGCGTTTTTTTTATTGGTCATTTGGAAAATCTGCAGGAAGAGTTGAGCTGAATTGACAGAAGCTCAAAGGAACGACACAGGAGTTAATTAGTGAGAAAAGCAGTATCTAAGAAACTTCCAACAATTGAGAGACAAGTATGGTGAACTCCTGAAGGTATGCCCTGAATTTATCAGGAAGACAGCTGGATGTGGAAGGTAAAATTTGCATTCCCAGCAAACAGAAAGAAAATGAGACGAGAAAAACGGGAGCACCTCAGAAAACAGAGGATTTACAGCGCAGTATATTAAAATTTACCTAGGAATAGGAGGAAATAAAAAGTAAAGGTCTGCTCTAATATTAGCATTTTTTTAATATGTTGGGGTTTTTTAACACTAAAGACCACCAAGCGGTTCCTGTCCTTTGAGGTATTGTTTGATCTCCACCAATACAAAACATATTGGACTCTTTAGCTGCCTAAATCCCCGTTAATCAACTGAATTGTGGCAAATTACTTCAGAAAAAAAGAAGAAGAAGACATTTATTGGCGTGGTACCATTTATGATCTGGTTTTTAGCAATATGCTTTAGAACTACTTCTGGGATAAAAATAGTTGTAAGTATCTCTTTCACTTTTTTTAACAGTGGGATGTGTTAAGTTGCTATTCCACAGCCTTTTTGCCAGTATGTGTAGGTTGACACGAGAGCCGGCTTCTTCAAAAATATTTACCTCGACAGTTATCTTACCGAACCTGAGAAAATACTGAAAACACGTCAGCTGGTTTGTATCGATCTGCCCTTTATAACCTCGTTAGAAAGTAGTGACAGATGGCTGTGCAGTGAATGAGGGATCTGTTCATCTAAATATAAACCTACTGCAAGGCAAACACCAACAAAGCAGAGACGCTCGAGTGCGAGTGTGCATGCAAAGACTGCAAAATTTTGTAATCATCATCATCGTCAGCATCATTTTGGTAGCTCACCTTGGCTTTGTTAATGGTGCAGTGCAGTGCATTGTTCTCCTGGTCATACAGCAAACTGAATTCCAAGGTTCCCAGTGTAGCTGTAAGGACAGAGAAGGAAGCAGGAAATTAGTCTTAATGGCACATAAACAGAGTCGCTGGGGGAGAGAAGACATTCAGCTTTGCTTTGATTTGATCATTACGAAGAAAAGAACGCATTTCAGCCACTAATTTCTTCTTCAACATGTAATTGTAAGAAGCAACACAGAAGTAAACATAAAAGAAAGCAGCATGAATCTGAGGGGGATCCAGTTATGTATTCAGGGCCACTCCTTAATCCTGTTAACAAGAATTTTTTAGATTTCATAATCCCAATTTAGTTTTCGATCGGAGAACTGAGGATAAACCCTGGGCTAGCATCGTTTTACTTTGCAATTCCCATCCAAAGTGGTCCAACCTGTTGCTCTTAATAGAGCAAAAACTCATATCCTGCTGACCCGTGAGTGTATTCTTCACAAGTTGACCACATTGTTAGAGAGTGAAGAAGAAGGGTGAGAAAATATGTGTTTAATTAGAGAAAGTGGAGCAGAAAGCTGCCAAGTGCAGAAAGCTAAAAAACAACATCTATTCTTTGCAGGTGGGCAGCTCTAGTGTAAGTGTAAAGAAACAAAAATGTGAAAATCAGCGTGCATATTTCAGTTGACGTCTCAGATAAAATGGGCTTTCTGGGTGAAGCAGATTTGAGGCGTAACTGTCTCCATTTTCATTATCAGTTTTACTCCTGCCCTTTGTTCTGCTTTTCTCTGCTTCTGTTTTTCTGCGTAGCACTCACTAGAGGACGGACTTCATTGTGTGAGATTTTTCTTCTGTATTTTTTCCCCCATTGTGTTCTCGTCATGTAACTTCATCCCAGCCTGCATATTCTATCCTTCCTGCTGCACTTATCTGCATGTAAAAAATGTGGCATGGCCGCCTGCCTGCATATGACCTCAGATTTTGATAAAGGATTTGGATTTGGGACCTCACCCTGGTCTCCTTTGTCTTGCGTTTGACTCTCCCTCCTTTTAAAGCCATTACAATTAGTACCTACCATTAGGGCAAGGCTGCTGCTGCTGCTGCTTCTGAGTAGTGAATTGGAACAATTTATTGCATGATCTCATCCTTTGTCCTTTCAAAATGCCAGGTGAAAAGGGACTCGCATTTCCTGGATTGATCAAATGTTGATAGAATAAAATAAATAAATAAAAGAAACATGAAAAGATGTGTGTGGGTTTCAAAAGACCTCACACACTCTAAATGATTGAGCAGTTCGTAAGGAATAAATTCAGTCACACTTTGATATTTATGAGCAGGGAACATTAGTTTCATGGTTTTGCAATTGTACTTTTAAGTATTACCACCTCCCCCACGCTTTACCTCCTCTTACAAACTCGTGCTATGTGGGAAGAAACACAAGTCGGCTTTTCTAGAATGATTTCATATCCACGGATGGACGCACTGAACCGCAATATCGCAACTACTTAGTGAGAGGGAGAAGGAGTTTTGTATCGGCATTGTTGGGCTCAGCCAATAATATCTTGATTAAAGAACTGTTATGTCCTTATCACAACCACCGACAGTCACCGACGGGACATTGGAAAAACAGCATTCTGGGATTTTAGACAGAAAAATTTAACTTTAGATTTTTGTCACCATTTGTGTTCACTGTTGATTTTGTTTTTCACTACATCATAAACTGTGGATGAATTTTTATTTACCCAAAACTGTATGATTATGTTTGCACAATAATATCAGATAAATGAAAAGAAAAAAATCCACATTGTGTCTGAATGTGGATACTTTCAGCACACTTCCATGTAGTACAGTATCCACTTCATTGCATAGTTTGTGAGCTTTGACAGGGTAGTGCTGTCAAACCGAACACACCAGAAATGACAACAGCAACACCTGATTCTCAGCTACCACATGGAAACACACTTATTTACCCGAAATAGCAAGTCTAAGTTGGAAGTGCGCAATTTGGGACACAGCAACTGTCGTACAATGTGGTGAGGTTTAATTCTAGGGAACACAAGTTACAGCTGTGGACCAAATTTCTGTACTCCTTAAATTATCAAATATCATGAAACGCAAGACAAAATGACAGAGCTTAAGAATGAAAACATAAAAGTGAGAAAAGTTGTGTAAAACAACTCAAATAAAACTACGCAGAACTCTGCTGAAGAATAAAAGCGGCTAATGCTGGAGACGTCCAGATGTGAATGGGCACTTTGTTCCACCGTCTTGGAGCAGCAACTGCAAACCCCCGATCTCCTCTATGCTTTAATCTGGGCCTCGGGACAGCTAGAAGCATTCGCTCAACAGACCTCAGGGATGTAGAGAAAATGTGCAAACTTAAATGATCAGAGACTTAAAAAAGGTGCCATCCCATGCCATGCATGAAAAACAAATAATAAAATTCAAATTAATTTGAAACTCGACATAGTAAGGATGCTAGTATGGGGGATATGTAATCTCACTTGCATGTGCCTTTTAATAACCGTGCTGAAGTGTTTTTGGACCAGCTGCAGTCGGCTAAACAGAGACAAACCGACACCTGAAGCAAACTATTGCAATAATCAACTCGAGATGAAATAAAGACATCATCTGCTCTCTCAAAGTCTCTGAAACAGAGGAATAGCTTCCCTTTTGTGAGATAAAAGCAGCTAGTTTTAACGACAGCATTAATGTGTTTGTCAAAACTTATTTTGTTCCTCATCCTTAAGCCTGGTACGGTATATTTAGGTAAGTTTCACTGGTGTATTTGGTAGAATTACATGAGTTCTAGTTAAATATAAGGGTAGGCTAGAACTTCAAGCCTGAAAAAACTTAAAGAAATTATACTCCAGTAATTGGCTTGACGGGTATTTCAAGCTTCACTATTCACCCACAGAGACATACCTCCAGTTAGTTATAGTATTTATCAGCAGCTCATAACATTTTTTATGTGGTTGCAATAGTGTGACAGCTATGTACTGTAAAAGATATGAGAAGAAATGAAAATTAATGGCAACTATTATGGTTCTCTTAGTTTTCTGTCATATGTATATAATTGCGATGTTGCGTGCTAACGTTAAACGTAACCGGCATGCCAAATAATGAAGTTAGTGTATGCACAGGTAATCCACGCTGCAGAGTGCTCTAAATTCTCAAGTTCATATTTTTTCTCTAGTATCAGCAATATATGATGTCAGAGAGCAGATATCACTAATATGGTCAATATTAGCTGTGAGGGGCAGCCAATCAGAGGAAAGCTGGTTTAAAGAAAGAGAAGCTAAAATGGCTTGATTCAAAGGCTGACTGTAGGATAAATAAAGACTACTGTTAATTCTGAATTATGTAAAACTACTCCTGTAGAGTCCAAGAATAAAATGATAGAGTTGGAAATGAGCCCTTTATTTTAAACCTTTTTACAGAATTTCATTTCTTCATATTCCTCAAATGAAGCTAGACTAAGCTGATAAGATGCAGGATGCTTTTCCTTGTTTTAAACCAGCGGGCAACATGGTTAGGATTGCTATCAACATTATTACCCCTTAAGAGATTTTGCTATCAATAGCTGGTTAGTTTCCAAAGCATTAAATACAACGAGTTAGGAATTAAGTTCCAGTTTGTGATAAGAGCACTCTCCTAAAGGGCAGAGAATCAATGCTGCTCCAGAGAAAGCTGAGCTCATCAGCAGTGACTGAGCCTCTTTACCACCTCCCACCCCAACACACACAAAGATGAAGGCATTTAGCTTCCTTTTAGTTTACCGACATGATTAATGGGGATTGTTCTACAATCACTGTGTACAGTCATTGTTGCTTTGCGATGCCAAACTGCAAAACTGCCCACTGAAGCTTCGACTTGTGTCCACAACGTCCTGGAAAATATCAGCCGATGTGCAAACACTAGAGGATTCACCAAATTAATGTCACAGAGCTGAGCCAAATACCCAGTCAGTTTCTGCTTTCCTTTTACCTTAACTGTCAAACAGTCAACGTTTGTCATGTACTTTGAAGAAAATTTAAATGATGCCATTTTGCAGTTTCAAAACGATGCAGCTGCAGTGATCTTAAACTAAATATTTTTTCATGCGCATACATTTTCTCAATTGAGTCAGGCTGTAACGTCCCTGTTTTTATCAAATCAAGCACTGATTTGTCAGATTGTTTCATTACATGGAGAAACATGGAAACCTGGACACAATGTTTTTTTTATCTAAGAAGACAAAATTTATGGTTCTTCCCAAATATTAGTGTCACAATATACACTCATCATACAACATATTAGTTATTTGCACAATGGGCTGGTTTGAGTGTTTCAGAAACTGCTGATCTTCTGGAATTTTCCTAAACAACCACTGCAAAAGAGAAAACACCCAGTGGTCCACCTTTCTGGGTGACGGTGTCTTGGTGATGTCAGAGCAGAATGACAGACTACCACAGACGAGCTACAGCAGCATACGAACACACTGGGTACCACTCCAGTCAATTAAGAAGAGGAACTTGTGGCTACCATTCATCAAAACTGGAAAACAGACTGGAAAACCATTGCCTGGTCTGACGAGACTCAGTTTCTGCTGTAACATTTGAATGGACACATCAGGAATCGGCTTAAACAACATGAAAGCGTCTAATGTCTCATGTTGTTGGACATATTTTCTTAGCACATTTTGGACATCTTTATACCAGCTGAGCATTTTTTCAATGCTGCAGCCTCGCTGAGTATTGGCGATGACTGTGTCCATCCCTTCATCTGATTGCTGCTTCCAGCAGGTTAACACTGCATGTCAGCAAAGCTCAAATCATCTTAAACTGCTTTCTTTATGACACCGGGCCACAAAGTATTATGAATTACGTCTTCAGTATAAATGAACACGTCAGTCACCAGATTTCAAATCAGCAAATCAGCAGCAACTGTGTGATGCTGTCATGACCGACGAATGGTTCCAGAACATTTCTGAATCTATGCCAGAAAGAATTAAAGCTGATCTGAACGGAAAAATGGGTCTAACCTGGTATTAGCATGGCTGGTAAGTGCGCATCGCAATATTATTGACAATAAAAACAATATTTCAAAAACTGAAATGTTGCAAGTTAAAATAAATAACCAAGTCCCAGTTTTATTTAATTATTCATTTATATCCTGGTTCGATCCCAGGAGGAGACACGAATCCCTTTGGGGTTGTGTCAGGAAGGGCATCTGATGTAAAATGTGCCAACTCAAACACGCTGAGCTACCCACTGTGACGACCCCTTGTGAATAAGCAAGCACCCAAAAGTAGCTTCATTTATTTAAAAAGAGAAACCAAAAAAGCCACACACAGAAAAAAAGTTTCAAAAAAAGAACACCAGCATACATTTTTGGACATTTTTTCTAGATATCGCAATATCAACATCATCGTGAAATCTTCTACGAGTAGTGAAAATCGAGTAGTGTTACGGCCTTGTTTCCAAACATTTGTGTCATGAGTTATAATGAACACTTTAACAAGACTTAACACTTTGAAAATTCCTTCATTTAGTTATTGTAAAGTGCAAAAATAGATAGATTTGACAAAAAGTACATGAAGGCGCTTTCTGATGTGTTCAAATTAAGTTTCAGCACAGTGGTCTGTTCAGGCCTTTGTCACGGTGTTGCAACAGCCATAAAGACCAACAAATTCTTGTAGCTCAAATCACACACGGATCTCACTGTTTTTAGAGTAAGTCAAGTAGTTTTTACCAGAGTTACAAAAATTTTGTATTTTCTAGTTTTGTTTTGTTTTGTTTTGTTTTGTTTTGTTTTGTTTTGTTTTGTTTTGTTTTGTTTTGTTTTGTTTTGTTGTTTGTTTGTTTTTTGGGGGTCAGTTTAGTTTCCAGCATGGATTTTCTTGTTTAAGTTTAGTTTTCATTGTTTAAAAATGTTCAGTTTTAGTGAAGTTTTTTTTCATTAGTTTCAGTGTTAGTTTTAGTCTCTTTTAATTATTATTGCATGGAGGACATATGTCAGAGGTGAGATTTAGGAAAATCAGTGTTAATACACACGTCCATCAAAGCCACATCAGGGAACTTGTAATACAATTTTACCGAACTAAAAGATAAACCAAGGATATTTCTTGTATTTTAATTTAATTGTAGCTTCTTTTTAAAGTTCACAAAAATCATTATAGTTACTTTATTTTTCCCCAAAGTCTTTTTTTTACATTTTTGTTTTAGTTAAGGTTTTTTAAACATCTAGTTTTAGCTTTTAGATTAGTTTCAGTTAACTATAATAACCTTAGTTTTTACTATTATTTGGGGTTTGGTCAGATTTAGGCAGCAAAACTACTTAGCTGCTTTTTGGAAAAGATCATGTTTGCAGCTGTGTGATGTGAAATCTGTCCGCGGCAGAAGATTATATTACATTATGCCTCACCACCCTGGAATGACACTGTGATATAATATTTTTATGACAGCAGGCTACACAGTATTATAAATTGTGTCTTCAGTGGCGACACAGTTGTGATCCTCCTTTAAAAGGGTCTCTTCCGTTTCTTAATGGATAGTTAAACAGATTTAATGAGTCAACGAGTTTCACTGTGACATAAAGACAAACAGAGGTGTACTTTACTGGAGGATCTTTACGGAGCCGAAAGAACAACACACAGTTTGTCCTCCCATGACCTCCGTCAGGACATTAATGTTTAATTTACTGTGACATTGCCTGCGTTTGTCTCTAAATTCAGGCTAACAGTAGGATTCTATTAGCCAGTTTGTAAAGGTGGTGCTGGTAACACTACTTTGCACCCCAGATGCATGAGCCATCTGGCTAGCTGTGGGGTACAGCCCACTAAGATGCAACAGTGCTGTGAACTCAACAGGAGTATAATAAAGTGGAGTCATTTTTTTCGTGCGGCAGAATCATGTTCCAGTCTTGCTGCGTGCCCTAATTTCTGTGGCTCTTAGGAAAAAAGGTGATAGGTCTAATTCAATTTCAAGTAGCTACTTAGCAGCACTGAAAGCGATCATTACACAATTATCTGAAAAGATTAATTAATTACATAATTGGCAGTAAAGAAAAGAATTAATGAATGTAACAGTTTTTGATAGCGCAGTCTTTTATTAGAAGCCGAAACACTTTCTTTTAGCTTCCTGATTTCTGAGCACAGAAAGAAATATTGTCTGTGCGATGCCAGTAAATATGCTGAATCAATGAGATGCTGAAATACTGAAAACATTAGCCAGCCGAGGAGTCTGTTGTTGAAAACAGAGGCTGAATCAGGTGATGTGATTGTTTCCCAGCGAGTGAATGATGACAAGTGCTGAAAGGCTGTTAAAATGTTTACAGCGTCATCATTTCCTCTACCAAGTATGTTGTTCCTGCTGTGTCTAATGATTTATGTACAGAGCGATCACACTGCCTGTTTTCGAAGATAGCGCTCGAAGCAATGTTTTGAAGAAGACGCATCTACCTTTCCTCCTTTCTTTCTTTTTATTTTCTAAAACAATGGATTAAGGTTTTGAAGTGACATGGGCATTTATAGAGGGAACATTTGCTAGTCAGGCCATCGATTAAAAGTCAAGCGCAAAACCACATCACACTTTATGTGTCAGTACCACGTTATCACTTTCAAACATTAAAGTTTAATCACATTCCTTGTGTGGACATAAACTGTGTTATGAAAAAAAGAAAATCAGAAAACAAAGATAATCTATTAGATATGTCTCTTCAAATGCTTGCTAATACAGATCGATACATTTAGGCATGTAGACACATGGTCAAGATGACCTGGTTTAAACGTGAGCTTCAATATGGAGAAGAAAACAGATATAAGTGACTTTGAATGTGGCATAGTTGTTGGTAACAGATGGACTGGTCTGAGTATTTCAGAAACTGCTGATCTTCTGGGATTTTCCCACACAACCATCTGTAAGGTTTACAGAGAATGGTCCAAAAACAGAGAAATTATCCCGAGTGTGTCAGTTCTCTCGGACAAAATGTTTAGTTGATACCAGAGGTCAGAGGGGAATTGTCAGACTGCTTTGAGCTGAGAAGAAGGCAACAGTAACTCAGATAACCACTTATCGTAACTACGGTATGCAGAAGACCACACTAGGTTCCACTCCTGTCAGCTAAGAACAGGAAACAGAGGCTACAATTTGTACACTTTCACCAGAATTTGGTAAAACTGTTGCTGTTGATGGTGTGATGAGTTTCGATTTCTACTGCAACATTCAGATGGTAGAAAACTGAATCTCTTCAAACTGGTTTCTTGAACATGACAGGGACTTCTCTGTCCTCAAATGGCCTCCGCAGTCACCAGATTTTAATCCAATAGTGAATCTTTGGGGTGTGGTGGAATGGGAGATTCTGATCATAGACGTTCAGCCAACAAATCTACAGAAACTGTGTGATGCTATCATGTGACTCTGGACCAGAATCTCAGAGGAACGTTCCCAGCACTGTGCTGAATCTGAAGAATTAAACCAAGTCTGAAGGCAAAAGAGGGTCCAACCCAGTACTAGCACGGTGTACTTAAAAAAAAAGTGTAGTAAGTGTATATTTTGTAACATTTTAATAGTTATGAGCCTTTAAGTGTTGCCAGAAGCAGCACTGCTCATTAACCTATGAATATGCACTAAATTATAGCATCTATTTCACATTCCATTTACGTGGGCTCATCTGAGAAGACACTTTAACCTGAGAAAATTGGCGAAGTGTAGCAAAAACCAGACATCAGACAATACAAAGGTAGATAGCCCTGAGTCACACATGGCTCCACACGACTAGCGAATGGAGTGACATTTTGCAAATCTGATTTTAAAAGAGAGCTGAGAGAGCCATACAAAGACGGGTACAACTAGGAAACAGCCTCTGGCCTCCAGCACAGGGTTACGAGGGGGGAGGATAGCTTTTACACATTCATACATCTGTGCCTGACATAACAACATGGCCAAGCAGCGTGATGAACACATCAGAGGGCTTTTTATATTAATGATCTGGCTGGCGATTATAGTGTTAATGGAGCTGCTGAAGGAGAAACAGCCGACAGGGACGGGAGGATATCTGAGCGATGACTGTTATCAAAGTGGCAACCACAATGCTCAGTTAAGGGGAGCACCACACTAGCTCGATTACATGCCTGCAGGCAAAAAAGCAGAGGCAATTCCCAGTGAGTTACGCTGGCCGAGCAGTCACCTCCCAGTTGAGAGCCAAGTTCATGATACGCTGCGGTTCTGTGCACATTGCGCACTTAAATGCACACACTAATATCATCTGTGCACAATCATAAAAATTCAAAGCTATTATTTGGATGGCATCTGAAAAAAATCTTAATTTGAACATTGCTCAAGCGGCAACTGAAATAAAGCCAACTATGAGCGCGTGCAGGAAATAATCAGTACACCCTGCGAACATTAGCACCAGCTATGTTTTGGACACAGTGAAGTGGAATAAAGACGCACTTAGAGAGACATTAGTAATAAATTGCTCAAAGTCGAGTTGAATAAATTGAGTGCAAAGTAATGCATTTTGCAAAACTAGGTCAAACACCTTCTGATTTCCTCACATCACTCAGCTGGAAAGGAACAGAAATTAATAAACACACATTTTTTCCCTTTACCTATAATAAAGTTTGACAGACTGTTTTTTTATCTACAGATTACCCAAGATTAAAATGTCTCAATGAAAAAGCCAGAATCTTTGAAGGCCTCAAGTTATGCACTTGTAGCTGAACAACAATTTGTCCAGATAAGTCAGCATCTTATGAGGAACTACTGGCAAAATAATGTTCCAGTTGCAGCTACTGTCATGTAGATAAATAGTTCATCCTGTTGCCTGCAGAGTTTTTACTGAAAGCGACTGCTTACAAGTGCCTTTATGTAGCTTTACCCTACAATCTAAACCATCTTGAGGCAACTGTTGTTGTGATTCTGTGCTATATAAATAAACTAAAACTGAATTAAAATCAGGCTGTTAACATGATTTCGCCATGTCAGTCGAGGAATGCATCAGCTAGTGTGCTGACTAAGCCTCTGGGCTCAGCAGGTCCATCTCTAGTGTTTATAGAGAATGATCCAGTGAGCATGCCTTGTAGATGTCAGAGATCCGAGGGGAATGGACAGACTATGGGAAAGCAACAGTAATTGAAATAACCAATCATTACAACCAAGGTATGCAGAAGAGCATCTCTGAATCCAGAAGACCACAGCAGGTGCCACTCCTGTCAGCTAAGAACAGGAAACAGAAGCAGCAATTCACTTTTGGTGTGATGAGTCTCTGTTTCTGCTGTGACATTTGGATCGTAGGGTCAGAATTTGGCATAAATGTAATGAAAGCATGGATTCATCCAGCCTCATATCAGCGGTGCAGGCTGCCGCTGGTGGTGTAATGGAGTGAGTAATATCCTTGGCACCCTTTAGTACCAACTGAGCATTCTTTAAGCTCCACAGCTTACTTGAGTATTGTATATGGGAATGTCTACAGCACTGTTTTGACTCTATGACACAAAAAATGTAAACAGTTGTGAAGGCAAAAGTAAGCCAACCTTGTACTAGTGAGCTGTAACCAATAAAGTGTCCAGTAAGTCAAAACATCAAAACAATGACTGGTATTTGAAGTACAAAGTTAGGTAGTGCTCCTCAGAGTGCTGTTTGTTGTTCCTCTGTGGCACTTTAAATGTCCAGTTGTGTGTTGATCTGGTTGGTTAAAGTTAGCCTACACTACACACTGCTAAACAGATGGATCATCCAATAACCTGCCAAGTATTTCTCAGAGTACCTGAACTTTTCCAAGCAGCCTCCAAGGATGACTTCCCAGATGGTTCTGAGTAACAAACCATCTGGTGCATCAGACTGAAGTTGACTAGCAGATTGTAATTCAACTAGTATTTCCCCAATTCAAATTAGAGTTGAATTTTTTTACTCACTCATGTTTGGTACAAGAGTTCTTTTATATTATTCTCACTTTATCACCACCACTAAACATTTTAAGTTCGCAATAAGTCACATTTTTGAACAACTTCTAAGAGGAATACGGCGTATATTTCTCTTCCATCTAATATTCTTTGAATTCAAGGTTGTGATATGCAAAATACCCACAGACAAAGGCTGGAAAATATTAGACTTCCAAATGAAATTATACAAAAATTAAGTACCTTTTGTTTTAACAGAAGAATAACTAAGTAGATGTGTCTTGTGCACGAGAGTTTGATGCATGAACCCCTATCAGCAGTTAGCTTATACTGCTAAATTCTGAACTTTAGAGACACTACTTGTGCTGAGCTAAGACAGAAGAATTCTTCTCATCTGATTCTTTGTAAAGATAAAACAAGCAAATTCCTGTAAAAGGAAATAATTAAGCAAGTGCCAACTCCTGCGCTCCACTACTGCAGCTTTACATGATTCATTTTTCAAAACCTTACTTATCTTATCCCAGGTAGTGGGGGCATCCCCACAGTTCAGCCCACTTTCTGATAAAAAACCCCCCCTCATTTTAAAGGCTTGAATTAGAAATATATGCTTTCATTGAAACGATACAAAACCAAAAGTAGAAAAATGTCTGAAATTGTGTTTAGAGCAGTCTGCAGCCTGTGCTTTTGGTCCACATTTGTTACAATTGTAACAGTTTAGATATGACAGAAAATAAAGAAAAGAACATTAGCTCCGCTTTAAACATCACTTAATCTTCACAAATATAATATAGTATAGAGCAAGTCTGAATGCTCATTTGAATTGATGAACAAAAGAACTGAAAGTCCATGTAGCGTGCACGGTTTCTAATCCCCTCAAAATTTGACGATGAATCAGAGAGAGCTGAGCAGCGTTTGAAAAGATGGGAGGGGAGGGGGAGTGGGGGGGGGGGGTCCCACTTTGCACATTATGTTACTGTAGTCTAAGGGACAAATTGCCCAAGTGTTAATTTGTCTGCTTATGCAGTGCTTGAATGAACAATTAGACTGCACGCTTTGCTTCAGCATCCCATTATGTGCCTCTCATTAGAGTGGAAAACTCTCATGGGGGATGACGGGTTCAGTAAAGATGTTATTTGTTTTGGTTTTTTGTCACAGGGCTGATTTGTTGTCTTATGAAAGGAAAAGAAGGATTTTGACCCGACACGTGATGTGAACACGGCGACACTGCTCGGATCTGCACACTTTAGTAATCTGTTTTTAACATCAGGGGTTATTTGCTGAAACATGATAGAAACTTCCACCCTTATCAAGGTAGCTTTAGCAGAAAGAGGAAATTATTAGATTTTGGAGCTCATGACTGCGCACATTTGCATGTTAATGAAAAGACCAACTCATGTGTTGTGTGAAGTATTGTGACAATGGGAACATTTACTTAACTGTAATGTAATGAGAGCACCGACTCAACTGGTTGTGTTTAACATATAACAATTATGAGAGCACATCAAGTAAAGCTCATTAACTATTATAACAGTGTGGTTAGTAGTTTTACATCAGTGTAATGATTCTAATACATTAGTCTAATTATAATTTCTTGCCTAGAAGGAAAATAGATTTCTTTTCGCATTATCTGATATTTTCCCATCACCTAAATTATTTTTTAACAAATTCTAAATTGCTGGAAACAAAATAAAAGTATCCAAGACAACATGATCCAGATCTAGCAAAACACTCCCCTATCACGTTGGCTCAGAACAGTTTTTTTTTTGTCTTGATATCAGTGAAGCCCAAAGTCAGAATACTGGCTGATAGAAGAAGCAAGCTGATATCAGTGCTCTGTACTCTATTTCACTATCAATATGCTGCCACACTGTGTGGAACTGATGCAATCATTCCTCTATATGTGAGGCAGAATGGGGCCCTAATATAATGTCTTAACTGTAAACAGAGAATTTTATACATCATCCTTTTAAAGAATACTTTTCTTTAATATTTTGGTGTTTTTTTCAGAGTTCTATTTATGGTTTTCAGTTAAATGACTGACAGAAAAGATGTTACAACACTCCGGTCAACGCTGGATACTCCACTGCACTGCGGCACAGGCCTATCAATTTTCCATCAGATTCAAGCCATGAAAATATTTACACAACCTCTCAAAAGAAGAGTGAAACAAAGCAAACTGCTTCTGAGGCATTTAAAGCACTCGTTGCAGTACATGAATCACTAAAACCTGAATATCCAAGCTCTGCTTTACGGGTGTTTACACATATCTTGCAAAGAATCACTACAAAAGGAATAATAAGTCTTCTGCATCTGGTTGAGTCAATAATGCTGCTGTTTGGGAGGTAAAGGACAACAACATTATTCACTGTCAAAGCAAAAGTGAGTGCTAATTAGCTAATGTTAACAAACAAAGGGATTTATCTGATTGGTCTTGCACACTTGTAGGGCAGAGTTAGTGTTTTTGCAGGTAGTGCAATTAAAAATGCTCTGATAGCAGCTGTGACCAAACTGAGTGGCTAGATGTGCAGCGAGCCTCTAGCTTTGGGTATTTTGGCTTAAAGAACCTGGTAAAAGCAAGTGGAAACAACCAGGGCCGGAAAATGAAGCCAACACATAAGCAGCAAACACTTCAGTTTCTTGAGTGGCCATCTGAGCCTGGCTGCAAGAGGCAACTCAAGGATTTGGTTCATTTCCTGTTTACACGGAGCATTACTATGGCTTGTTTATGGCTGATTTCTGGGAAACAGGAAAGGGCCACCCAGAGCCCATCATTTCATGTTTCGTGTAAACTGTCTCTAAAACTCCCAGATCCTCCATAAAGACACAGAACATGTAATCGTTATTGTTTTAGGCAGTATTTATATAAAATCTCACCCTCTGGAGGGTCTATATGTGTGTTCCTCAAGCTCAGGTCCTCTACCAGAGGCCTGGGAATTTGATAGTTCTGTACTGTATCTTAGATGTTGCTAGAACAGATGCTCCCTCTGGACAGGGAGCTCTGATGCCTACAGTTTGCCGGAGTCAGTCTTCCACTTTTGGGGTTAGGCCTCCTAATCCTCCTATTACACTTTGGACTTTATCTCCCAAGATGTGAAAAGTATACCTTGCAGTATTTTTTCACTATGACAGACACAAACAGTGTCACTGATTGTTCCAATCTTCACAAAAATAATGCTTTGTCCTTTTTTTGTATCAAGTATTTTCCTGGGTATTGGTTTGAAATTCTAGTACAATGATACCCCTTACTCCATAGGCAATCCTGTAAGGATGTATTGTAGCTATTAATTACGAAGCAGACTATTGCTTCATAATTCATAAAACCATCTTCTCACTATTGCTTGTATAGCATGTCCAGAAAATCTAAACCAGTGGATGTTTATTGCCAAAATGCCACACTGAGAGTTATAGCCAGTTTTTAATTATGCTTTTACATCTATATTTCTAAAGACAGTTGCTCATAGCCATGAGCAGGAGATAATTATGATGGTGTGTGGAAAATTAAGATTAAACGTTAACTTCCAGAACTCTGATGCATCCAGTATGGGTCTGTGCAGATACTGTTTTTCCTTGATGGCCTTATTTTTCTTCTCACCACTAAAATCAACGAGGAGACTCACAGCAGCATAGCATGTTTAAAAACAGGAAATATTAAATGAGCAATGTTGTGGTGAAGTTGTTAATCATTAAACTTGGAAGTTTCCCAGGCGGATTCTGTCACTACATCTTTTTCAAAACAGGAAGGAAACCATTTGTTGAATGCATAATGTTACTGTATCTGCTCCGAATACTGAATGTGCTGCAGATGGAGGAGGCGTTGTGAAATACACGCAGGAAAAACAACTCCCTCAAAACTGTATGTATCCTGTCACCACTTCACATTCAGAGCCAAATCTCCAGACATCAGCTCCTATTCTTACACTCTGTCACTGTGTACAAATCACAGATTCACACAAGCCACATCTTAAACCCCAAAGTCGACTGTCATTTTTGCAAGCTGTATTTAGAGTCTTATTCCAAAAATGGGAAAAGCCAATCTGCATTAATGCCAATAAATCAAAACCATTAAATAATAACTTGAAAACTTCTGTCACACATAACTGAAACATGAGCAATGTGATGTCACATTTCCTAAGACTACAATGACATTTTAAAAAAGGATATATATATCTATTAACCTGTGTGGCAGCTCCACAGATTAGTGGAGCGGAGAGAAGCAGAGGTCACACTCCTTTTAATTACTACTGCCAGTGAAGTGTGACACATTTTGTCTTTGTCGCTCATTTTCCTAATTAGATACACATCATTAAAATATGTACTCATGCTCAAAAGAACGTTTGTCATAACCTGGATGCAGCAGTGCGTCTCGTGGTACACATTATGCCACAGCACTGCACATTTCAGGTAAATATCAAGGATTTTTGACAACACGGAGGCCTCTGCCACTGCATTGTTTGACTGCTGGGTCACTGAACCGTGTTGTCTGAGTACGAATGTAACAGTGATGCTGCAGCAGTAGCCTGCATGGGGAACCTGGACAGAGATTTTTGGGGACTAGCTTTAAAAACTATCATTTGTCACATGATCAAAGATGCAAAGTCAAATACTGTAATTTCGACAAGTGGTCATATAAAACACAAAAGCTGTCTCAGAAGCAAAGTCAGAAATCATGTTTGCTTTTAGCAAGCTGGAAGCTTCTGCAGGGAGGAGGTTGAAGTGGGTGGGAAGTAGGTGAGTCTGAGAACTGATGTTTTTTTTACTGGTAATGGTTCAACAAATCAATCACAGTTCAAGGTCTAGTTAATATAGTAGATTTTCCTTGCATTGCATCCCTGTTAGCACCTGGATATGGGCCACTTTAGGAAATGATTCAGTAATATTGTCTGGCCAATATATTTTGATTCATCCTTGGTTTACATGCAGCATTGCTAAAGCTTGTTTGTGGCTCAGATCTGACAAACAGAACCAAATGCCCAATCGTTGCATGTGACATGTGGCCCAGACTGAAATGTTTGAAGCATGCAACACAGAACTGAGCCATAATTAAAATAACCTGTGTCCCAGATTAGAGAAAATTATGGCCTATCTGGTTCTTTTTGAATCATATAGAGCAATGGTATGGCCAACATTTGACTCAAACCTGGAAAACGGGAGCGGATTGCCCAAGTACCATCATACCATGTGACATGTGTCTGGTGTGAGGAAGATCTGGGCCAGATCTAGTCTGGGTTCCAGATCAAACAAACATGAATGACCTACAACTAAAATAGAGTTTTGTACTTTAGATTAGAGGACATTTTAACCTTTGAAGAAAGGC
Source organism: Pelmatolapia mariae (assembly GCF_036321145.2). Classification (NCBI taxonomy): domain Eukaryota; kingdom Metazoa; phylum Chordata; class Actinopteri; order Cichliformes; family Cichlidae; genus Pelmatolapia; species Pelmatolapia mariae. Next base: position 6,833,056 of record NC_086236.1, on the reverse strand, counting down.
CAAAAACAGCAGAAACTGAGAACATTGAGGGTAAGATTTCCACTTAAGCTGCCACAATGATTTGCATTCTATTAAACCTGCATGTCTCTTCTTAAATTTCATAACAGGGTCACTTTGGTGGGATGTCTGACTTTGAGACAGTATTTGTCCTTTTTGTGGAGGGTGCTGGTGCATTTGAGATTAAACATAAATTTATTTTTTGGCTGCTTTGTCAAGACTAAGCAACAGCAGCAATGCTAGCATGCCTGTACTTCTTGATGCAGTAGTATTTGGATCCATAAACCATAAAACTAGAAACTATGGATCGAGATCATAAAATATTTTTTAAAATATTTACTGCTCTCATGAATCAAGTCAGAAGCAGGATTTTTTATCTGCAACCTGCTGGGCATTGGGAAGGAATTTTCAAAACCTGGAGTGGCTGTGCACAACAAAGTTCCTCTATACGAATGTTCTCAGTACTACCAACTCATCATATTACTCAAACATTATTAGCTGGACCACTGTTAACAAATTAATCAAGCCTGCAGAAACAGTTTCTCATCTTGCCTCCATGGCACATTACACAGCATTTCTGGATTTTTTGGCCAATAAAATTTCAAACATCCATCTACAATTAGATTATTCTGGCCTGGTTCAAGACTACTTCCTTTGGGGAAATTCCTCAAATACTCCAAATTATTCTCCTTCCAGCAACCCTCAGCCGAAAACTTCTCCAAACTCATCGTGACGTTCAAAACTTCCAAATGCTCACAGGATCCCTTGGCCAAAGAGTCTTTGGTTAAGGACTGCTTTCCTGTGCTGTCTTCAATCATGACTTCTGCAATTAATTGCTGTAATTCCTGTATTCCTAAAAAGAACCTCTTTCACCCATGTTGTTAAAAAATCTGGATTCCAACAACTTTAATAATGATAGGTCCAATTCCAATCTTCTGTTTATCTCTAAAACTTTGGAACAACTCCAGGCCCACCTAGTTCACAATAACCTCTATGAGCCATTTCAGTCTGGTGTCTACTGCAGTGAAACAGCTCTTGTTAAAATCACCAATAACTCCCTCCTTGCATCAGACACCAGCCTTCTCACCATTCTCATCTCTCTTGAACTCAGTGGCGCTTTTGTCCACTTTTCATTAGCCTCTGTCACACATGGTGTCCCTCAGGGATCAGAGCTGGAACCACTGCAATTTGTACTTGTCTCTAAAGTTGGTTGTCAAGTCTACATTTCTTCCAGTGTTAAAAGTCTTGGAGTTATCTTTGGCAAACGCTCTTCTTTATCGGCCATATAATAATCATTTCTTGCGTTCATCCTAGTTCCACGTAAGTAACATTTCTGGACTCTTTCTTGGTACCTTTATCTGTTCTCAACACAACACACGTTCTGGTTCATGCCCTGGACACGTCTCCTTTGGAATATTGTAATGCCATTCTCTTTGGTCTCGCCCCCCCAAAACTCCTTAATCAGCTTCATATGGTACATAATTGTGCACCAACAATCATCCACACCAAGTCCACGGATCATTCAGATTCACTGGTGACCCATTACCCAATGGGTCCAATTGAAGATTCTGCTTTTCACTCTCAAACCCCTTCCTGTGCTCTGCACTCACCTTCAGCTTCTGTCCTGACTGCCCCTCATTTCGGACATCACACCATGGGTGCCAGATCTGTGCCTCGTCTTTGAAACTCACTACAACTTCGCCCCCGTCAGCTAGACTCTATGGCACAGTTTAAAATCACAGCTCTGAACTCATATGCTGTGGGTATAATTATATATAGTTTGTGTTCGGACCACAATGGTAACCTTACAATCCAAACATTGCTCATTATGTTTAGTAAATATAATGCTTCCTTTATGGCTAAAATACATTTCTATACTAAATCATGACAATGTATATTTTAGATGTTATCAATACAGGTCACTGAATACTTGAAAAACAGTCACCAAGGATCATGAAACATTAATTTGTATAAAATTTTATATTAATTCAGGTGTGGCCAAAGTGACTAACTAATATTTCTAAAATGCATTTTTAACCAGCAAGACGTATTCATTATGTTAAGACACAAAAACACAACTGGCACTAGTGAAGATTTTCTCCAGACAGTTCCTGGGGCTGTCTGGAGTGCCCCCCTCTAAATCCCAGCGTGTTGTATTCAATATGACAAATAACTCAGGGGAGAGGCTTACAAGTATAAGAGTGCTGAAAGAGTGTTTGATTACATGTGTAAATTCTACTTCTCAATTTATATCATGCCACAGGGCTACAACAGTCCCTGACAACTTCAGATCATGTTCACTGTCTTTTTTTCTCAGAGTTTTTTGGTTGTTTTGACAAAGCTCCGACCTGGCCCCATCAATACTTGCCACAGATTTTGGCTCCAGGCTGGTTAGAGTAAAGGGCAACTGATTATGTATTTGGATGGAGACCGATTCTGATTAGGAGAAGACCTCTATCCTGAAAATCCCATCATAACGAATCAGACAAATGCTAAATAATCTCACTTTGATTGGAAGCAGAATCTATATTCAGACTGGATCCCTCATTTAAATAAATCTGCTGATTAGATTAAACACAATTGAGACTAAAGATTGAAATGCAGATAAAACTCTTAAGTTTAATTGTTTCATCATTATGAAGTAATGGTTGTATCTAGATTTTTCTAGAGGTGCCTTCTTTAGTTTACAGAAAATTATCACTTCCATTGTGGCAGCTCTGTCCTTGCAGTGACCTTGGCTGCTAGGATGTTTAATTACCCATTTCAGACAGAGGCTTTCACATGGACATATTACAGCTGTCTTTATTTACAATAATAACAAATGTCTTGCTGTAGCCTGCCCCCTGGCCCTGCAAATGAACTAAGCAAGCGTCCAAATCTCTGTGTGGGAGGAGCGGACTGCTGTGAGTGTATGAGTGAGATCAGTGCAGTGCCAGAGGGCGCACGAAGATAGTGCAAATTCCTTCACTAACTAAAAGCTCAAATGAGCTAAATAGAGAATTATTGAAAGATTTGCCAGAAGTCTAACACCAGTTATTACTTAATGGACAGCAGTGAGTGTCAAGTCACTCAAATGTGCATATATGAAGGCAAAGTCTGCCACAGCTCAAAGTGCAAATCCCTCCAACACAATCATCACTGACTTCCATGAACATGCTTCATTATTTACATGCTTCATTATTTTACTTCTGGTATTTATTCGTCATCTACCAGCATTGTTATTGATCATCTACTTAAAAAGAGCATGATCTATGTATAGATTCATAGACTGAACAGAACTGGACAAATTAATCCATCGTCCGTAGCTTATTAGTCCATAAGAGAAGCAGTCTAAGGAGAGATGACTAGAATTCCCTCTTTTTGGCCACTACCTCCTGCTCTCCCAGAGAGGGAGCACCAAGGTATTCCTAAGCCAGCCAAGAAATTTAATCTCACCAGGTTGTCCTGGGTCTGTCCTACAGCCTCTTCCTGGTAGGACATGCCTTAAACTGGAGGTGGCTATAAGGCATCCTTGGAAGATGCCCGAACCACCTCAGCTGGCTCCTTTTGATTTGGAGGAGAGTAGCATCTCTAATCTGAGCTCCTCACCCTATCTCTATGGGAGATCAACTCCTGATGGTCCAACAGCCACAGGAAGTGGATGAGACTTTCTACTGATAATGCAAACCAAGCTGTTGTACTGAAGGGATCAATAACAATGGTCCATAGACCTAAATTTTCTGAAGCGTCCCAGGTGACCAGTATATCATATCTTCTTTTTTTTTCAGGTATTGGTTGTTTTTTTACCATGGGCGCTTGAAATGACCATAACTCCATTTCTGTTTGTGGTAGAGACAAAAGAAAGAAGAGAAGACGAACTCTGTAGAGATATTTGGTGCATCACTGAAGCAAAAACTGGCACTGCTGTTTGAACACAGATAGAAAAATCAGCTCCACCTAGATTTCTGCTTCACATTACTTTAAGTCTTCGACCGTTTTGGACTGGAGGGAAAATTTAAATGGTTGGTGAAAAGATGAGAATTATTTTGTAGTTTTACAGCCAGAATTACAAAATAAATCCAGCCTGTATGATACTTGGGTGATAAAGGGTTGATCAGTTAAAAACAAAGGTGCAAAAATTCCCAATCATGGAGTGGTTATTGTAACTTCACACTTCTCACTGTACTCTGTTGACAGTCATGCCAGTGGTGTTTGGTGCAGTGGTTCACCCTATAATCGCAACCTTGTGGGTTTTTTTTTGGTACTGATCTAATGTTTCAGTATGCAATTTTAAGGTGAATATTAGTTATGTCCTTTTGTGGTTCATATTTACCATTTGCCATAACAGTCAATTGTTTAACATATATAATGTCTCTAGAAAAAAAAAATCCTCAGTTCAGCTTCAGTTAAATGCAACATCTATTGATTTTAATCTTGCTACTGCAAGAACAGTCTATAGTGTACTCATTAACACTTCACACACAGTTCTTTATTTTATCAGTCCACTCTCTGTTATCCATGGAGTCACAATTCTTAAGATTGTTATTCCTCTTAATGTTTGGTTTGCTCAGTGAAACATGAACCTGGCCAAGCTTGTTTCCCTGAGTTAACAATATGAGACAAGCCTATATTTCCTACATGCAAACGCAAATTTAATAATTTGTCACAACAAATCAGAAGTCATGCAAGTACTGAGATAATGCATTCTACATTTATACAATATTGGCTGCAATTATTGTGATTTATTAAGAACTGTTATTGGATAATTTGTCCATATTTTTATATGATATGATATTTTAATTAGATTTTCCTTCATACATTATGAAACGTGTCTGCTCTTTTTCCAAAAATATTATATAATTATTATGCCGTAAGGCTGCTTAATTAGCTTTTCAGAGGAAGATGGCAAATTTGACCCCATTCTTGTGCTTACATGACAATTCTGTTGTGTAATTTCAATCTTTAATCTCGTCTTTTTTTTTAAAGCACTTCCTTTTTTCTTTGAGGTGCTGCTTTTGTTACTGGAAACTGTTGAGTTACTGTTATTCCTGTAACACCAAGGCTTTTATATTGTTTTTGACACCTCAACTTCAATAGTGATTTTTGTTCCTGAAAAATCTAAATAAATTGCACAAAAATCCCAGATGTAAGCTGAATTTTTCAGGTGAGGCTATAGCAAATTGTAGCTATATTGGTGCAACAAACAGATAAATATCTGCTAATTGATGTACTTAATACGTCCAAGTAACATACTAACATAGTAAAATAAATCCAAATTAAATACTCCAAAAGGCAACAAAACCACAAACATTAACAGAAACAAGGACTAGAATGCAGCTGTTCGCTACACCTGTCAATCAGATTACGTATTTTTCGTACCATAAGGCACATCGGATTATAAGGTGCACTGTCGATGAACGGGTCTGTTTTCATACATAAGGCGCACCGGATCATAAGGCGCATTAAGCGAAACAAAACAGTCAGATAAGTCAAACTTTACTCAACTCATTCTTCTTGCGTCCTCCACTTCTGTACCATTGATTCATTAATGTTGAATTCTCTCGCAGCTGCTCTATTCCCATGTTGTTGCAGTATATTAATGACTAACTCGTATTGTGGATGGATTATCTCAGTTTTTCTCCCGATTGAAGTTTGGTCCGTTTACAGCATCCTGCCATGCAATTGCATTTGTCCCTAACCATCGGGAAGCCTCACGTTAACTTTTATCGAGTGGAAAAAAGTTAGCATTCATCCTCCAGCTTCACTGTTTATGTTATGCTAAAATAGCTGTGTCGCTAGCGACCATGTCGCACATCATTATATACCAGCTAGTCCAACTTCAGTAACCCTGCAAAACTCACTGCTGTTTAGTTTTCTGTCTTCATTCATGCTGGAAGTGAGAAGAGCTGTATTTCTTCATTTTTTCAGAAATCTCTCAGTTAGAACATGCTATATCATGTTTAGGTTTGGACCCAGATTACTCCCTGAGGCTCCTGACTACAGCAGCCGTAATGCTCCGACAATCCATCAAGCGGTGCGGCTTCGTCGCTTACCAAAGTCGTACTAAAACATTTTTTGACAGATTTTTGAGCGCCGTGTACCACAAAAAATCAGTCCAAGGTCCGTAAGCACAACCAGAATTCATACATAAGGTGCACTGTCGATTTTTGAGCAAATTAAAGGATTATAAGTGCCCCTTATAGTCCGAAAAATTCGGTAATACTAGTAAAAAACTAGTATTCAGATAAACGATCTTCATCATGCCTGTTGCCCAAGTCTGTGTGATACAAGGTTATCATTACAGTTAACTAAAATTAAATTGAAAATACGGGCGGCCGGCAGCGCTACCACTCGGTGATTTTGAGGAAAGTTGATCTCTGACTTTGACCATGAGATCGAGATCACTGAGATACAAAACTATAATAACTGTTGTGACTGTCTAATCGGTGCCATGTGAGAGTATTGCAGTTAATAGATGCTCAGCCACCTGCCAAACTGCCAAAGTGAGGAGGTATTTGTTACAAAGAACAGCTTCCAGCTTTTAAAATCATCTAATCAACAGACAGAACAGTTGTGGCACAACGCGCCTAAATTATGACACCAGAGTTTAATTCTTTTTGTTTTGCTTTTGTTTTCACTGGTTAACTAATTAAATTTAGGCACACTTGGTTAATATTAGGAAAAGACAACCTAATAGTTTGGGGTAAAATGCACTCTTTTACAATGAACACACTAGTCTGAATTTTAGATGCGTTTTCTGCATTTTCTGCCTCCTGTGATTGCTTAGTTTTACTACATAACTGTGATTTATAATAACACAAACAACCAGCCTTAAAATTGACCTCTAAGTTCACAATGGTTGCGCTTTCAGTCTTAACCTACTCACGGGCAAATAGTGAAATAATAAGTGCTCAAACAAAGCACGTTCACAAACTGTGGGTTATTGCAAAAGCTTGCACAGGATTTTCACTCTTTAATTCAGTAAGATGTAACTTCATCCGTTCCTTTAGTAGGATTAAGCTGTCAGGTTGTCTACTGACTTACAGGAACAAAAAGGTGACTTTGAAGACACTGGCCTGTGTAACACCTCTATGATACTGTTGTCACACTGTGTTAATCCACTTAAGTGGGCATATAGAAAATCCATCATCCCTTTGGAGTTAACAGTCAAACCTTCATTCTAGGCTGTAGAAGATAAAACGCCGTTCAGCTATTGGGAAAACTTTGACAGCAGTTTTTTTTTCCCACAAATTTGAGACAGGAACAAAGATGGAGGGAGGTTGTGATCAAGAGTTTTGCTTGGCAGCCTCCCCTGAGAGAACTTATCTTTTCCACCCTGCTGTACATTCACTGTTGCAGCCCAGTGGATCAAACCGGAAGGAGGAGGGCTTTTTACTTTTTCTTATTTTTCTCCCTGCAATATGAAATTCTGTCGACACAAGTGACAACAGAATGAAGGCTAGAAAAGACTTCTTGATAAGAACACACACACACAGCTGCCACCTTTTGTAGTCAGGATATAATGTTTACTGGAGTCTATCTCCACATTACAGTGTTTTTATTAGGCTAATGTTACTTCAAAATAAAGGACAAGATGTTATAGTCCATACTGATAAAGCACAGCAGAGCAGATATTTATACATCAGGTGATAAAAGATGCCACGATAGGAACAGTATTATGAGATGCTGAGCGTCTGCTGTTGCCATCATCTATTAAAGAATGCAATCACAACCCAGCAAGCATCTGCCAGACAGCAATATGCAACATAATAAGTCAAAGATTCCCCCAACTGGGTACAAAATCTGAACAATATGATACAGCAGAGTGACGAGACTCTGCAAAATGACTTTGGACACTGGTGAACTAATTTCAGAGCGATATTTAGTTCCTGAAGTCTGAGGGAGTCTGCAGCAGGTAGATGATGTATGACTTACAGGCCCTGTCTCCACTTTCAGTTTGGCTGTGATATATTTTAGTGTAAGCTGCGGGCTATTTTATGAATATCTATTATATATCAAAATGTTTAATGAGAAAAGTAGGAGGAACTTAACATGAAAGAACAAGCCAAAGGGCACAGAGACATATTTTTTGTTGTTAAAAACGATGTGCCGAATTGGCTTGTAGTAAGAAAAATACCTCCTATAACCATCATATAAAATAAACGAACCAGAAATGAAGAATACTTCTAGTTTACAACACACCAACATACAAACATCTGAAGGGGACATTAAAAGTAGTAGCTTTTGCAACAACTGGTACTCTTAATGTCTGTCCTTGGTTTGTATTGTACTGTACCATGAAACAATGGAAACAAAAGAAAAAACACAGCTAGCTACCACGTAGCAGACCAGCAAAGCATACGAAGCGCTGTGAGATTTAATGATTTTGTACAAACATCGAATGCAAAACCTGGCACATAAAGCTAGCATGTCAAAACTATGTACAGACATTTGAGAGCAGTTTGAAGTACCATCTTTAAAAAACTGTTAGACAGTGAAAATCAAATTGTTGTGAGCAGTATTTGAAAGTAGTAGAAATTGATTTAGTTAAAGATTTAAACTTCCATGTCAATTACATTTTCTTAAGACAGTCTTCAATAAAACTGGCTTTCTTCTGGCTAGCTTCTGTTCGCTTCTGTTAACGCAGCAGAATTGTTAGCTGCTACCAGGCACAGTGCGAAAATATACCTACGTTCTGCCACCACTATCACTTAGAGAAATTATATTTAATACAATGTTGGCATTCTCTGTGTCTCAGCATTGTCTTAAAATTATTGAAAATTGCAGGACCATTCACATCTATAAAGCTAGGTGTAAATCAGAAAAAATATACATTATTTTTCTTAATGCGTAATTAAGCTAATCTATTATCACCTTAAATATTTTTTTTTCTTCTCTACTTTTGGTTCTTTTTTCCACAAAAATATTACACTTTTTGTGAAAAATATGTGTTGCATGACTGTCATATAGACTCAATTTCCAGTGGCAATAAATGACAGCTAGCTGGCAAAGTTAGCCTAGCTTGTTTCCTTGCTAATGCTGTTATTCTTTACATGGATCTAACAATCTGTTTACGCACTGGAACTAAATAAAAATGGGATCAGACATTTAATCTGTGCTGCTAGTAGCTGAAAAATACACCTGAGAATTTAACAAACTGAAATCCAGATACTCCAACTAGAGTATGCTAACATATAGCATATATCTCATTAGCCACATAAGACCTTTCAATATCATGGCCCTGTTACATCACTAAAACGTCCTTAAATCATGCACACTAGCCTTTAGAGTAATTTTTTCATACCAGAATCCTACCAATTCACTCTTTAAAGCTAGATAGATAGTACTACTAACAATAATAATGTGGCGAGCTCAGACAAGGAGGAGACAGAGGTAACTTTTGGTCTTGCTTCCCGCAGAGTTAGCCAGGGAGCACAGCCGTTTATTAGCATTCAACAGACAAACACACCACGCTAACACAACCGCTCGGCGCAGCTCTAGTATAACAACAGCAAAAAGGCGCTCTCTCACCAGAAAAACACACAGTCGCAGAGACAGCGCCGCCGCCTGAAACAACAGAACACAGCTGTCAAACAAAACCCAAACAGCCCTGACCTGCTACAATAATAATCACAAATCAATGAAAATTAATTAAATCAAACAAATGAAAGTTTTCTAACGACACTGGTAGTATTTGTACACTTAAACAATAAAATCATAATATCTACTTATGATTAGTTCATACACTTTATGACTTTAAAAGTAAATGAAAGCAAAGACAAAACAAACCATAATCTCCATTCTCATACCATCTCACCTTTCCGTTGACACACGGTTTAAATGATTAGTGTCAGTCACAAATTTAATGTAACTGCCCAAATAATGTTTATAGATTCCGTAACAACCAGTTAACCACATTTAAATAACTACTATAATGTTAACACAATGGTTTACAAACCAGCTATTAATTTTTAACTGTTTGTTACAATATGAAAACTACTGTAGTAACTGACGCTTAACTAACTTTTAATTTACCATTTATTATCAATGTTTATTATAAACAGTTATGTTTACGTGCAACATATTAGGCATCACTTGTGTGATTTTTGAGAATGCAATAAAAATGTATGTATATGTATTTTAACATTTCACTTTAACTCTATTTTTCAGACAGCTGCTGTGAGATGGGAAGATACTTTTGATAGGCGGTGTTTGCTTATTTCCTCATTACAGATCGAGCTAATGAAATGTCTTGCCCTCTTCGATAAATTACTTTATGCACTGAATTGCCAGGGGAGACTAAAGAGAGCAGTACAGAATAAGGTTTGTACACTCAGTGTAATTGGTGACAGTGTTTGTTACTTCCACTGCTTCGGCAGTTCAACAAGTAGCCCTCAGCAACTACAAACAAATCTCTAATCAAATCATTAACTCCACTGCTCCACTTTTTTTTTTTAAAATCTAACCATGCCTTAATAATAAATCACCTGCCAACTTCAGCAAAATTCTTAATGCACTGCTCGTTTTTTTTTTTGTCTCATCAAGTCAAAGAAAATCGAGTCTCACCACATTATGGAGAGATCTGCAGATAATAAAGTAACGCCGGAATGTGTTCCATTAATAAGATGTATGTCGAATAAAAATGCATGCAACAGACTGAGATGTACCACAGAGAAGTCAGTGTATGTCTGTGTGATGGAGCACTGCCTGATTGATGCTTTGCTTAATCTTTGCCTGATCAGTGCCGGGCATCAACTGTGAAGCACCTTCACCAGAGCTGAGAGTTCCTACAGACACAAAGTAGAACAAAGAGCAAACCTCAAGAGTCAGCACAGGGCTTATCATTGTCATGCTGAATAACATGTATTGACGAGTTTTGTGTTTTTCTGCCATAGATAAAGAAAGCAAAGGGCCACACAATGGACAACTGGAGCGAAACATTAGATAGTGCAGAATTATGCTAAACTGAGTTTGCTGGATGTATCATTGCTTTTTCCACCTTCAGCTCCATGTGCTAGTTTGGTGTGCTCTAACTTTTTAACTTTGAGTTAAAACTCAAAGGAGTGAGGCTGCTCTACCAATTGCAAAGCCAACAAACCTTGTGGGTAACATTTCTTCAGAAAACCCAGTCGTATCAATGCTTTGTGAGATATGAAACAAGTGCAATTTCAGCAAGTTGAAATATGAAGGTGCCGATTTCACTTTTGCAGGTAATGTAGATGACGAGGTAGGTGACACCCAGTAGGAATCTTCTTCTTTTTCTTATTTCAGTTGCCCCCATTCTCCGTCGCCACAAAGGATCATCTGCTGCCATCTCATCCTATCCCTCCTGTCATTTCCAGGGATCGTGGATATACTGGAACTCCTTTGTCCAGTGCCACAGTCTCCAACCCATACATCACAGCAGGCCTCACAACCTCCTTGCAAACCTTTCCTCTCACTCTTGCTGCTTGTCACGGTCCTTCGTCATTTTGACACAGCGTTTTGAGTTTTCTCGTGTTTTCTGTCATTTTGTATTATGTTTAAGTCACTTTGTTATTCTAAAGGTTTATTCTGTTGTGCCTGGGTTATTCTGCTTAGTTTGGGTTATTAGATTTCCCCTTGTGTCTTCGCCCTCGGTGTCTCCATCGTGTTCCCTCACTCGCTTCCTTTCCTCTCCTCCACTCCTGTATCTAACTCTTGTGTCAGTCTTGCGTTCCTTCATTTCCTGTTTTATTGTGAAGGTCTTATGTTCCATGTCAGTGTGCTTTGTGTAGCTTCCTAGGTCTCATCATGTCTAATTCTGTCCCCATGTGTTTCTGTTCCCTCGTCATTGTACTATGTATTTAAGCCTTTGTCTCCCTTTGTGCAGTGTTGTGTTCTCCCTCATAGTTGTGTGCGTTTCCCATGCTCTTCCCCGTGTGCTAGTTACTAGAGTTTCCCAACCTAGTTTAGTTTTGTACCTTTTCTCTAGTGTCAGCAATAAAGCCACTTTTGAGTTTACATTTTCGCCTCTGTGAAGTCTGCGTTTGGGTCCTCTCCTCCTGCCTGCACACAGCTGCTCATGACAGCTGTTATCCTTCTGTTGCAAATCAATCCTGACACTCGACTTTACCCACTCCACCCTGTCTGTGCTTTCTTCTTCACCTCTCTTCTGCACTGCCCATTGCTTTGGATGGTTTACCCCAGGTTAACCATACCATTCTACCAACTTTCATTCCTCTTCTCTCGAGTGCATACCTCCACCTCTCTCTAGGCCACCTTGCCTCCTGCTTCCTACTCTCATTACAGATCACAACATTGTCTACGAACATTTTAGTCCGTCTGCCCTCATCTGTCAGCCTGTTCATCATCACTGTAGAAGAAGTGGCTCCAAGTCAATCTCTGATGTAATCCCACCTCCACTTGGAAACCATCTGTCACTACCAATCCAATATGGAATTCTTGTTGTCAGGCTTGGGTCCGGCACTAGACGTACACTGGCATGTGGGAATGTAGGAATGTTTCTGGAATTTTCTTGTGAGTCTGCTGAAATATTGGATGCTCTCAATTCTTTTCAGTTAAATTTTTAGCTCACAGTGTTTTCTTTACTGTCAGAAGGAAAATGAGTACTGTGAAAGTGAAAGTAAGTGAACTTAAATGAAAGTTAATTTCTGATGTTATTGTGGTTTGCACTGTAGATTGTTTATAAGTTGTAACTCAACTTCACAGGCCATAAATGAAACACTTAAAAAATAGGAACTAATACAAACTGTTTGTTAATCAGTATAAACTGTTTTTATATCAGTATTAATGTAATATAAAGCACAAGCACACTCACAAATGAGTGTACATATGTACAAACATGATATTGTATCCATAAAAGCAGCAGTTCATGTTCTGCATCGTTTAACTCACGTGACTATGACTAACAAATGAAAATAACAATTGTTAGTTATTTGAAAATGACACTGTATGTTGTTTACCTAATGAGGAAATATTAAAGACGTTTTAAAACTATTAAAGCCAGGCCTGGTGTTGAATATGCAGCACAGTGGACAACATTATTGTATAAACTCTGGAAATTGCTGCAGTCCATCATAGAAAAAGTTTATTTGCACACATTAAGGAGACTGCCCTCCATGGGATTTGAGTGAAATAGCAGACTCTGCAGTCATTCATCTCAAGTGTCATCAACCTAAGGGTGCTTTTTTATTGATTTTTAGCATGTCGTTTCATGTCCTTTTTCAGGATGCTGCAGGCTGGATTGGGATGGCCCACAGGTTGCTTCCAGCCCTATTCTGTCCATTTGTATTCTGCCTTTTTATTAAGTGTCCTTTATAAAACACATATACTGCAGGGTTTCAAAAAACAAAGTCCCTGCTGATAAGTGTTTAGATGCAGAGCAGCTAAACATCATGCCAAATTTCAAAACATTATAGTTTTCTACAAGTATAATGCTGTTAAATACATATATCACTCACGTATGATTTTACTTTGTATCAGCCTATCTGACGGCAGTATCATCTAGCTATCGTCACCTTTCTATTTCTCTGCCTTTTTGTCTTATCTCCATGTTATTATGCCGTTTTTCCCTACAGCTACCAGGTTTAGATCAGAGTTTCTTCAGGCCTGACCCTAATGTTTCTCTGCCTGCTCCACTGAACGATGTGCTCCTTGATATGGTGTCTGGGTTGGACGATAGCGTTGTCGATCAAACCAACAGCTGAACGGCCACTAGGCCAGGTGGTGATTTCAAGTTCATTTACTTTTATAGCTGTTTATCACAAACATGCCCTAAAGCAGGGGTCCCCAATCCCAGTCCACGAGGGCCGGTGTCCCTGCAGGTTTTAGATGTGTCCTTGATCCATCACAGCTGATTTAAATGGATAAATTACCTTCTCAATATGTCTTGAAGTTCTCCAGAGGCCTGGTAATGAACTAATCATTTGATTCAGGTGTGTTGACCCAGGGTGAGATCTAAAACCTTCAGGGACACCGGCCCTCATGGACTGGGATTGGGGACCCCTGCCCTAAAGGATGCTTCTCCAGTATCCTACATTCAGCTAATCAAACATCAGCCAGAGCAGAAAAAGGGGACAGCCTGCAACAAGTTTGCTAGACTTTTGTCTTTTTTAATTATCCTCTCGTGATGTTTTGGTTGTGTGTGTGTGTGGGGGAGTGTCGGTGCAGTCTTTGTGTGTGTGCAGGCATATACAGTATGGGTTTATCTGGTGTGCTTGCATGCATGCATTAAATCAGTATAATGAGATTATCGTATCTGCCTGTGCTACGGGTCTTTCCAAACCACCGAGAAACAGAGAGTCTAATCTTGTTGGTTGCTAGGAACTGGGCAAGCTGGGGAATGGATGAGACAGACATCCATTGTATCCCCATCAAATAGCTTACCACATTGAACTGGACTTGATCTAATATCAAGGGAGGGATAAATGGGTGCCAGTGGAAGGAGGATATGCATTTGGGTGGGAACAATCATATTAGAAAATGCACTGTGGCTGCATGTGGTCACTGTGTGGCTGAATGATTGAAAGCTAATGGTGGTCAGAGATGCATGGAGATGAACGCAGGCTTTCACGGTGAGAATGACACTTAAGCTTTGCCAGTAACACTGATACTTTTTGCATTTGTTCATATGTTCAATTTCCATAAATATTGGTGGATAAATGGTTGAAATATACAGTGAGCTCCACAATTAGTTGGACAAAGACACATTTTGCTTCTGCACAGCACCACAGAGGATTTTAAATCAAACAGGACATAAATGAAGTGCCTTTTGGCTTTAAATTTATAAGGATTTTAGCAGAAGTATCGCATTAACATTTTAGACATTACAAGCAATTTTATGCAGCTCCCCATTTTCAGATACTCAAAAGTAATTGGATCGACGAACAAACAATTTCAGGACCAGTTGACCTCCATTCAGTTATTATTTTTAACAGATTAAGCAGACAGAAGATCTGGAGCGTTGAAACTGTATTTCTTTAGTTACGCAGAGATGTTGGTACAAATGAGGGAGGTCATCATAAGGCTGGAAAACCAAAAACAGCCCATCAGAGAGACAGCGAAAACTTTAGGAATGCGTACATTTTTCTCTCTCTCTTCAAATATTTTTATCGTGAAGCACAAGTAATGATTACAAATTACCCCATGGGCTGACATTGCTTTAATTTTATATTTTTATCACCAAGAAAGGGGAAAAAACAAAAAAACAAACAACAAACAAAGCACAAAATCCAAGACAGTAGAAAATACCAAAAAGGGCGACCAAACAAACAAATACCTCTCCCTCGCCAGACCATTCCCTTAGCCCAGAGTGCCATCAGCTTGTTATAACCTATGGTGAAGTCCACATAGTAGCTCTCATTTGTCCATAGTTTCCAGATACTCAGTGAGTGGCCTCCAGATTTGATCGAAGTCCTCCAGTTTGTCATTTATAATGTAGAGGATCCTTTCCAGATGAAGAGTATCTGTCAGTACTGAAATCCAGGCTTTCGAGGAGGGCACTTCTTTTCCCTTCCATAGCAGGAGGATCAGTCTCTTTGCACACATTAGGCCACAGGAGCAAGGGTCTGTGCGCTCTTAAATTTTTTAGATTATTCCAATAAGAATTAAAATAGGGTCAGGGACTAGCTGCACATCAAAAAGTTTAGGGAAAAAAAGAAAAAACTGAAGCCTTGTAGTACTTAATTACTACAAGGTAATTAAGTACACTGTTGCCAGGATTTTCATTACAGTATAAAACAAGTCAGGACCAAATTTGTGTGTGCAAATGGCAAAGTTGAAACAAAAGTCTTGCACTGTTTTAGCGCTGCAGTCACAACTCCGTTACAAAAGTGGATGGTTTTAATGCTTCTTTTTCTCTAGAAAAAACATTCCTCATTTTTTTTTAGCTCATTTATAGTCTGGTTAAGGAAAACAGCAGCATTCAGATAAGCCAGTAGTTGTGTTCAAAAACTATGACTGAATTGCAATTATAGTAGAAGTAGCGCTTTAAGCCCAATCATCCGGACACAACTTTCTCCTTGCAGTGTTTTGCAATGTTTTTGAATAAGTATAACATTATACTACTTTCATGTGTGCCTTTCATGAGAGGACACTACTTCAAATTGTGGGTTTTCTGAAACAAACCAACTGGGCTGTCACTCTCGTGTTGAGGACAGAGGAGAGTTGAATGAAGTAAAAATGAGGGGAAGGGTTTCCACTCTTTGCTATAGCAAACATGTAAAGACAAAATATGGTAGAGTTACTAACAAGCAAAGGGTTTTATGGGTAGCTACAAATGAACCAACACCCACACATTCCAATCTGCATCATGTAGCCTCGTGCAACAAGAAGACTGTGATTTAATTAGCTGTCAGGATTTGGATGCAAAAACAAAATAATTAAGATAGTGCTGAAAAATGTTACATGTGATGGAGAAGCTAAGGTTTATCTCTTTTTTAACGTCTCTGGTTTTCTGTCTTCTTTCCTGGGCAAAGACTTCCAAGGTGTTCCTCCCACCTGTTGGAGGGGGTTTGATTGAAACCCTCTTGTTCATCACTTCAATACTCAGTCATGTCTCAGATATCACCTCACTACGAAAATACTTCTTTTATGTGTCTTTCCTTCCATTTACACTAAATTCAGCGGTATAGCATAGTACAACTCCTACATGGCCGATCCCGAGAGGATTTCCTCCCACAAACTACTAATTAAGAAAATAAGCTTTATTTCCCTTTTTTAAAACTTTGAAACACTCTGATCCAACACTCTGTGTCCTGGTTGTTTAAGTTTTACACCTTTACAGCTTATCTGATCTACAATCACAGAGCTGACAGCCTAAGCAGACAGGCGGAGATCTGAAAACAGTCCTTTAGTGAGCAGTGGAGCATGTTTCCTGATCGTGTCTGAGTTTTGGATGCTTTGTTAATCATTAAGATACCGGATTATTTCCCCTTAAATGGTGCGACATTAGTAAGGAAAATGCATTTGTGGGTTGAGCAGCAGACCTGAGTATGTGGGTTGTACTTATGAAAAACTTTCCAAATCTTCTCTGTCAATGCCAAACAGCTTATTCTGCTACTGACTCTTGTTTGGTGTAGTTTATTTGATTTCACAATTAAATTCTGAAAAAAAAAACATCTTTAACAAAACTGTTAAAAATGAGTTCAATTTAAAACATTTAACAATTTTTCATGTAACAAACCATGGAAGAACCATACAGAGCCACAAAAGCCTGGCACCTTCTCCTCATGCTGGTGACCAGCATGATCACACACTGCTGTGGGATGACATCCCATTCATCGACACAAATGTCCTTACTTTTCTAAACAGGTTTATTAATGCTTACAGATCTGTAACACTGCAGAATTTGAATCGAGGAATGAAGTTGCGTCTAAGAATCTATATTTAGTACAGATACTCATCGGGGAAATCCATGCTCAAAGGTACGAAGAATCTTCCATGAACGTAACAGTAGTACAACAGTAGTACATGTTAACCTCTAATCTTGAACATTGCCTTCAGGGTTAGGTCTGAACCATGTGTGAAGGTTCTCAGTCATCCAGGTCATTGTAGTCTCAGGAGCTTGGAGAGAAAAGCATCTGGACTAATAAGGACAGACACTTTTCTGTCCAAGCTCCTCAGTCTGAACCATAAGTTACCACGGTGATAGTAATACACTGGTATTAGTATCGCATCAAAGCTAGTCCAATAGAATCTATACTTTTTTTATCCTCCAAGTTTAATATGTAGCCAACTGAAATCTGTTATTATTATTATTATTATTAATAATAATATTTTATTATTTTTTGGAACTGAAAAGACATATCTCAGACATGCACTATGAAAACTGTCTGAACCTTTTGTGTTGACTGTCACATGTATTTTATCTATAGCTTATAGCTCACTTAAACAACAGACCCAGCTGTCGTTTAAAGATAGGCACCTTTAAATTACACGTTTCTTAAAAACACAAATCATTCATTTAACGGTCACTCAAATACAAATTGACGATGATTCACGACACACTCCCCAGCATAAGCTGCCTTTGTAAGTTCAAAGTATCAGTATTGGTGTCAGCAATACTAGCTCTGAATTTACTTGATATTGGATCCATACCAGAATATGCATCATCGCACAGCCCTAGCGATACATGGTAGAAGTGAACTGGCTTCCTAGTACAGGCGTTAAGTTACCTGAATGCGATTAAATCCTGCTTTGAAACGCAAACCCAGCTTTACATGTTCTTTTTATTTCTGGAAAACTTTGGTGCGTCCCTTTTGAACTTTCAGTCCACTAAAAGCTTCTTTTTCAAACTGTCTGAATCTGCATTTTAATCCTCTTAACAGATCATGGTTTTGTTTCTTCAGAAATGGACTGTTCCTGAGCAGTCCTCCTATTAAACACTTTGCTGTACACACTGCTCGTTAACAGCTTAGCTAAATGGAAATCACATAAGTCTAGCAAGTAAGCAAAACATTCTTTCTATAGCCCATTTCATGCTTGGTGGAAGCACAGCATGCTGCACAAAACATAAGCTACCACAGAGTTACATAGATGATGTAAAACTAAATCAGAAGATGCATATAAAGGTAAATCTGTTAAACAAATAACAACCAATCATCATGAAAAAAATGCCAAAAAGACAACAGCAGGATGGAAAAGACATTAATTACAAGATAAAATTAATTACAAGATAAAATGAGTACAAGATACAATAATTAGGATTAATTCAATATATAACACCTCGTTGTCCTGTTCACTGGTACCATCCTGTTTTAAAGCGGCAATCATTGTTCCCATCCCAAAGCAGTTAAATGTCTCATGTCTGAACGATTTCAGACCTGTGGCACTCACTCCCATTCCCGTTAAGTGTCTGGAGACACTGGTTATTAAACATATTAAAGCTGCTTGTCCACCACCTCTGGAATCGCACCAGTTTGCATACAGGAAGAATCGGTCAACCGAGGATGCGATCGCCATAGTGCTGCACACACTATTGGAGCACTTGGAAAACAGGAACACCTATGCACGGCTCCTCTTTGTGGATTACAGCTCGGCTTTTAATACCATCCGGCCATACAGACTCCGTCCCAAACTTCACCAACTGGGTCTTAATTCCTCTCTGTGCAACTGGATTACAGACTTCCTTACTAACCGTAGACAGAGTGTCAGAGTGGGTAAGAACACCTCTTCTACCCTTGTGGTCAACACCGGTGCCCCTCAGGGGTGTGTCCTGAGCCCTCCGTTATACACTCTCTTTACTTATGACTGCATTTCCTCCTGTGCGTCCAATCTCATAGTTAAGTTTGCCGATGACACTACAGTGCTCGGACTTATATCTGATAATGATGAGACAAATTACAGGACAGAGGTGCAACAACTAGAGTCATGGTGCCACGAAAATAACTTGGTCTTGAATGCCAAAAAGACCAAGGAGATCATTGTGGACTTCCGGAGGAAGGGTCACAGCAACCATCTGCCTCTCTTTACTGGCGGTGGGGAGGTGGAGAGGGTGAGCAGTTTTAAATTCTTGGGGGTAACGGTGACCGAGGACCTGTCCTGGGGCAACCATACTACCTTAGCTGCACGGAAGGCCCAACAGCGCCTCTACTACCTGAGGAGACTGCGGAGTGCACACATTCCCAGACCTCTGATGCTGAACTTTTATAATTGTGCCATTAGCAGCGTTCTGATGTATGGATTGCTAGTGTGGTTCCCCAGCTGCACCAAGGCCGATCAGCAAGCACTACAGCGGGTGGTGAAAGAAGCTGGCAGAATTATTGGAACAACTCTGCCAGAGATTAGTAATATCTTCCGCACTCGCTGTTTGAGGAGGGTGCACAGTATCCTGCAGGACCAATATCATCCTGCGCGCCACCTTTTCCATCTGCTGCCCTTAGGGAGAAGGTACAGGTCCATACAGGCCAGAACATCCAGATTGGCCAACAGCCTGTATCCACAGGCTGTGAGGCTTCTGAACTCTTTGTCCCCTCTCTCTCACGGACAATAACCATATCCAACTTCTAAATATTACTTGTCATGTTGTATGTTGTTGCTAAGGACTGTTTTATTGCACTGGAGTCATATTTACACTTATCATTATTTTATTCACGGGTGTATGGAAGCTCCAAACGCAATTTCATTGTTTTTCTGACAATGACAATAAATATTTGAATTGAATTCAATTGAATTGTCCAGTAAAATCAATAAAAACCAAAATAATAAAGAAAAAATCAAATTAAAAGTAAGAACTGGACCACCAAAAGGCTCGGCAGCAACGGGAATGTTTTTACTTTGTGTTGAAACTTTGTTGCACACTTAATACGATCCCATTTTGTTCAGCATTGTGGAGCAGAAAAGGTCAAATCAGCTTCGCCAGTATCTGTGGAGACCTGAGTATTAACCAGATGGCCCCGATGACCTGAGGGTCTAAGGTGGTTCAGAGCTTAAAACCATGCTAGAGAGCACCTGGGCATGCAGGATCTTAAAGAGGAGCATTAAAAATTTAAAATCAATTATAAAACTAGCTGGAAGTCAATGTAATGACCTCAGAACACGTGTTAGACGGTCACATTTAGTTTCTTCTCTTCTCTTTTAACTAAAACTCTGGCAGCTGCACTCTGGAGTAGCTGCAGCCGGTTAATAATTAAGTGACAATGTGACTCACTACCAGTAACATTCTGCAACACAACTATACAACCTTTATAGCCATCCTCCTTCTTATAATGTGTGGTCTATCTCACCACAGCACAGAGACATCTATCTTGTTGGTGCACATTTTAAGACAGCAGAGAAAGGCTGACTTACAGGTCTGCAACCACATCAGCTAGATAATTGTTTCACATTTTAAATGAGGATTGGTTGCCAAAAAGCCAAAGCTGGCCCACTGTGGCGCCTTGTGTTTTCCTTTGAGATGACCATCTTCAGAAAAGAGTGAAAAGCCTCTCTTTCACTCAAAATAGATGATGTAATTTTCTGCCATTATGCCAGCGTGAAGATCACCCGCAGGCTAGTTACTGCATCATTGTGTTTTAACAGCTAGCAGCTACCAGGCCTAAAATAAAACAAAAACACTGCTGTTATAATTAGTAAATCTGTCCTAACCAGCTGTGAGCGTCAGACGTGCCTTCTTTCACCAACAAGTGTGAAATATTTTGGACCATAGCCATTCCTGCTCTGAAAAAAGTACAATTAAAAAGGTTTGTATGCTTCTATAGTTTGCAAAGATTGCATTTTGATCTTATTCCCAGGGTGCCAGATATTTCCGTTCTGTCACGAGTTGTCTTTTCAGGATGTAAAGGTTTTATTTGATGGGTGATGTATTTTAACCAAAAACTACTATCTTTTCCCAAATATCCAAATATTTGTGGATGTCCAAACATAACCAGCCAGTGAAAAGAAAGGGAAAACAAAGCAAACCACGCGATGGGAGCTTTTTTTTAATGTTCAGACGATTCAAATTTAGATGCTGTCACTTCTTTGCTGAGCAGTATTTGAACTTGTGGAGGTTGTTTGCACATTTTCCAGTCCAATGGACAGTCAGTGAATGCAAAAACCCACATCGTCTATTTAAAAAGCTTCAAGTAAAAATAGTTTCAAAGCAAATCGAAATCACGTGACTGTCACGGTCAGAAGGTCCACAGGAAAAAAAAAAACCTGATATCTGGAAACTGCCCACAAAATGTATGATGTGGGAGTGTAGATTCAGGAAGCAGAGCGTTGTTTGTGTGCGTGTCTTTGTGTACAGTAGGTATCCTTTGACAGCTCTGTTGCATGTTCCAGCGATTGAATTTGAAGAGGAGCAGAGATTCATGAACGAATGAAGCTCCAAAGTGTATCAGCCCTGCAGCGGTAACGACAAAATGCCAAACATCGCTTTCACATCTCGACTGTGTTCTACCCCGAGCCAGCCATCCAGCGGATTAAAGATTTGCAGGCCGATAGGAGTAGGTCACACGGTGTATTAGGTGGGTGTTAGTTTCTCCTGATGGGGGAATAAAATTGCCTCTAGATCGATAACCTGCTGTCAGACATGACTTGAGTGATTTTGCGCTTATCCCCAGGTTGAATTGCAAAACATGTCATGGTACACTGAGCAGGCCGCTGGATGCATTCTTTTAATTGGGAGGCAAATTAAGGGAGGAGGGCGATAAAACGTATGCTCAGAGGACAAGCTTATCTTTGTGTGACCTTGTCGTTCTCTGCAATGTGATCGCAAGAGCAATGTGTTGGAACATGAGTGAATGTGTTTTGATGTTAAAACGGGCATTTGTGTGTGATGACAGAAGATACTCAAAATGTGACAAAAACTCAAAAGTTCATTTGAAATGGCTGTTTTGTTGTGTCAGAGTAGCTTTCAGTGATTTAACATTAGTGAATCCATCAAGGTATCATTACTGCCTTGCAATTCTTGCGTTTACAGGCCAGTTGCAGTTTACATCCACATCTAATTTAATTGTAAGCTACCAAACTGAGTTAAGTCCAGAACCACTGCACAGTTCATCCTTGAAATATGAAAAACTCCAAGATAGAACTCCTTAGGCCATCACTATGACTGGCAAGAAGGTATAGAATAGAATAGAATAATCCTTTAATTGTCCCACAAGGGGAAATTTGGTTGTAACAGCAGCCAAAAAGACACATATACAAACAGACAGTACACAGGACACAGAACAGAAACATACACAATTATTCTTAAATATTTACATTAAGGACAATGGTTACTATATACAGAGTATTGTACAGTTATTAAATTAAATAAAAATAACTACAGATAAGAGGCAAACCAGGTTGTAGTGCGAATCAGTTGGTTAACTTATTGCAGTTAGTGCTGATGTAAACATTATGTTTGTTGGGAGCAATTTTGATTGTACAGTCGGACAGCTGCAGGGAGGAAGGACCTGCGGAAACGCTCCTTCATGCATCTAGGATGCAGAAGTCTGTCACTGAAGGAGCTCTGCAGTTCAGCAACATTTCCATGCATGGAGACTCTGTCCATCAGAGATGTTATTTTGGCCAGAGTCCTTCTGTCTCCCACCACCTGCACTGGGTCCAGGGTGCATCCCAGAACAGAGCTGGCCTTCCTGATGAGTTTATCCAACCTCTTCCTCTCAGCTGCCGATAAACCGCTGCTCCAACATACCACACTGTAAAAAATGACGGATGCCACCACAGAGTCCTAGAAGGTCTTTAAAAGCGCTCCCTGGACTCCAAATGACCTCAGCCGCCTCAGCAGGTAGAGTCTGCTCTGACCCTTCCTATAAAGAGCATCAGTGTTGTGGCTCCAGTCCAGTTTATTATTCAGGTGAACACCCAGGTATCTATAAGAGTCCACTATCTCAATGTCCACTCCCTGGATGTTCACCGGTGTCAGTGTGGTGGGTCTGCGTCTCCGGAAGTCCACCACCAACTCCTTGGTTTTCCCGGCGTTGATCAGCAGCTGGTTCTGCTGACACCAGTCCACAAAGTCCAGAGTCCACTGTCTGTACTCCGAGTCGTCCTCACCTGTGATGAGGCCGACTATGGCAGAGTCGTCAGAGAACTTCTGTAGGTGGCAGCGTGGGGAGTTGATGGAGAAGTCTGCAGTGTAGAGGGTGAAGAGGAACGGTGCCAACACAGTTCCCTGTGGGGCCCCCGTACTGCAGACCAGCGTGTCAGAGACACAGCCCTGTGACCTCACATACTGTGGGCGTTCTGTGAGGTAGTCCAGTATCCACTGGGACATGTGGTGGTCCACTCCCGATAGCTCCAGCTTGTCCCTCAGAAGTCGTGGCTGGATGGTGTTGAAAGCACTGGAGAAATCAAAGAACATGATCCTCACAGTGCTTCCAGGCTTCTCCAGGTGAGTCAAAGCTCGGTGCAGGAGGTAGATGATGGCGTCCTCCACCCCAATGCCAGGCTGGTAAGCAAACTGCAGCGGATCCAATGAAGACCTCACCAGGGGGCGCAGATGGTTTAGAACCAACCTCTCCAGGGTCTTCATCAGATGCGATGTGAGGGCTACCGGCCTGTAGCTGCTGAGGTCCTTGGGATGGGAGGTCTTTGGTACCGGTACCACACAGGAGGTCTTCCACAGCTGTGGTACTTTCTCCAGTGACAGGCTCAGGTTGAACAGATAACCTAGGATGCCACACAGTTCATCTGCGCCGCACCTCAGGAGCCTGGAGCTGACGCCATCTGGACCTGCAGCCTTACGCACCTTGATCTTGCGAAGCTCGTTCCTCACTTGAAGTGCTGAGATGGAGAGAATGGGTTTTGGGGGAGGGGTGTGTATGTTGGAGTCCACAGAAGCCGGGGGTGGGTGTAATGACTGGGAGCTGGGAGGTGTGAAGCTGAGAGGTGTGAAGTCCTGAGATGAAGGACAGGCAGTCCCTGAAGATGAAGGAGATTGCAGCAGGGGGGACAATGCTGTGGGAGGGGTGGGTGGTTGATCAAACCTATTAAAATATTTATTTAGGTCATTCACCCACCCCAAGTCTCCTGCAGCCTGGGGGGTTGGTTTTTGTCCTGAGATTGTCTTCAGGCTGTTCCAAACCCCTCTGATGTTGTCTTGTTGCAGCTGCTCTTCCATCTTCCTCCTGTAGTTTTCCTTCCCCTGCCTTATCTTCCATTTCAGCTTCTTCTGAACAACTCTCAGCTCCTGTTTGTCTCCAGATCTAAAGACTCTCTTCTTCTCCTTGAGGAGAGCCTTAATTTCAGGATTAATCCATGGCTTGTTGTTAGAAAAACACCGTACCTTTTTGATGGGTACGGTGTTGTCCACACAGAAGTTCATGTAATCCGTAATGCAGTCTGTGATGCTGTTGAGGTCATCCTCCAGGGGGCTGCAGAGGTTGTCCCACACAGTAGAACGGAAACAGTCCCTCAGGGCCTCTTCAGTCTCTGCCGACCATTTCCTTACTGTGCGTTTCACAACTGGTTCTCTGTGTACTAGAGGTTTATACACAGGCTGGAGATGAACCAGATTGTGATCTGAGCCCCCCAGGGGAGGGAGAGGTGATGAGCTGTATGCCTCCTTGGTGTTGGCATACAATAAGTCCAATGTTTTATTGTCTCTGGTGTGGCAGGTAACATACTGGGTGAAGGTGGGGAGAGTGGAGGACAAGGAGATGTGATTAAAGTCCCCAGAGATCAGGAAAAGGGCCTGAGGGTGCTGTGTTTGGAGTCTGCTGGTTACAGTGTGCAGGACCTCACAGGCTGCTGCAGCGCTAGCAGAGGGCGGGACATACACAGCTATCATAATCACGTGTGTAAACTCTCGCGGTAGATAGTACGGTCTCATGCTAACCGCTAGCAGCTCAATGTCCTTACAGCATAGCGTCTCTTTGATAGATAAATGCCCAGAGTTACACCATCTATCGTTCACAAACACAGCCAGACCCCCTCCTCTCTTCTTACCACTCTCCGTTGTTCTGTCGGCCCGGATCAGATGAAAACCATCCATGTTTACGTGTGAGTCCGGAGTTAGCGCAGTTAGCCACGACTCTGTGAAGCACATCAGGCTGCACTCCCTGTAGCTCCTCTGATGTCGGGTAAGGGCTGCCAGCTCGTCTGCTTTATTGGGGAGAGATCTCACATTCCCCATAATAACAGATGGAATCGCTGGCCGGTACCTCCTAACTTTACTGCGACGCCCAATCCCGGCCCGAGTACCGCGTCTCTTCCTCCTCACTTCGCGGGGGATGTTAGCTTGCTCGGCGGTAGGCATGGCAGCGGAGGCTCCGAGGGCTAACAGCTGATCCCTGCTGTAAACAATGGGAGGTCGGACCTCCACGCGCTCTCCGGACAAAGACGCCGTAAAAAATGTAATAAAGAACACCATTGTCCATAGGAATCTGAGCTCCATTGTGGGGGACAGCACTCCACAATAGAAAAACAAAAACAAAAAACACAAAAACAACAGAGAAACATATATTAAAGAGGAAAAAGGACTCAGTCAGGTCGGAGCTGCTGATACTGGCTGCCAGCTCGGAGCGGCGCCGGAAGTCAGTATAAAACCATGATAACTTAAAAATGAATGTCCAGATATATTCAGAGACAGAAATTATTGCTCCAGTCCATTTAGTTATCATGTGGAAAAAACCTTGTACCATCATATTTATACAGTGGAATGAAATCAGTAATGGACAGGATAGAAGTAAACTTCTAGAAGACCATTTAAATGCGTGGGAAACCCCAGTTTTCCCAGTATATAGGTTTAATTTTGTCATCTATCACATTTTTGCCAAAAAACATGTTCTTGTCTGGAATCATTTCGTCCCTAAACTTAACCAGTGATAGAAAGTGAAAAAAGAGCAAAGGATATAAACTAACAAGTGAAAATGAAGCTCATCACAGAGGGCTTTGTCTCACTTTAAAAGATGACTGGTACCTCTCAGTGTCCAACACTGTCAAAAGTGACAGGTCAAGACCAAAAGAGTTTGTGTGTATCTGCAGCCACAGAAGTATGTGACAGTGTTTGATGTCCTGGATTGAGAAAGCGACATTGAAATGATCAAAGTGAAGTCAGCACTGTAACATAACTCGGTTTGTCATCATACAGCATGGCTGTATTCCTGGCCTTTGGGATTATCATTAACTTGACTTCAAAGACTTTAGGAAGAAGAAGACAAAGTATGAGTGGACTGGAGGGTGAGCAACTACTCAGAGTTGTAACAACGTAGAACAAAAGAGCTGGACCACCTCCATATCAGACCTCTAGGAGCCGCTCGGGCATTGTAACCCCAACCTATGAAGCTCCTGGAGCACAGTCTATGTGCTGATATTAATACCAGAGGAGGTTTGGATTGAAAGGAGCTAGCTGAGGTGGTTCGGGCATCTGACAAGGATGCGCCCCCTGGGTGCCTCCTGGGTGAGGAGTTCCGGGCATGTCCCACCGGGAGGAGGCCCTGGGGCAGACCCAGGACACGCTGGAGATATTATATCTCTCGGCTGGCCTGGGAACGCCTTGGTGTTCCCCCGGATAAGCTAGAGGAGGTGGCTGGGGAGAGGGAGGTCTGGGCTTCTCTGCTTAGGCTGCTGCCCCCGCGACCCGGCCCCGGATAAAGCGGAAGAAGATGGATGGATGGATGTATGGATGGATGGTTTGGACCTCTGCAGTTACTGAGTTGCTGTGGTTCCTCAACACTTCTTGATAATACCAGTTACAGCTGATCATGGGATATAATAACATGGGGGCATCCTATTGCAATAACACGCTTAAATTCAATTCAGTTGAGTCTGATTTATATAGCACTACATCACAAACTGTCACCTCAAGGCACTTTATATTGTATATTAAAGACCCTACAATATTACAGGCTGAGAGAAAACCTCAACAATCACCTGTGAGTAACCAGTTTGTGACAGTAGGAAGGAAAAACTCCCTTTTAACAGGAAGAAATCTCCAGTAGAACCGCGCACAGAGAGGGGAAGCCATCTGCTGTGACCAGTTAGGGATGAGGGGAATGAGAAGAGAGCAGAAACAGACAGGACGAAAGACACATGGGAGAGAGCCGGAGCTTTAAATTAATTATTAATGATTAAATGGTGTATAAACAGAGAGTGAATAAGAGGTGCATCAGCTTCTAGCAGCCTAGGCCTATTACAGTGTGACTAAAGGATGGTTCAGGGTCACCTGATCTGCCCCTAACTATGTTTCGGGCTCTTTAGGATGATCCACTCTTTCCAAATGCATACTGCATGGCTAGGTGCTTGATTTTATACACCTGAGGCCATGGGACAGAAAACAGCTCAATTCAAAGACTAACAGGTGTGCCCCTGTATTTACTTCACTCTGGTGCTGTATTTATTCATCCTGAAACTCACTCATATTTTTCACTGTGTTGTAGCCATGTACATTTTCTGTAAGAAATAACACAGAGAGAATGCACAGGGCGAAGCATCAAAATGTAGTGGAAAATGTAGCCAGAAGCGCATCAACAACGTCCACCGTTGCATAATAAGTATCCCGGTGTAAGTGCAGTCAGATTGCACTGACACTATGTTTGTCTTTTCTTACATAATTATTGTTTTTCCTTCACATGTTTCCATGACCTCATAGTGTCTTCCACTGTGGTCAATGAAAAGTGTTTAGGAAAAATACAGAGGAGCTCATTTCTTTGACTGTTCGACCATATAGGCAGAATACATATCACGAGCGAGCGCACACACTCAGCATGCACAGCGACAGGACCTTGCAATTAGTTAACCTAAATGGAGTGCATGCAGCCATTATCTGTGTTATTAGTTACACCTGTGGTTTTCCTGCGATGACATGTCAAAATGTCTTCTAGCACATGGGCTTATTAGCACCTGTGCTGCTAACTGGAACTCGCAAGCCAAGGGACGATGTGCCACTGCTGACTAGCTGCTAATTAGCCATCTAGGCTGCTAATGGATGTTAGGAGTGCTCTTTCCCCTGGTGGATATGCCTTTTGTGGCTCATTCATTCAGCCAAAATGTAACATAAATCTCGTGTCTGTGCTCAAACGGAGTCATCAGCCTATAAAGCTACTATAATGTCACCTGGGGCTCAAAGTCTGTGGATCTTTTTGATGTTGACTGGCTGCTTTTCAATCTTTCTGTCAAAACAGTTTAAAGTAGTTTCAGTTGGCTCTACATAACAGCATTTATACATTTTCACTGTGAGATGATTTAGTCTTCGTGTAGTGCCTCTATGTGTTGCTTTGGAGGAAAAAAAGAATTTAGAAATAAAAGAAACTGAGTAAATATGCCAGCTTGTGTGATCGGCCTTATTAGTTAAAACCATCCCTTCCTTTTAGTCTGGTTATAGCTGTGTAGGTGTTTTTAAAGGCCTGCAATAGTCTGTAATAATCAGTATAATGGAAATTCTGATTACATTGTAATATTAACTAAAAATGGAGGGTCTGCATTGTTGATACTGTCTAATTTGAAGCTGTTAAAAACACTGAGACAGCCTCACAGACTGTATCCATTGATTTGTTTTAAATAGTTCCAGCAAAGTAGTTGGAATAGAAGTAGACAGATAAGAAGACAATAAAGACAAAACACTTGTTGTGTTTCTACCATGAAAGCACAGGTGGATAAAGACATATTCAGCAGAGTTTACAGATGTAGATTTAATAAAATTCTGACCCTGAGCATTTTGAGTTTTGCCAATCTTACACCAGTTTTCTTCATTTTCTTGGTGTTTACATAATCCTTTAGCGATATATTAAAATAACAGATGGCATATCAGGCTTTGATGTATACAGACAGCGGATGAGAGTGGCCTCTCTGTGGTTCATGATCAGGTCTGTATGTTACACAGATGACAATTCGGTGAAGTCGGATGGAATACGGAAACACTGGGCTTGTCTAAAAATGACTTTGTCTTCGCTGATGAGGCAGGTAATTGCACCAGATGTTCTCATAGCAATTGTCGCTTTCGCATTCTTTCAATCAGATTTATGAAGCCGTGAATACACACAGTTGCATTTTATGAATCTCCGCCTTTGTTGGTGTGGGTGCAAATTCACTGGCCCGATATCAATTTGCATATTGATAATTATGTCTGCTTCACTGCTCATTAGACCTGTCAGTGAAAGGAATGGCAAGGAAGTCCCAGAGCTTCATTTATAAAATGGACTGACAATAAAATTTGATTGCAGCTATGACTTAATCAGAAAACCAAATAAGACTTTATTTAGAGAACTGTGAATCTGGCTCTGGCCTAACCTTCAGATGAGACCATCACCATAATCTGTGCCAAGATTCAAAATCAGTTACTGATGCAGCATTTATTATTGTGATACTTATGACACTTTAAAGGGTGACAATAGTGTGAAAGAATTCATTATAGTTGTGAAAAATAAATAATATCTTGCAGCATGTCAGTATAGGATGGGTGGCAAGTGGTTATCAATGAAGCATCACTAAAACTGACTTTCCAAGTAACTGAGCTATGGCCCAAGTGGACCACCCCTAGCAACCACTGGTCGCTAGGGAAAAATCCAAGTCTGTTGGAGAATGGCTGCTTGAGCTTGAAGGCAGTCACTAGTTCAAACTGGTTGCAGTGAGGTATGTGATGCTGCAAGGAAAGCCTCTTTGCGTTGGTTTCTAGCAGGTTGGTAGCGGTCACCTATTGTTTGCATCGGAGACTGCTAGCTGAGCGGCAGCAAAACTGTGAAAGGTGAAAAGCAAACTGAGACCACTTGGCTTCAAAGTAAAAGTTGAGCCTCACCGCTGAGACCAACACATTTCACAAGGCGAAACTTTTATCCCCTTAAGTGGAGAACATATTTCCCAGCGGGGTGAGATCACTGGGGATAACTCACCAGCCTCTAGGCCTGCATGACTGAGACTTTCAATCAATTACGCAGACAGACCACTTCCCTAAGAGGTGAGGAATACACACTTTTCCCTTGCATCTAGGTACGCTAGGGATCACTGATTTACCTCTAGGCCTGTGAGATCTAGTTAGCTGTTCTTTTAGTCCATGTCCACACTAATTTTGGCCTTCCGTCCACACTGACACGGCGTTTCCGAAAACGCCGTGTCAAAAAAGGAAAACACATTTTAGTCATGTGATGCAGTCATGTGACCAAATAAACTAAGATAGCGGAGGGCATTACACAGAAGTTGTTTTGTTTGCGCTCAATTTTGACAGTGCGTTTTCGGCTGTTTCAATGTGGACGCACAACTCTGTGAAAACGACTGAAAACGATAGTGTGGACGCAGAGCGTTTTCAGACAAAAACGCCATTTTCAAGTTTATCCGGGCTAGTGTGGACACAGCCTTAGTGACCTGCACAGGTATATTTAACTAACTAACTTTAATATTTTTATTAGATTATAGTGGTGAAAATACACCCATGTCATGTCCAAGTTAAGTGTTACTGATTTTTTTAGCATTGTCTAAACATTAACACTGTTAATGTTTAGAGCAGAATCATGCTAACAGGGCAAGGAGCGTAAATATCAAGGCGCATAAGAAACAGATCAAATACTAATAGTGAGTATTACATAAAAATGAAACAAGAGCTTTTGGAAGCAACAATTGTGTATATATGTAGCACAAATGACTATAGTCAGAATCCTAGGAGCATGTCACCTCTCATCAGCCATCCTGACACACCTGCAGACACTTATGTGAGAAGCAATATCCAAATTCACTGCATGTACAGGCTCTCCAATCAGCTCTGATAAAACTGCTCAACATGTTTGCTCACTTTCCCCCAAATAAGGTTTCAAAGGTCACCCCCCCCCCCCCCCCCCCAGAAGAACAGCAGAGTTTCCACCATCCCTGCTGTTGTAAAATTCTCCCACAGCTTATAATTCAAGTTTCTCTGCGTGCCATGTCTGTCACTTGTAATGTGTCTGCCAACATTAGCAAGCATACTACTGTTAACTGACATGACTGACAGCTTCAAATATCACTTTCACTTGTCGCTGAAGAATGGACAGCATGTGCTGAGCATGTTCCCCAGACACTTTCTCATCTAGACTTGTTCAGCTTTATTTTCTCCAGTGTTGCAGCAACGTCTTGCACCACAAACTCCTTCTGCTTTCCCATAAGATAACTTGAGGTGGTGCGTTGCTCCCTCTGCTACAATAATCTCAATCTGCACTGTGTGTTATGCTGTTATTTCCTAATCTTGTAGAGTGGTAAGGATATTTGAGGGGTGAGAGGAAAACCTCAAGTTTCTGGGACTTTTAGCTGTTCCTCCAGTTGAAACTCTGAGATTACTTTGACAAATTCTAGGCTTGCCTGAGTCATTTTCCCACTAAATATGGGATGCATATGTATCCAAGCCTGTGGTGAAACTTGCAGGTGTGTCTTTCTGTCCCACCTCATTTAGTGCTGCTGTAACTCACTCCTCAGGTGCATGCTTGGCATTCTTTGTCATCCCACCATCTAGTTCACCAAAAAGGCAATTACAAGGAAGGCACCTTAAAAAAGATAACAGGTCCTCTTTAATAATGTTAGCTACAATGCAACAATAAGGTTTATACAGTAAACATGGCTTTTAGCGACACTTTGCACATTGCTGTGTAGGCCGCAGAGATAATTACACAAGTAATTCATGTCACTGATTGCTGGCTTTTCAAAAACATGTTTACACCTGGTCTGAGTGCACCCTCCTGCTTCCATGGATGTTACAACCAAAAGCAGTGACGTCTTGGTCCTCGTGAACACACAGATTATTCAAACAGTTATCAGACATGTTTGTACAAGGATGTGAAAAGCTTTTCCGCTGCTGTTTTTGACTTACCTGGACAACTGCTTTAAAGCAGGGACCTGAAGACAGGTAGTCCTGACAAACACTGTACTGCAATTTCGCTGCATTTCCTGACTGTCTGACACTGCGATTACTACAGCTCTTTTCTGTTTGAAATGGGTTATTTTTTCCCCTAAATCAGGGTTTGTACAGTTGTGCTTATCAAACTCCAGCTCTTTGCCCTTTTTGCACAAAATCTTCCTTTTGACTTTTTTTGTGCTTATTTTTGTCCTCCATGCAAAGCTCTGAGCATTATAGTTGTTTTTCCATCTTAAGCGTCACTCGGTGAACACAACACTAACGTTAAAGCCTGCAACCAAGACCAACCAAGAGCCCATAAATGACAAGAAAGAATCCACATCTTACAATGGTTTGGCTCATCCTCATTGTACTAAACAAGTAAGTGCTGCATTAATGCTGTGTTCAGCTTTAAGACACCATCAGTTCTAACCAGTGTTGAGGAGTAACAGAATACATGTACCGGCGTTACGTATTTAAAATACAAAATATGAGTAACTGTATTCCGTTACAATTACCGTTTAAAAGGATGGTATTCAGAATACAGTTAATTTGTTGAAATAAATGGATTACACAGCGGTCTTTTCCTGTTTCATATGTTAAGCTGTCCCCTCTCTATTTTTGGTTTCCACGCCGGTGGAAACCCAAACGAAACACGCATTAAGAGGCTCTAATGTCTGTGTCTCAATCTCGCGGCCCATGTCACCTCTACTTGCGGCCTGCAAAATGACGTGAAGAAATATTTGTAAAAATTATTTTTCAAAAAAATATTTAATATGAAGGCAATAGGCAAAGTGTTACAGGAATAGCCTTAAAGAATGTAGACTCATGGGCAGTGTAGTCCCGTGCTGCAGGGAGAATGGACTGCCATACCTGTTATGTGTCTGTGAGCGCGAGGGAGGGAGAAAAAGAGTCGAAAAGTACGAGTTGTCACCGAGCAGAAGCGGGAGCTGGAAGCATGTAAAAATTAATAATAACCACTGCAGCCAAAAAGAGTGCCTGACGAGCTCAGTTGTAAGTAAGCTATTAAGCTTGTTAATGGGCAACTGGACTTGGAGACCAGGGTAATGACTTAGTCTCTTACTGGGTTCCTCAACCACTCATCAGTTACTGAACTCCCATTCTGAGTGCTTTGTATTGTGCAGAATTTGAAAGTGGAGCTTTCAAGTAAGCAATGGATCTGACTGACAAAACAGGGCGCACTGCATGCTCCCACAGTAGCTACTTGTCAGTCATAAGTTCAGCTCTGTTTTTGACTCTACTAAGGACCAAAAAATGAACACCGTGTTGTTTCCAGTAAGTCTCAAAACTAGTGATTGAGACCACTAGCTTGTCAGGAAAGTGTTTACTGTGGTCATAGATCAGGCCTACTCTACCTCCTAAGCCACTGTTCACTTACCATCTGTGGTTTAAATGTTGTGGCTTAATAGCCCAACGGTACTCTCCACTGATGGGAGTATGGACGGTAAAATGTCAGGATCTAAATATATAATTTGACTGAGTGAAACAATGCAAACAAACATGACCACAAGTGCTGTACTGACAGACCAGCCACATCTCTCCATCACTCCTCAAAGAACCCATCAACCAGGATGACTCCGTCTCTCAGAGCCCCTTCAGAGAGGCTCTCATGTTGAAAAAGCAATAGCCCTCAGGTGAGATCCTCAGGCAAAATTAATGTGGACAAGGGTTCTTCACACTGATTATTTGATTGGCCCTTGCCCATCTAAGTTTGGCTGCAGATAATTGGACGAATCTTCTGCAATGCTGCTACACTGGGTCTTGGAAGCAAATGGAAATGGAATGACGCACATGCAGCACTAAAATGTCAAGGATAGAAAGTAATTCATGAGTTTATTGAAAATATAATTACAGTAGTAATTATATTTTGTGAATAAGGACTGGCTAATCCAAAATTTATAGATAGACAGACAGATAGATAGATATGAAGACACTCATGATTACCTGCCATCATTGTCACGGTAAGTAAGCTTATCTTGTTGGTCAGTGCAGGATTTTTTTTCCTAAGATTGCATCAATTATTGAGATAAAACCAGATAAAAAAGCTGATTTTCTTTTGAAAATTAGTGTTTCATTTTCTCGCTGACCTGCTCCCCCGCTATTTTAACAAAAGCAGGAGCTGCGTAAATGACTTCTAACTGAACAATGAGATGAACCCAGTCAATAGCAAGGCTAAACATCTTGATTTTTTTTCCTCCAACCTCTTATAAACATTCTGCAAAGCACATACCTCCAAACAGCAAGCTGTGTTTTCTCCTCAAGGACCCTTTTAAATAAAACGTGAAAGGGGAGTCTTTTCATCTGTCGTGCTTTCCTGTTAAAAAAAACATATAGCAGCGAGAGATTCTGGACAAATGAAAGCATCGAAATACCCTTTCCTGCGATTGTTTGATTGGCCCTTGACCTCCTGTTTTTACTGTCAATCATTGAACTTCAATTTGTACATACTGCCACAATCTGAAAAAGGGAATCTGGTTTCTGTTCCCAAGCTCACTCAAGCTATTCCCTGAAGAAATGCCGTTCTCTTAGCCCTCCAATCATCCAAACCAACACTGCCTCAGTACCAACCTACACTGCTTTCATCTGCTCAGAAAACTGAAATCACAAGCGACAACGAGCAAAGAAAAAATGTGAAAAAAGAAATCAAAGCACTTCAACTCGTTGAAACGGACAGTGCCTAAATTAATTAACTCTTAAGTGTGCAAACGAAACGTCTAATAAGTGGTCACTTGGGGTTTTTCCTTTTATTTTTCCTTATTTTTTTCCACAGTAGCTACAGTGATTGCAGGTAATCTGCAAATTCTAAAGCCTGGAAGCTGCAGATGAAAAAAAAATCAACAAAATAAATGAGAGGATTTAAATTCAGTGTCCCGTTGACACTTGAATGACAAAACATATTACACACAGCAAAAACACCACAAAAAGGTCTAGTGCAGTGACTCTAATTAGTGAAGGTGAGGCCTACCAGACACTAATCAGCCACATTTTCCGTGTGTGGACACTTGTCAGTTAACGAGGCCACACGACAACCCCAGTAGTCGGGATGATGAGATAAATAAAGCTTCAGCTCCACTAGAGTTGTTATAAACAGGGAAATTATCCATAGGGGCTGAAAATGATTGTTATGCCAGGCTGTAAACATGATTTTGAATTAAATGACTCGCATTTTGAGTCAGCCTCCAGTGGTCGCTAGCAGAGCTAACATGCTAACATTTCCTTACTAGCTTCAGCTTTCAGCTCTGGAGGTTGTCGCTTGGGCTAACATAGTTATCCATTTAGCAGACCAGTGCTAGAGTGTGTAGAGACAACCAGTGGCTGCTCTCTGCATGCCACATTCACTGCTGCAACAGCTCTAACACCATGCACTTTCCAATTAGTCGCTAATTTAGCTGTAAAGTGTCAAGCTAGGGATTTCCTGTGTGCGCTTATGTATAATAAAGAACCTATTTCTAGTTTTGTCTAATTTAACCCTGTAACGCCACGTGTTGACATCAGAGTTTTTGAGACATTTACAACATGAGTGTGACTTTTTTTTTTTATCCTAACTCCCTTATATGTTTTTGTGTAAGATAAACTGCGAGCAATCTTTTTGCACAAACTCCAGATGTATTAAATTGATATTTAATTTCTTTTAATTTTTTAATTTGTTAGTAGGTTCAATAAAAAAATTGAATTTTCTAGCTATTAATTTATGGTTCAGGCCTTAAAGGGTTAATACAAAGTATAAGTCGGTACCTTTATTAGTGTACCATGAAGTAACCCATATGGAAAAGAAATAGTAAAAACCTATATGATTTACTCATGAAAGTGGCCGCTTTCATGAGTAAATCATATAAGGCTTACATGATTTACTCATGAAAGTGGCCACTTTCTCATTACTTTCATATATTGTTTTAGTAAGTATCCAAAACATACAAGTTTCATTATATAATTTTTCAAGGGATCTTATATCTGTTTTCACTCTTGTGTGCTTTTCATACAAGTTTCACACAAGACAGATACAAACTATATAAGATTTATATATATCTTTTCCATATGGGAAAGAGTGACCAAAAACTATACACAGTGATGATACAGCTCTATAGGCCACTAAAACCTCTCACTGTGTCTGGTAAGAGGCATTTCAGGGCAAACCAATAATATTTCCTTAAATTTTTTTTAGACACCAGATACTTTATCTTCTTGAAAGTCGGCTCTTTAAATTATGTTACATCCATACGTGACTCATTTAAAAGTTCTCTCTGTGCTCCTCATTTTTCTAGAAACATGCACAACTGAAGGCAGCATCTCAATAAATGTAGAAATCCCAGCTTGAGCATGTTACCTCCGCCACCATGCACCTGTTAGTCTTTAAACAAGGTTGGCGTGTTTGATTGGTGGTCCTGAGCATGCTCAGGTGATGCATTGAATCTGTGATGAAATGCAGCGTATACTTATGCTAGTATAGAATAAAGGATTAGACTCCATGATAATACTTTACTTTGTGTTAGAGCTTTTATTCTGTTCACAGGCCTATTTCATCACACACCTCGCAGCACACGTGCAGCATGTGTTACAGAGTGACACTTATAGCATGATAAACTGATGACGATGATGTTAGTATACAGTAAGGTTTAAAAGGCCTCTCTGGCCTCATCGCTGTCTATGGTAACGATCAGTGTAGAACTGACAGCACAGCAGTACTGAATCCTCTGGCTAGCAATGAACTACTGCTCAGCTCACAGTTTGAGAAGCTTGATTGTACCAGAATTTGAGGGTGCTCAGATGCGCCAATATATCATCACTGATAGCTTGAAACGGCTTCCTTTGGAGACATCAGAGAGTTAATTAATCATCTCAATTTCTAACCCAGAGAGATGGCTGTGTTCTCTGTACCTTTAACATTTCAGTCAGGAGGCAAAGATGCAATAAAGAAGATTTATTGAGATAAAAGGATGATTTTTGTGGCACACTGTTTTGACGAATAAGTCTGTTTCATAACTACAGGGTTTTGGCCCTGTCAAAGGGGCTTTAGGTTTGGTAACACTGAAAGGTTTGTTGGTCTTTAGACTAGAGATGGCACGATACCACTTTTTTATGTCCGATACCGATACCGATATTATAAATGTGGATGTCTGCCGATACCGATATGAATCCGATATAGTGTGTTTTTTAATCAATAAAACTGTTTTTTTAATATCTTGCTGCATTTTGTTCATACTCAAGTTTAAATAAACAACAACACTAAAGCTATTCTGTTATACCTGTATGTAAAAAATACACTGCACCCAAAATATTTCATAGTACAGCAATACTGATCAATCTAATAAACTTAAACCTACTCCATCCTTCCTATTCTGGTATTTTAAAGGGTACTTAGCAGAAATATTAAGCAACCTAACTAATAGGGTTGCAAACTCCCAGCAAAAAAAAATAGGGAGCCACCCCCCACCCCATGATGCTTAATCGACGTAATCAACTTTAATTTGTTGCAGTGTGAAAAAAAATGCACATTTTTCAAGAATAATTAAATAGATTCAACATCTTTCTTCAACAGAATTGCAGACTGCACAGATGGTATCTTCCCAAAGGAAAAAGTAGTATAGCTTACTAGGTTAGACTTAACAGTTACTGTATACAGTAATGGATTTCTATACATTTTACATCAGATTAAAACTTTGGGTGTAAGATTCAGATAATTATTTATTAAAAGCTAGACATTTTAAATGAGAATAAGAAAGAAAAGTATGTCTTTGTGCCCCCCTTTTCCCTGTTAATGCCCTATCGGCCCCCCTGGCTAAACTTTGCTACATCCGCCCCTGCACAGTTACCAGCCGCCAGCTACGTAGAAAAGGATCCTGGAGTAGGAAGTAATATTAAATAAATTCTAACAACAGCTTATCAAGCTTAAGCGTGCTGCTGTTGTTTAGCCGCTGGTTTCCTCTTTCTGGTGCAAAGTGGGCCAAAAACAAAGAGAGACGGACTCGCGACAGAAAAGCCGATCAGCTGATCATTAAGCAGTTTCACGATTGAAGTAGCAGCAGGAGAGGGAGGGAGAGAGAGGAGGCACTCGCTCCATATATCGGTTGTTAAGCTTAACGCGGGAATGCTTTACAAACTTTCAGAGATGAACTTACACACTTGCTTTACTTCTCTCTGGGATAACTTCCTCGGAGATGAAATGCCGGTTTGGTAGCAGGCTACAAATAAACACAGCCGCTCTATCACGTGAGCACACCGCTTCGACGTGCTACGGTTACAAGCCGAGTTACGTCGTGTCGCAAGTTTTGTGAGGTGCTTTTTTGATATTTAATGGATCGGATTACATTTTTTATTTCTCTCCGATATCCAATCCAGTAATTTACGTCAGTATCGGACCGATACCGATACGTAATATCGGATCGGTCCATCTCTACTTTAGACCAGTCCACTGGTTCAAACTGGATTAGCTGGATTGATCGTCATGACTTGGACCGTTCAAGCGCGCTCATGCTCACAGGTGTACACACAGGTGATCACACACACAAACTACACCCTTTTTGGCTCCTACCTCAAAGCACACTGTGCGCTGTCGATCTTACGTGCTGCACAATAATGTTTAATATTAAGTATTTAGTGTTATATTCCCATATATCATTATGATGTTGTTTATTCTATTACTCTCGTTTTCTTCTGCTTGTTTTCTTTTTTCTTTCTCAACAGGTGATCCAGGTGATCGATGTATGTATTTTTCGTCTGCTTGTTTTGTTGGTTTTTGTTTGTTGCCCTTTGTCCCCGTCCCTCTTCTCCGCTGTTTTTTTTTGTTTTGTTTTTTTCCCCCCTCTTTCTTTCTCCCTTTTCTTTTCCCCTGTCCCGTATCTAGCAAGTAAAAAAAATAAAATAAAATAAAATAAAATAAACAATAAAAGGTAAATCAAATGGACCATTACGGCAAGGCTGGGATGGTCCATTTGGTAAAGTAAATCCGCATCTTTCTTCGCCTTTAGACAATAATTCTGATGGCAAAAGAACCAAACGGGACAGGTTTAAAAAAAAAAAAAAAAAAAAAAAAAAAAAGGACCGTTCCTTTAGTGCAGGGGTCGGCAACTCCAGGCCTCGAGAGCCAGTGTCCTGCAGGTTTTAGATGTGTCCTTGATCCAGCACAGCTGATTTAAATGGCTAAATTGGCTCCTCAACATGTCTTGAAGTTCTCCAGAGGCCTGATAATGAACTAATCATTTGATTCAGGTGTAGTGACCCAGGGTGAGATCTAAAACCTCCAGGACACCGGCTCTCGAGGACTAACGTTCCCTAACCCTGCTTTAGTGCCATGGATTGGTTG
Source organism: Pelmatolapia mariae (assembly GCF_036321145.2). Taxonomy (NCBI): domain Eukaryota; kingdom Metazoa; phylum Chordata; class Actinopteri; order Cichliformes; family Cichlidae; genus Pelmatolapia; species Pelmatolapia mariae. The sequence continues at coordinate 6,793,559 of NC_086236.1, read as the reverse complement.
ACAGCTTTAATATTTTGTAAAACCTCAAATAAAGTGGGTTCTGAACACATGCTTTCTCAAACAATCCAAACACATGCAGTTAGTGGGGTTATGGTAACTGGTGATTCTACATTGACTGAAGGTGTGAATGGTTGTCTATCACTATGTGTTAGCCTGCAACAGACTGGTGACCTTTCGAGGGTGTACCCAGAGGTGTGCCTCTGTGACAGCTGGGATATGACCCTGCATTGGATACATGGAAAGAAATGGATGGATCAAATAACATCTGGATGACTTTTTGTGAAAACTCACATTCATGCTCCCCTGGGGATACACAGCAACCACACAAGTCTTATTGTTATTTCTGTCTGCAGCAATTTATGTTTCATGGTATGGGTCTGCACATACAGTCAAAGTCAAATTTTTTTATATAGCACATTTAAAACAACAACTGTTGACCAAGGTGCTGTACAATTAAGGCACACTGTAACAATACAGGTTACAGTGTGCCGAAGCAGACGGTATTGTGAATAGTAGAGTCAAATGCACAAAAGAATGTGGAACAAAACTTGATATTAACAAAAGGCGAGCTATTTAAGGACAAACTGATGCAAAACTAAACATTAACCTAAAGTGAAAGAACGAAAAAAAAACAACAACATGAAAAACTCTGACATGAACCTGAACAAACCTGGGGTCCGTTCTTCGTACCTCGCTTACTACATCCAAGATCAAATGACACATCCAAGATCAAATCATCGCGCTAACTTTGAGCTCGCTAATCCGGTTCTCCGAACACACCTGTTGTTGACGATTAGTATAGCTGGATGAAGTAATCTGAGATCACTGGGTGGCTTAAAAGGGGCTACGCATCGATAGTAGAAACATTGGTCGGCAACCCTGTGATTGGTCGGCGAAGATGTCGAAGGAGCGCGCTCAGTATTTCACGGCAGCAGAGCAAGAACTCTTGATTGAGGGATTTCAGGAGTTTCAGAGTTTAATTAAAACGCAGGGGAACACTGCAAAGGCTGCAAAAGCAAGGAGAGAGGGCTGGCAGAAAGTTGCTGACAAATTAAACTCGTAAGTGATCCATGATATTACATTATATCATGTGATATTATATTATACCACATTATATTATATTACATCATATCCTCTTTCACATTAGAGCCACAACAGGACCCACTAGAACATGGGAACAAGTAAAAGTGAAATATAAGAATATTCTACAGAATGGTAATATTTATCACTTGTATTGCTTTTAGTCTCTTGAAAAGAGACCCTGCAATAATCTGTTTGTTTGTTTATAACAGCAACCAAGAAAAGGGCAGAGCGAAATAAAGACAGGTGGTGGTCCTGCACCCCCTCGTCACACCCCGGCTTTTTGTACCGTGACATTTATTGACATTGTGGGTTTTTTTGTGTGTAGTTTTACATAACACTCCATCACTTTTACCTGTTCCCATGCAAGGGGTGACTGAAGCATGCACAGTAAGTTGGGGAAGATCTCTCTCTCTCTCTCTCTCTATAGAGAGAGAGAGTTAAGTAAATAACAAAAAAAGCGATATCTCTCTATGAGCACACTGTCGCGCTGAGCTAAAGGATCCTGTCTATCCCGCAATATACGCTGAATTCTGAAAACTCTCCTTATCAATCTTGCACCTTCCGCAATGGGTTGCTCACGTACAAACGGACAGGACATGGCTGCGACAGACTTCCCAAATCCACCTTCGCTTTTATAGCCGTGGTCTCTCATCTTGATTACACAAAGTAATTTACTATTACTACTCTAAAATATGAATTACATCTGAAATAATCAAATACATGAAATGGAATGATTAATAGTACATTTCCCTTTTTTTTAGGAAATGACCTGTATGTATCTGTATGAAATCAATAAAAGAATCAAATACTGCATTATCTTTAGTTACATTGATAATATTTATTTATGGAAAAACAGTGGAGAAATATCACTGTTGCTTTCGTATAACTGAAGCGGACATACCTGAGTGGCCGCGATCTAATCCTGTTTACATAAAGTAAGCCTGCTCCCAAGCAGGTTTACGCTTACGGATCTGTTGCTATGACAGCAAGTCCCGGATGAGCTTCGGAGAACCGAATGATCCAAGATCACGCGAAATCGTCAACAATCAAATCCGGCTAACTTACTTAGCGAGGTACGAAGAACGGACCCCTGGACACGAAACTTAGAAACACGGCAAGAAACAACAGACGACCTGACGACAAACAAAAGCAAGCACACAGACTGAATACACATAGAAGGTGATCAGAGGAAGTGGAAACACATGGGCAAACAGCTGAGGCTCATCTGACTCAACGAGAAAAGGAAGCAAAGCCGACTATACTGACATAGGACAGACTTTCAAAATAAAACAGGAAACAGCATAGGCATGACAACGCAACCATGATAACATGAACAAAAAGACAAGAAACATGACAAACTAACACAGAAGACCTAAGTGAAACACAACTAGACCAAACATAAGGCAACCAAATTATAATCCTATTAAACTCAAAACGTAAACTGAAAACGCTGGGTCAGAGAGCCAGGGTCGTGGCATCCAGAGGCAAGAAGTGCAGCAGCAAGACCTAAAGTGCATAAAAAAGCATGCATTGAAGGTGGGGCTGCTCTTCACAGAAAACAACACATTTTTTAATAAAAAAGGTGTACTGAATCAACACAAAGTACATTCACAGTGACAAAGTAATATAAAGGGTTTTCATTAGTTATAGTTAAGTATTTTTTATATATATAGTTTAGTGAATATTGCCAACAAGAAACAGGAGAGAAGGTTTTGTTCCCTTACAAGGGTTTAAGTACAACTGTATTAGAAGAACCACTTAAAGACTCATTTTAGTTCCTTTGGTCCAAAATGTGCATAAAACGTAAAGTAAAGAGTATGGAATGTTAAATATTTATACATTGCGATGTTCATTTTTTCAATATGGAATGTAAGAAAACATAAAACATCACAATACTGAGAAACAGCATGTACAGCAATGAAAGGTCAGGGCAAATTTCAAAAAATTAAAGGAGGTGTTGTTGGTGGGGGGTTCTATACATGCTGTTTTTGTTGTTCTTGTTTTTTTTTAAATCCTGGTGACAACTGAAATTAAAGCCTTTCAAGAAGGCTTTAAAGTGGCATGACATGTTTCAATATGAGGGAAGTCTTTTAAGATCCGTGGACACAATTATGATAAATTAACATCATAATTGTAAATTCCCAAACTGTGCTTCTAAGATAAACAAAAATTCCCATTATGTCAGAATGTAGCCCATGGCTGATTTATTTATTTATTTATTTATTTTATTGAAACTAACTTTTTGAAATGATTTTAAGGTTGTTTTCTCAGTTTTTTTTTTCTTTACATGTATTTGATTGAAGTGGAGCCCATTTCACAACACGGCATTTGGTTCATGTGGGGAACAACTTTGGAGCAGCGTCCCCCATTCAGGAAACAAACCCACCTCTGTCCAGATGTGTGCCTCAAAGATTCAGCTGCCTTTGCTGTCTGAGGATCAGCAAGATGTCTGCCATCATTTTCCTCAGAGAACACAGCACCTGTTGATGATGTGACTTAAAAAAAAAAGCCTCATCTGGTACCAAAGATGGCTAAGAACAGAATTTATTTTAAACACCTTGTCATCCTGTTGCTATACCAACCACCAGATTAGATTTTATACTGGGAACCATCCACTGTGATCCTTAACCAGAGGTTTAAGAAAGAGAAGCAGGTGTGTGAGCGTGCATGCCGTGTGTGCAGAGATGTGAAAAATAAAGGGAGGCTGTTGTTTTAGTTGTTTTCTGATTAAATAGAGGGGGACAAAGAGGTTTGAGTGTGTGGAGAGGAGGAGACAGACGGATTACATTATGTTAGCCAGCAGGAGTCTGTGGTCAGACACTGTGTTGCATGAGCCAGCAGGAAAATGCCTGCTGAGTGTTTCTGCAGGGCTGTACTAGATTTTCTCCATAGATACACCTACTGAATTCTATTTTCTTCTTCATGTGTGTTGTCTGTAATAAAAATGTCTTCCATATGGAATCTAATTGCTTGCTTTTAGGTTTATTTTTAATGCACGGTATAATTGTGGCTGTAGGGTTCTTCCAAAGAAATATGAATGGGTTTCACAGATTCTACCCATTTTTTGCAGAAGTAAACATTTTGCAGATTTTCCTGCAAGAAGGTAGGGGTGCTGTCTGGTTTTCAATCTTAATTTCATGTCTTCTCAGAAGACCATTTTAGTCAGTCAGGTAATCTCCTGAGTTCACATTGGATGTTAGCCCTAAAAACCTAGTGGTTGGTGACCGCACAGTGACAGCGGAGCTGTTGGGGTGAAAAGATGGGGACATGACTCATGATTACTAATGCTTCTTCACCTCACTTGTAATAAATTAAGCCACGTGAGGCCTTTTTTATTGGCAGTAAGCAGGATAGGCTGCAAGTGGGAAAGGTGGGAGAAAAGCAAATAAATAATAGATTTTCTTACTCTTAAAATCTGGGTGTGGAAGCCAATTACAGTGAGCCTCAGGATTAATTGAAAATGACCAGTTTGGCTTAATGTAAAAAAAGAAAAAAAAAAAAAAGCACTTTAGCCCATGAAAAATGAGCATGAGCAACAAAATATATGCAGGGGCTCATTAGAATTTTCAGCACTTCAATTCCAATTATTAGCACAATTCATCTTCCAGAAAGTGAGAAATCAGGAGGGGATTGCACAAAGAAAAGATTATTCTTTCACTCTGAACAAGAGAGCAAATGAGAGACAGCCAGGAAGAGAGAAAAAATAACCTCTAATTGCTTTTATCCTCTGGATCCATTTTGTACATTTGTGAGAGCAGGCGAGCAGTGTGCTGTTTGACTCGTGGTGCCTCTCACCGAGTCTACAGAGTGAAGATGAAGCCGTCACTGCCACACCTTATTGAATCTCCACTAAACAGACGCCGTCAGCCGCAAGATATGATCTCTGACAGCACGTAGCGCAGAGGGCAACGGTGGATACAATGGCCTCGCTTCCTGAAGTGAAGCTGCATTTGTGCGACGTAATTTACAGGGTTTCAGTGACATGTTTACACAGATTTCACTGTATTTCGAGTATCTAGCATTAGCACTGGAAAATCAAGTCAAAGATTATTTCTAGATCACATTTGAAGCAATATCAACTCAGCAAAGTGCTGCACAGGATATATCTGAAATTAACAATAAATGTGCACTAAAACACACAATAAAAACATAAACCTTGATTTAACAAAATCAAATGAAACAATAGTAGAAGTAAATGAGCTCTGTTTTCACAATAAAAGCCAGGATATCCTGCTCCAGCAACACTGAAAGCTGGCAAGCACGAGTTGTTGTTGTTTTTTTTAAACAGGGATTTAAAATGATTGAGTGACTGCGAAGCTCTCACGTGAAAGGGTGAGGTTGTTCCAAATCTTAGGGGACGCCACCAAAAAGGCTCTGTTGCCTCGGCTTTTGTGCAATATCTCTAAAATGAGAAACATTCCATCTCAGTGTAAAGCTGACAAACTAGTTCATGCATTTATTACTTCTAGACTCAACTATTATAATTCATTATTATCGGGTTGTCCTAAAAGCCTCTATTTGATCCAGCCAGAGAGTACTGACAGATACTAGAAAGAGAGAGCCTTTTTGTCCCATATTGGCTTCCCTTCATCGGCTCCCTGTTAAATGTAGACTCAAATTTAAAATCCACCTCCTGACATACAAGGTCTTGAATAATCAGGCCCCATCTTATCTTAAAGACCTCACTGCACTGTATCACCCCAATAGAGCACATTGCTCTCAGACTGCGGGCTTACTTGTGGGTCCTTTAAAAGTAAAATGGGAGGCAGAGCCTTCAGCTTTCAGGTCCTTCTTCTGTGGAACCAGCTCCCAGTTTGGCTTCAAGAGACAGACACCCTATTTTTAAGATAAGGCTTCAAACGTTGCTTTTTTTTGACAAAGCGTATAGTTAGGGGTGGATCAGGCGACCCTAAATCCTTCTTTAGTCACGCTGTACTAGGCCGAGGCTGCCTGCGGCGCCCCATTATGCACTGTTTCTTCTTCACTCACCTTTTTTGCTGAGTATGTGTTTATACACCACTCTGCATTTAATCATCGGTTATCATTAATCTCTGTCTCTCCTGAAAGTGTAGCTTTTGTCCCGTCTTCCTCCCCTCATCCCCAACCAGTCAGGGCTGATAGCCCCCCTCCCTGAGCCTGGTTCTGCCAAAGGTTTCTTCCTGTTAAAAGGCAGTTTTTGCTTCCCGCTATCTAGATTCTGAAATGGACTACAAACCGGTGTAGAGAGGTGAGTACAGGTGTGATGTGAACATGCTATTTCTTTCCTGTCAAAAGTTGCATTTTGTACAACCTGCAGGAGACAAAGTAACAACTGATCCAGGCCAGACATTCAGTCATGTGGAGGGAGGCAGGCCTTCACTTTACTGAGGAGCTCGTCGAGATGAGCCTTCAAGAGCTAATCTGTTTAAAAGTGACAAAATAAAGTGTACTTCAGAATGGGTTGCTATTTCTCCAAATCTTAAATCAATATGTCTTCTCATTGATCTGTTCAGAGACTTACTGGTCACTTTAATTGCTTTTCTTTTCAATCATTACAATTGCCAAGTTACACAAATAAAGTGGGTATCTCTAAAAGTTGCAGCACAGTTTACTTTCTAGTGACATACACACGAAAAAAAAAATGTTTTTCAACTGATCAGGGCCAAACATTGTGCAGGCCCCCCTCATGCTGTCAAAAGACTTCTGACTCACTGAGGCAGGAATAATAGACCTCTGGCAATTTTTTGTGGCACCGGTGCCTGGCACTAACACGCTGGCAGCCTATCCGTTCAGTTCTGAGGCTTGTAGTCTCAAGAGATCCATCTGGCTTTGGTGCAATCTGTAGCCCCTCGATGAGATTGTGTTCTGGGGAGTTCGTATATCGGGTGCACACCTTTGGCTCTTTGCTGTCTTCCTCAAACCTTTGCTGAGCAATCTTTATGGCATGGCAGGGCTTGGGGAAGTGGCTACCATGGGGTTGGTGAATGGTAATCAGAAGATGTATCTTGACATTTACATTTCTAGGTCTGAGTGAATTCCCTTAATAACCAATGGATGAACTGCCATGTGTGTGGAGGTACCCAGTCATCCGGGTCGTGGTAGTCTTGAGAGCTTAAAAATAGAAAGCAGCTGAACTTTGGAATTGCCAACTTAGAGAAGACTAGTTTTTTCAAGCTCTAAACACATGGACTGCTATACATGCAAATTCAATTGTTATTGTATGCTACATTACATTACAGATGTTATATTCTATCTCACAACACAATTTTTAACGTCATTCATGTCAAGCTGCAGAGCATGTAAACTGATGTGATATACTTGGGGTGTTGCTTTCTATTGCTTTGAAAGAACTGATATGTGCCACTCAACAACAAGCATTGATTCATATGTTTAGTTGCAGTGGCACATGCACGACTCTCTGAATTGTCTCACAGAAGCCATATATACTTGTTACTGTAGGATGAAGATGTAGGTAAGTCTGCTTATTGTTTTTCTTGTCTGACTGTAACATGAATTAGCATGGAATTTGTTCTGGACATTATTCACGCACTCTTAATTAGAACATTAAAGAAAATATAATGTTCCACATGCACAGTAATTATCACATTTTGGGGCCAAGCCATAAAAATTTTTAAGCGTTTTTTGATAAGATTTGACTTGTTGGTGATTCTTTACATGTAACTCCAGTGACCATCAAAGATGAAGTGATTATTCACTCACATTTAGGTAGGAGCTTCAAAATAACTGTACAAATCACTACCCTGAGGCATTTTCCATCATGGCAGTCAGGTAGCAAGACTTTCTTCTAGAACGGGTCTCAACAGGGGGCCTGGGGACCACTTGCAGCCCACGTCACCCCTACTTGCGGCCCGTATATTGACGTGAAGAAATATAATACAATACGAACAAAATTATAGCAGAAGTGCTGCCACGTGTCACATGGTGAATCATCGTTCAAACTCGGTGAACTTTATTTAAAACCTTGTGATGTCTGATGGGTAGTGTGCATGAAATGATGTGCACTACTGCAGACGCTGTATATGGGGTGGAGATTCAAAGCTCAAGAAGTGACTGAATTTGTGATTTTCTCTGTTTTTTATTTTGGCAGTCACATTCAGTTCTTTGTAGCTTCACTCTCATCCTCGTACTCTTCCTTGTGACGGCTCTCTGATAATGACTTCTCCTATTTGCTGGGATCACAGGAAAGCAAATTTGTGTCTGTGCATGTGTCTGCTTTTGAAGTGTTCTCGCTATAATCTAAAGTATAGGCTTCTGAGCGGTAGAGGTTCTCTGAGCTGCAAGGATTTCACGTGAAAGCAGTGATTTGTAATTTGCTGGTTTGGCAGCTACTAAGCTTGTGCCTCGGGGCAAGCGCTGAATGCAACAAGGGAAAGAACAGACTCTGCTCATTGCCTTTTTATTAAATCTCCTGAAGTCCTTCACCAGCCAAGAACAAATATCCACTGAGATCCAGTTTAAACAGTGTGAGCTCCTACATAAATTCAGCTTTTGATTAAATCATTAACGACTGTCCACTCATTCATAAGAACATTTTGGTCTGTCAGTCTTAGTGTGTTCACCGAGACTCTGGCGACAATGCTTATCATTTTATTATTATGACAGGAATAAGCTGCTATTTATTTATTTGGTCAGTATACAGGAAGTTCCAGGTCCTGGAAGTATTAGATATAGAAATGTGATGCAGAGGAGGACTGAAGCTAAATTTCCAGGCCAACTCTGTTCACACTAACTCTGTGTGTTGATGAGGGCTGTCACTATATCAGAATGTCTCTGAATCCCTATTGCAGCTAGTTTAATTAAGTTTATGACATCCGCTGTAGAAAATTTTGGAGGAAAAAGGATCAAAAGTGACATCAGCCTGATTCGTCTTTGTTTTTTGGGTTTGTTTTTTTACTTTGCTTCTACTTTGTGTGGTTTCTTTTTTGACTATTCAAGTACATTAAACTACAAATGAAGGCAGTTATTTACAATATTATGTGATATCAACATTATTGCCAATACCTTTAAGCTTTTTAACCCTCTTAGGTCGAGTGCCTCGGTTACACTCCATTGCAGATGCGGACACGGAAGGCTGGAGACCTGTCGAGTAATACCTCCGGTTATACATTTTTAAAGTCTGCCACCTGTTCTGCATATTTGGCTGGCAATGTGTCTTTCCTGCAAGTCCAAGTCCATGTGGTTACAAAAACAAACAAACAAAAACCAGCCAGGATCACGAATGTTCACACAAACCCTAAACCTAGGCAATCAGAAAATCTCATTTTTGTGTTTAATAAATTGTTCTTGGGAATCAGGAAACAAAGAAACATTTAATTTAAACATTTAAACATTTAAAACTGACACACTGTAAAAGTACACTTTGATTTTGCCCCAAAGTATTGGGACAGGGTTGGTTTTGGGTTATCACCTGTTAAGGCTCAGCTCACAGATTTACAAGGTGTGACACTGACACAGAGACTGAGGCACAGATCGGGTACAAACTATAAAATCAATATTTTTATATCCAAGTGCAAAGTGTCAAAAAAGATTCACACACTCAGTAAAACTGACACAAATTACAACAGTACAAATTTATTTCTTTGGCATTTTTGTAGTTATTTCAGATTATATGTGGAAAATACTTTCTTGCCAAGAGGCAAAGAGAGACAGAGGCTGCATGTGCACATCTCTTTTTTTTTTGTTGTCGTCCACCAAGAACGCTGTGGCAGGAACATCATTCTGATTCTGACAGATCTGCCAACTCACTTGTGTTTGACATAATATCACCCGTCAAAGTTCCCACTGGGAAACGTCCCAGTGCTCCCAATACGCTGTGCCTCTCTTGTGTGAATTTACTTGAATTTTCTTTTGAAACCTCTGACAGGTGGAGTGAATGATCATCTTGCTACGATGTCATATTCTCCTTGAAAACTGTAGGCTCTGCTGTTCAGTTAGGGTTTCATAATTTACATGGGACTGCACAGCATTTTTTACCCTTCTTCCTCACGTCCCACATATTGAGGCACTGTCCTGCATTTCTGATTGGTTCCTCAAGTTTACAGAAGCCAACACACACACATGGATCAAAAAGAGATGCAGATCTATGGATGAATCATTTCTAAAACCCAAAGCTGGGCGGAAATAACAGAAATAAGATGAAAACAATAAAAACAAACTTTAGCTCACATTAATATGTACTATATTTGTACATATAAAGCCCCCTTCAGGCCCCTCTTCTATGGAACCAGCTTCCAGTTTGCATTCGGGAGACAGACGCTATCTCTACTTTTAAGATTACGCTTAAAACTTTCCTTTTTGCTAAAGCATACAGTTAGGGCTGGATCAGGTGACCCTGAATCCTCCCTTAGTTATGCTGCAATAGACGTAGGCTGCCGGGGAATTCCCATGATGCATTGAGTTTTTCCCTTTCCAGTCACCTTTCTCACTCACTATGTGTTAATAGACCTCTCTGCATTGAATCGTACCTGCTATTAATCTCTGGCTCCTCCGCCCCTCCCTGAGCCTGGTTCTGGGAGTTTTTCTTTCCCACTGTCGCCAAAGTGCTTGCTCATAGGGGGTCATATGATTGTTGGGTTTTTCTGTGTATGTATTATTCTAGGGTCTACCTTACAATATAAAGCACCTTGAGCCCACTGTTGTTGTGATTTGGCGCTGTTTAAATAAAATTGAATTGAATATTTATTCAGTGGGAAAATGAGTTCATTCATAGGACATGTGTCCGTTATCATGCCAGCCGTGTAATCTGAATAGAGACCGGACCATCCCTCATCCTAGTGGCTTTTCTCTGCATGTATTGCTTACCCAAGCTTTTTCTTAACCCAAGCTCAATAGCAAATGGCACTCCCCAGTGGCAACAGTCTCCTCCAGCAGTAATGCACCCTGCCACGCTGCAAGAACAGCTCAGAAAGAAGCACAGCCCTAACCGTGCGTAACCTGCAGGGTCCACTAGATCACACACCACAATCCATCAGAGCTCCACACAGTATAAGGCAGGTCGTTTTAATGTTGTGGGGGATGGATGTATAATTGTGCATTAATCTATCAGCAGTTTGTGACACATTCTGCTTGATCAATGAAAACTTGTGTTGCTTGAGGGAAATCCTGGGGATTACCTAAATACACGGGATTTATTCCTAGAAAAAACAAATGCAAGTGTGTGCCAATCCCTCCAGTAGCAGTGGAACAAACCAAGTCTCACATCTACATAATCAAAATGTGAAATGTAGAGAATATGTGCTTTATAAAGCACTGGCCATTATTCGTGCAGTGCTTCTTTGAGGGTTAAACGTAGCTTCAGGCTATGTGATGTCAGAACTCTGGGACATTATCTGACCCTTGAAATGATCTGTGGTCAGACTTCTAGAGGGAAGTACAGGTCGTGTTTTTAAACTCCGAGTGCATCCTGATGCCTGAGGGGATGTAAACACGACATACCGAGCCTGTTCAGGCATCAACCACACCGCATGGCCTCCTCCTCCTCCTCCTCTTCTGTCTCCCTTTCATAATGTTCACTGTCTTTCTACCTTGAGATCAATCACAAGAAAAGCTAAAATGCCACAACACCTCAAAATTCTGTGAGGCCTACCCAAGAGCAGATTGGCTATAGTTTTAGAATGTGTAGTTTCTGCTTGAAAAATCAAACCACCCAGAGCATATCAGCCATAAACTGTGCACTAGTAATGACAGAAAACACAGGCTGGGAGATTCATTGATAAAAAACCATGAAATAAACACAGCAAGAGCAGCAATAAAAGCAAGACAATGCCACAGCCTGAGACATTCACACACACACGAACCCTGCAAAAGCATTTAGAGGCTGGGCTCTATCATGGAGTGCATTCAAGCAAGACGAGTCAGCTGCACAATGTGAAACGCCACTTGGGTTTTTTTTCATGTTCCTGATTGAAGAGAGACTGCCTCGATGCTAGAAGATAGTATTTGTTTTCAGAGTTACACCCCATCCCCTGCCTCCCTCCGTACATCTTCTGTCATGTCGGTGCCACTTTATAGTGCGGTTTTTGCATCGTAAGCTTTACTCTTTTTAAAGAAATCATTTACTACTTGCTACATAGATGCAAACAGGAAACGTTTCCCAGGCTGTCGGTAAAGTTTTACTTCCAGAAAACTCTGCTATTATGAATCTAAAGGGTTAAATTGATGGTAAGGTTTTAAAAGAATTAGCAAATAAAAAAGGCCATTTCAAAAAAAAATTATTTTAAATGGCCTCTTTTAAGCAAGTTACTAAGATTACAACTTAAGGTTGGAAGGGGCATCTCTTTGGACTGTGACAGGAAACCAGCATGCCTGGAAGAAAATAGTTATTCAATAATTATTCTTTATTGGAAAAGTAAATGAGTTAAATGTACACTAAGAGCAAAAGAAGAAGAAATGGTAGGGCTGCCTCCTCAAAATTGGGAGCATTAGTCTTAAAACCCAGATCTGAACTCCCAAAACTCCTTTTAAAGTTCAGAATTTGCCCACTCACAGGAATTTTGTAATGACAATGTGTGCGTTTGTGTGTGATGATTGCAGATGCCAAGTTAATGCAAAACAAAACAAAACAATGTGTAGCTATGCCCAGGTCTCAGTGTAACAGTAATCTAAATGTTATGTACATTGCCGATGCAGTGTAACAGCAGTATCCCCCTTCTGGCTTCCCTCTTGGCGCTGTAGTTAACAGTATAAAGGTTTCTGAGCTAATAAGCCCAACTAGAGTAAAACCACAGCAGTAGTTTAAAGAACCTTAAAGTTGCATTCAAAGTCTTTGAGCAAAAACTGCAATTAACATGCTGAAGTACTTGAAATGGGTAAGATGAAAGGGATCACTTATTATTATTATTCTGCTGCCAATATTCTGGTGTAAACCTATAACTTTATGTTAGACTTTCATGGATGCAAAGCTGGCTTGAAACACACACGCATGCAAACACACACACATTCTCGTTTTGCTATCTTAGTGAGGACATCAAATGACATATTACTTTCCCAAGCAACTTACCCTAACCTTAACCATCAAAAATGAATGCCTAACCCTAACCTTTAGCCTAAACCTAACCATAACCTAATTGTAACCCTGACCCTAAAACCAAATTTTGAGTCTCAAAAATGCCTTCAAACTTATGAGGACAGGCACTTTTATCCTAATAAGTAACTGTTGGTCCCCACAAGTATAGGAACATTCCAATTGTTTGGTCCCCACCAAGATGTCTAAACAGGTGTACACACACACACACACACACACGCGTGCGTTCTGAATGCAGATAAAAGTGCTGATGCAGTAAAATTATGCTGACTTGACATTGTATTTGTGCCTGAGGGGTTGTTATCAGGATGCCAAAGATCACTCATTGTTACAACTTTAGCAAAAAAAGAATTTTTTTTTTTTTTAAAAAAAAAAGACCATCCAGCTCTGTGTGATGTGATTGTTGTGTTTCATTTCTTTCGCTTCAGATTTTAATTGTAGCTGAGAAAGATTTGAAAGCATCCGTGAGTTTGGTTCATTGCGATAAAGGTAAATTAACTTTCAAATTTACTATTTGGATGATGAGTCACGGTTTTCTTTTTCTTTTTTAACTGAATTTTTTTGCCTCGTGATGAGGACACGTCTCTTATACTTAGTGACTAAGATTTTCCAGTTTTTTCAAAGTGCTCAATTTGGATAAATTATGTTTTTTTTTTTCTTTCCAGTCAGAAAAATCCATAAATAACTTAAATTTCACAAAGAAAAAAAGCAGCAACCTGGCAGTTCAGATATATTTTATCAATATGGGTACTCGAATACACCAAAGAACCAGTCTTTAGCAATTGATTTAGCAATGAATTTAGACAATAGCAACTGCCAGCAAACACTCACCAACCAGTCAGAGAATACACTTTTGTCCCTAGCAACTGGTGGGCACCAGCTGGTTGCCAGCCGCTCTCTGGCCTATGTGAACAACATCGTCTTGGATGACATGACATCAGTATATCAGTGTGACATGTTTACACCAGTAGTGTTGAAAGTAATTATTAACAGTAAATTTGTTACAAATTTACAAAAGATTCCATTTCATCTTAAATGGTTAGAAATCACATCTACAGTTTTAGAAATATCTAAACAATCAGTGTCAGCGTGGCCCTTTGTTGAATATGCATTACAATGGAATAAAATGACTTACTTTTCAAATCAATCAATCTAATGTTCTAACAATCAAACAAAGAAGAGCCCTAGTTTACTGCTGCCAAGTGAGTTTGCTTTGATTTTAAATGTCATACAGCCTGTAGGAGGTTTTACTCAGCCCGTACCAGCAAGCCTTCCAAAGTGAGACAACTATGTTATGAGGTTTGGTTGTACATTTGAATAAGCGGGCTTGCTAGAATACCAGAGGATTTAATTTAGGCCCTTTACCCAATACTTCAATTCCTGAGTCAAAGCAAACATAAAGGTCATTGAGGCGGTTTAGAGAACACAGTGTATAAACAATCCATCTTCAGAGAGACTGAGGAAATCTTTTCGTGTCTCTATCCCGGCCTTTAACAGGATCCCTCTTAAAATGCAGAAAGCAGCCAAAATCAGTTTTTAATACCATCTACACCTTGTTATTTATTTATTTATTTATTTGATAGCTGGTTTTGTTTGCAAGCGTAGCATTCAGCATTTTTGTTTACCAATGCAAAAAGCAGCACATGCCTGCTGCGGCGAGAAGTGAATAAAAGTGAGACTGAAACCTACAAAATAACCTGAAACCCCTGTCAAACAGCAGCATGGCACCATCACGCTACTTTTGGACCTTATTTGGTATTGTGTGTAAATGCATCTCTCAAGCGATCAAGGGCCAGCTTACTGAGGTCTTGCCGACTCATTAGAGCCAGCAGGATCCGATCAAACTGCACTCAGATCTATACAAATGGAGCTTTTTCAGAGAAACCGCAATCTCTACAGGCACAGTGAAGAGAGAGGTGGGGGTCTAGTGGAGAGGAGAGTGGGGGGAGTTGACTTTGATGAAAGCTGATAAAATGATGTTTGACAACAGAGCTATACAGCAAAGCACCTTGAATCTTTCAACAGACTGCAAGACTTCGGTTTTCTATCACGTAGCTTGTTGATAGAAAAAGTCGCCTTTATAATGAAACGCATGTAACCACATTTCACTGCCTCTTTTCATCACGGCGCCTTGCTCTTTGTGTTTGACAGGTTTCCATGCAGTTTCATTTACTCGTATGACCTTTAAAACTACTAGTTAATGACATCAGCAGTAACCGGCTGTTCTCCATTGAAAAAGTTACTCTATGCAGTTAATATCACCAAGGCTGAAGGCAAATGCTTCTCAATAGCTCCAAAGAAACTATTAGAGAATATGATTATTATTGCGTATAACAGTCCTTTCTAAATTAGGCTGATGAGCTTACTGGATTGGGTGATATCCATCAAGTGCATTTAGGTTGGTTAAAGCCAACAAGTCTGTATGTCACGGCTGTGGCAGCAGTCGTGTGGTGTAGTGAAGAAGGACCCAAAATGTTGGCACTGGCTGTGATGGGAGGGAGTTTAATTGTGGAAGGTGAAAACAACAAAAGCAAGGACTGAACCAAACATAAACCTAAACTGGGAGAACTAGTCATAAACAAAGAGATTCACCAAATAACACAGAAGGAGTGACGACGAGCAGAGGCAAACACGCACTATGAAAACACACCAGGTAATCAGGAAATGACACACAGGGAGGACACAGCTGAAACTAATGGGCATGACGAGACACAGACACTTCAAAGTAAAACAGGAAATTCACAGACTGTTTTACAAACACAAACTCCGAGACACGAACAGAACACCGGGAGAGGACACAGGTAGGGATAACAGAACACTAAACACAAGAACCAAAACCCTCAGAACAAGAAACGAGAATTAATCCAAAACATAAAATAATACTAATATTAAACACAAAACGCTGGGTCAACCGACCCAGGACCATGACACTGTATAAAAGATGGATGCGCAGTGCTCAACAAATTTATTTGACCACTTGTCACAAAACATAAATATTTTAGACATCTGTGAGAACTTGATTAAAACAAAATAAAGTGTTATTTATTAGGCAAATAAACTGAATTCTTTTTTTCTATATACCCAAATCTGGGCCGACTTTACTGAGAAGTCAGAAATTAATCAAGCACAACATTCGTCCAGTGAAATTAGTTTTTCTGTTCGGGAATGGAAGTAAATAACTAAATTAGCATCTTAATCAAAAAATAATTAAGTATTTTTTTGGTAAAACATTAAATTGGAAAATTAATGGATAACAACAATAATTATATTTTAGAATTATAAACTTAATTCAAGCGCTTGCTCATGGATTAGCCGTTACATAAACAAAGGGAAAAAAATACTGTCAGCATTACATTGAGTGGTAGACACTGTAGAAACCCCGAGTTCATCCACTGGCTTATGGAATACTTGAATTTGGCATTTTAATCTTCACCATTCCAGTTTTTAAACCCAGACGTTACAGATGTGATTCTGTGCGTGATGCAAATGAAAAATGACCCAAAGCATACTGCAAAAGCAACACAAGAGTTTCTCGAGGCAAGGAAATAGGATATTCTTCAACAGCCAAGTCAGTCACCTGATCTGAGCCCAATAGAGCATGCTTTTCAGTTACAGAAGACAGCACTGAGGGCAGAGAGATCCACAAACAAGCAGCAGCTGAAGGTGGCTGCAGCAAAGCGCAGGCAGAGAATCTCAAGGGAGGAAACTGTGTTCGGTGAGAGACTGTGCATAAAAATGGCCATTTGACTTTTGTCAGCCTTCTTAAATTAAAGCGGAAAGTCTGCACTTCAATCACATCTTGCTTGTTTAATTTAAAAAATCACTATGCTGTGTACATTTATAGTATTTAGACACAACAAATGTGCTTACAATCTTCATTAGTCAGACTTATCGCAGTACTCCTTCGCTTATGATTACATAAATATGTGGAGTCCATACACCTGATGAAGGTTTTGTAATTGAACAAATATGTAAGGGTATGGGTATGTTAGAGAGTTTCGTTTAATTATGCTAAATGTGACCATAATTTACAAAATGAATAATGTTGTGACTACTTTAGTGACTGAGACCATGAATTAACTGGGGAAATATTTACTAAGGCACAAATCAAGTGAGAAATAATTGTTTTCCCACAGATTACTATACAATCAAACAGAGATTATACCCATTCTTAATAAACAGTTGTTGGTTAATGGCTAAGGTAATTCATCTATGAGGCAACCAGAATTTATAGAAACACAGTTACTGAACTTCGTTATTTTTTTATATGCCCAAAAATATTGCAATTGACATACCAGCATATTTTTCCAAACCACAACTGGAAACACTCCCTGCTGGGTGTTGTTGCTGCAATTCTACACTGAAGTCAGGGACAGACGGCTTTCTGATTGGTAGTTCAGGCGAGAAATCAGTGACATAACAAAAGGAACAAAGCAGGAAAACTGCTAAAGCCAGACTCATTTTCATACAGGCTCTGTGGCATGTTTTGGTATGGGAAAAGATTTCCTTATTCACAAAATGCTGTTGCTGTCAGCAGGCCATCTGCTGCTAGTTTTCTTCCTCGGGACATTTGTGGGGAACTTGGGACTTGAACTGGAAGTAAACATAGTGCAACAGTCAAAGAAGGAAGGAACTCTAGGAATATTAAGCATAAAGCAGCAGAGTAGCTGTCAGTTTCCGAAGCACATTTGGTCAGTGAAGAGTCGATTCGGTACTTTTACCCTGCTGAGTGAGGATTCATGTATGATTCACCCAAGCAGCGCTCTTTATTTATCACACCTCGTATTCTAACAATCGACCGCATCTCTCTCATCGGAGCACAGCAGATAAAACCAAAGTCTGATTTGCTTTGAGTATCAGCTGGTTGATATGGGCTACGTGCCCAAGTTATATCTTGAAGCCCACTGCATCGCCAAGTGGTCTTCATCTGCATTGAGAGTCTCTCTGTAAGAAGCGTCTGACTTTGAGAGAGCAGGGTGGGTAAATTAGAAGATGAAAGAACTTCATTTCTCTACTAATTCATGTGCTGCCAGCTTTGAGGTCTATGTGTAACGCTGTACCACGCACTGACATGAATATTCATTTTTTTGTACGTGTAGATTTTATTGTTTTTATTGACAGAGCTTCCGAGAGCTGGACTACCTTGGTAAGTAAAAGAAATCCCTCGGTTACGTCAATCTAAAACATACGCCATATTACACAATTCTCTAATCCCACTCTATTAAATGAAGAGGTTTACATAAGCGATAATGGGAATTTGCAGAGCAACATTTGTGCAGCAATCAGACTCGCTAAGATGCTTCCAAAGCTGCGGCCAAGTGTCCTTAATTTTGCTTCATTTTGTATACATATACTGGATATATTTTTATCTCTTCATTTACCCGCCTACAGGATGGGGCAATATTCCCAATCCCTCTTTGGCGTACATTTGATGAGATATTTTTTTAAAAAGTAGTGTGTGAAGTCAAATTTCTTAGCCTAAAAATGATTTCACTTTTAGATAGAAGTCCAGGAGCAACCCACTCTCCCTGGAAAAACTAAATACATAATAAACAGGCAGAATACGGAGTTTTATGATCGGCGATCACTATAAAGTACTTTCTGCAGACAGATTTAGTTTGTGGGTGAGTAATATAAACTGCAGATTTAAGACTAAAACAATTAAAAAGAAACTTGCAGAGACAACGTGAGTCAGAACACACACAGAAAGATAAGAACCTGCAGGGAGGCAAACCTTTGAAAATCACTGCATCGGTTCTTGGAAATGGTGCGATGATGTAGCTCCCCGATATATTCTTTGGAGCCCTGTGTGGGATTTTTGTTCTGCTGCTCTGCTCGGTAACGCTCAGATTTCTACCTGGTGGGATGAGAACAAATGCTAATCGAGTTGAGATGAGCAAAGTGCTGCAGGCGTGTCCCCCTCCCTATGTTCAAGTTTACTTTTGAGAAGTGATGGCAAGTATATTTACTCAGTTAGCCTACAGTTGCAAAATACACCTCCAATCTTATAAAATGCAGTAGCACCTAACATTACCCACTGCTTCCTAAACTGTTTGTCACATGAACCATTTTGGTAAAAACTGACCCACTCAGTCACCCTGAAAATTGTAAGACACATATACGCACACCCCCACACACCAAACATCCACAGATGTTGTTTTCCAGGCTAAATTTGTTCATCCACTCACAGCCTTTAAAAAGACATCCTTTTAGTCTAAATTTAGATGAAAGGTTAAACAGTTGCCTTTTCAAGCTACAAAAGACTTTAATTCAACCTAATTTCAGCCATTCACCAATATCCCATTGAGCAATTTTCTCTTGATTAGAGGCCTGAAATATATCTAACTGGCAAACAGCCAAAGGCTAAAATCCAGTTAAATTTTCACTTGTTGAGTCCGCACCTAGCTGTTTAGGAAATGGAAATGCATCTTTGATATGGAGGAAAATCACTTGCTGCCAGGATTGCATTCACAGGCAACATATTTTCCATCCATCGGTCATCAGAAAGAGAATTTTCACTGCACAGATGCTGGAGGTCAGGGTTCATGTTCCTCTGAAAACCCTTACCGCTTGCTCTGACAAGCTTTTTTCTTCAGCCGCATTCTTGTTAAACTATGACTCATTCTGTATTGACAGATTTACCCGCTCACTTGGATGGAGAACAATAGTTTTAGGCAGAACCATCCATTCTTTATCACAGCCAGCACAATCAGGTATGAAGAAAAGAGAGCTTTGTGCAGCAGCACCTGGCTTCATCTGAGGAAGGGATTCCCCGTGGTTGTCTTTAACAGCAAAAAGCATTGAAGTTTAGCTTCAAATGATGCCTCAAAACTGTCATGAATGCTGTACAGGATATTTTAGGGTTTTGTGGTCTTCCCAAGGCAGCACTGAAGATGTTTTAATGGGACTGAGCATCTTCATAAGGCTCGCAGGCTGTTAATTTATTTATTGTAATGATATTCTACAATCTATGAGAACAGCAGATCATTGTAAGCAGTTTAAATAACGGTCAAGCAGAGTATTGATGTCCTGTTGACCCATCACCAAGCAAAGATCATAAATAAAACTGGAGCAGGACTCTGTCAATATTTATGAAAGCAAAGAACAGGGTTAATAACCAAGAAACTGAAGTATCTCAGAGGCCTGTAGAAGTAGTTTAAAGAGTCCCTCACACTGCAGCAGCAACAAATCTGAGGACTCATTTGCTAGCTTGTAATGCAAATGAGGCAGCTAAGGCACTAATGATGAGCACAGCCTCGTCTGACTGCCTATACTTTCCACCGCCATCTTTTGGATTCTCATGAAAATGAAAAAAAGTACAAGATAGTCAAATTTAGATAAAGAAATGTGTGAAAATGAGTTCAAACTAATTGTGATACTAGTGAATACTATTTTTAATGGAGCAACCCAATGCTGACAGACACACAAAACTCAAAGAAATAAATAACAATATAACTAGAAGGTTTTAACTTAAATTTTAAATGATTTTTCATGGTGCAGATTGAAACTGAATGCACGTCCTAATGCATTAGAAAGTAGTACACCAGCTTACAATACTGGTCTTGAAACATCACATACAGAAATACAACACTGCTGCAGACACTGTTCAGAGTAACAGAATGAGCAGTAAGCGGCAGTGCGGAGCTGCTTGTTATGGACTTCTATCCATATTCAAGCTGATAAAGTTCACACCAGAATACAAATCAAGCAAACAGAACAACTGAAAGTAACAGAGTTCCATAGTCAAATATTTAATCCCTGTGAGCTGAGATGAATACACTTAACAGGAACAGAAAGCAGTAGTTTATTGTTTGACCCATCCTCGCTGTGTTAAATTATCACTGGCACACAAAGGCCAGCGTGTACTGAAACCATCATGCGTGTGAGGACGCACAAAGCGTATAAGTAAAGGTTTGAAGTGGACATGGAATCCGGTCGCAGCAGATGGCCGCCCCTCCCTGAGCCTGGTTCTGTCTGAGGTTTCTTCCTGTTAAAAGGGAGTTTTTCCTTCCCACTGTCGCCAAA
The DNA here is from genome assembly GCF_036321145.2 of Pelmatolapia mariae. Lineage (NCBI taxonomy): Eukaryota > Metazoa > Chordata > Actinopteri > Cichliformes > Cichlidae > Pelmatolapia > Pelmatolapia mariae. The sequence continues at coordinate 6,772,429 of NC_086236.1, read as the reverse complement.
GTGCTTGCTCATAGGGGGTCATATGATTGTTGGGTTTTTCTCTGTATGCTCTGAAGCTCTGTAAATAAAAGCATTTCCACTGACCTTTGAAAAGTTTGTGCTACACTAGCTCCAAGGCTAGCATCCCTCAAATTTTCACTTTATTTACCCTGTTACTCTCGAGAGGATGAACCTATCAATTATGAACTTCACAACACCGTCTTGCAAACTGTAGGGCTGAAGTGGATGTGCAAAAAAATTGTGAGTGGCTACTCGAGGCTAGTCTCACAAAGCAAGTCAGACTCCCATGTGAAAATGACCAACAACAACAGAAATAAACATGTTTTCTACAAAGTTATATAATTTGGTCGACCTCAGTGGATGTCAGCCAAAGTGGTTACCGGCACTAGCTGTCTGCCAAATGCTACCTCAGTGAATTTGAGTCTCTACCGTCTTTGTTCCATTTAGAAGATTTTAATACAGTTATGTGTTGTGCATTTAGCAACAGACAATCTGACAAGTTGATTTTTTCTTTGAGTGAATTCTAAGATTATTAAATGCGACTCGTTCAGACGAAAGAGAGAGTCCGGAGTGAAAATGTAAACTAAATTCTCTTTATTCAATAAACAGACACTGAGACACAGCGAGAGGGGAAGACGGCACTGTTTACACACAAAAGGGTAATCAGGGAAGTGGACACGGGAGGGTAACAAAACATAGGTAATTGTAATCACCGACATTAACATGGTGGTGGTGGTGTCGGTCTGTGAGGGGAGGGGGGTGGGGGTCACTTGAATGAACTTAGGAAAATAGACAGGAAAGAATGAGGGAAAAATTTACTCTAATACTAACGGTGACTAAGAATCAAAAGCCTAGGATACATTAAAATCTAGGAATAAACAAACTATGACCCAAACAGAGAACAAGGGATCAAAAAAAGAAGTATTTGTGTCCGTCATCCAAACAATCTATCTTTCAAACTAAGGTAGCTCTGTCTGATAACGAAGATGATTACCCTCGTCCATGTATGACAGGGGTGGGCAATTCCAGGCCCCGAGGGCTGGTGTCCCTGCAGGTTTTAGATGTGTCCTTGAACCAACACAGCTGATTTAAATGGCTAAATTAGCTCCTCAACATGTCCTGAAGTTCTTCAGAGGCCTGGTGATGAACTAATCATTTGATTCAGGTGTGTTGACCCAAGGTGAGATCTAAAACCTGCAGGACACCAGCCCTCGGGGCCTGGAATTGCCCACCCCTGATGTATGATCGCATAAGCTTCAAAGTAATGATCCATAAATCAGTGCCCACCTTTTACATACAGCCTGTGTTTCTCAGCTGACTGAAATCCAAAATGCAACTGACTGCATAAGTTATATTACACATCTTATATACCTACAAAAAGCTAGAAATATTTATGGTCACATGCAAACATTGTGAATATAGTCCTCTAAAAGTTTTCTTATCATGGGGTAATGTTCTTTCAAATTCAGTAAATCATTAGAACTGATGCCCAAACTCCTCAGATTCATTCAAAACATAAATTATCTCGCAAAAGGCAAATCATGGGACTTCAAAATCAGAAGTCGATATCAGCAATATTTTCTAAAAACTGGCATGTTACCAAATAAAATAAACCTTTCTTGTTTGATGACTCTGTGACATTAGCAAATCACTTTACGTTTTCTTCCTATTCAAAATCAAAATGTATTGCATGTATTACAAAATGTAAATTCCTTGTAACTATAATACAGTATGATCAGAGATTACATACATAATCTTTAAGCTTACAGTTTTCTGGAAACCACTTGGCAAGACTGACATCCCCCACTCCAAGGAAATCAAATCCACTTTAGCTGACAATGAAGCAATCACACAATACAGATACAAAAGGAAATCCTCCTGCCTCGCTGGTATTAGTCCAGGTGAACTCAGCAAGTGTCCTCTATCCAGCACTCCTCTCTAAGGCCTGACATTGTGGTCTGTCTACCAGAGCTGTATAGTACAACTCATTGAGTTCTCCCCTACGGGACAAGAGAGCACAAGAGTGAAATACTGAAAGATGCCGCTTCCAGGAGTCAAAAGCAGCAGGGCAGAGACCTTTTATTGATCCTTCTGAGGTGGGATGCAGAAACCTGGTTGAAAAACATGAGTTCAGCACCTTCTCAGGGAGTAACTAGAAGAAGTCAGAGGACAGAAGTGAAGCCTCTTTAGACAAGTAAGAGGGTTGAAAGTGTTTGGCTCTGCAAGCTTCAGTCCACTGAGGAAACGAAAACACATTGTGGGTTTTTTTGTGTAGTACAGAAGTAATACAGCAGTAGATGTTACAATAGAGGTCAAGTGTTGGAACAACTGGAAAAAGAACCTTAGATGACCAATTAACTACAAGTATTTAGGGCATTGAAAACCATGTTTTCCAGGGACATGTGCAGTTCCTTGTCACTGTTATGGAATCTGGAGTCATCCCAGTAAACACACTGAAAGTGTGAGGATTTTTCATTTGATTTGATTTTTGAGCTATTTAAAACTAAAGCATATGGTAGGAATAAGCGGAGGTTAGGTAGGACTTCCTAGACATCTGGTAGGGTCATTAGCACTTATGTAATGTACACTATGTGTCATTTCAAACTCCCTAACAGATAGGGACATGTTTGGTATTTATCAGTCTGTTTTTACTGCACTGAGTGTGTCTTCATATGCGTAGTGATAAATCACAGTTACACAGACATGAAAAGTATAATTTCAGCTTCAGTCAAGTGGCAGCAACTACATTTAAATGTAGACACGGTGAAGCCATCGATTTGTGTCTGTACTGCAGTTCTTGTAGTAGCCCCTACAGGTGAAAGTCAACTATATTGTCAAAAATACATATAATGTCCAAATATTTATGCAGATACAACATAAAAGAACATTAAAACTGTACTTTGCGCTGACTACACTTGGCCACTAGAGGAAGAAGAACTTTAAAGCAGCTAAACACTGTGATGACCTAGGGCACTAGTTTTCTCTATTTTGGTTTTGTGTTGTGGTTTGTGCTATGCTTTGGTATGCAGGGGAAGTAATTTGCTGTATGAGCTACACCTAGGCCCAGTGAGTCTGGTTATAAAGCTCTCTTCTTTCTGTAGCTAGCTGTTCTCTTCTGATCACTGTCCTGATTTGGAAACCAGCTTACTGAATTGGATCAACTTAGCTTAGCTTAGCATGTGTTCCAAAGTTTTGCTTTCTGCACACACTGCCATAGATCCATGCACGCTGAGAAACACATTATCTACCATTATGTTGCATAGAGTTAATTATACTTTACTACTCGTTGAGTCTCCCTCTGTTTTGTTGCAGTTTATGAGCCGGGTTGTGACAAATCACGTGCCATTACTGTATCTCAGTTTAGATACCTCAGTTCATTCACTCTCATGTAGTACACTGTGTAAACTGTAACATGTAAATCTACAGCTTGTCAACACTCTGACTACACAAAACACTACATTTCTGATGTTGATGATGTGCCATGCTTGTCGCTGCCCAATGCAAAGTGGAATGTTTGTTGTTTTTCACCTGCTAGCTGCTAACTTTTTCCACCCTTTGCTAGCTCTTGGCGGTCTCACCACAGCTTATTCAACAGGAACAGACATGGCCGTAGCTACAGGAAGTGAAACCAGCTGGAGTTCAATAATATAGCCAATAAAGTCAGCTTAAAAATCAGCAGCTAATTGTATTCAGTCTTATTTTTAACATGGGGATGTAATTCCAAAGCCAAGCTACTCTTCAGCACTTACAATGGAAACTCAGTTTTTTTGTATCTAAATATGGGCAAGATAGAATAAGGCAGGCATGGAAATATAATCAACAAGTGCACTGTGTAACTTTACCCTTAATTGCGCGTGGCAGTCAGAAGTAACAAGTTGAAAGCTTTGAACTTTCATCTCCAGTTATCCCTTAATGTTGCCTCATTAAACTGCACACACCAAAGGATCCTAAAGAGATGGAAGGCGATCGGTGAACTGAGCTTACCGAGTGCCCACTCAATAAAGTTGTGGTTAAGTTAGTTATGTTTTGATTCATCACATTGTGTGGGCAGGGAAGTGATCAGACACCAGGATTTAATTCGGCAAATGGAGTGGGTCTTTGGCTTCTCAGTGGAGGAGGATGAAGTACTACTCTTAGCCCCTCTCTGTGGGGTTTAAACACAGGTGGATTCGGCTTTTTAAAAAGCTGAAGCTTTTAAAAAGCCTGTGCATCACCAGCAATGAGCACACGCATCCTCAATACGTGCATGTGAAGTGTGGCAAACTAAAGCCAAACAGCATTTCTCCCTACTGATGACAGCCCCAGAAGCCAAATGTATCTGTGTAATAGCGGCATTATCATTACATAATGTGCTTACTGGGATAAAGGGAGGGCAGAGCAGAATTTATATCTGATGAAGCGGGGCTGCTGCTAACTTAAAACACTCAGTGGCTCCTGTTGAGAGACAGCACCAGTAATAATAACCCATAATGTGACCAGGCTGACAATCTGGCCTGCTTTGTTAGTGCTGGGTTAGTCACAGGAAAACATGGAACACTACAGTGAGTCATTACTACTGCATGACAGCTTGCAGATAGACTCTTAATAGGATTCTGGTGTGCAGGGCATGGCAGTGCTGAACTCACTCTTTACATTGAACTGAGCATTATGAGGCTCGGGGGATGTTTTCAAGTGGATTGCGGCAGCCTTGTGTTTATCAAAGGTTTGGAAATGGGTTTTGGTCTAAGATAGGCAACAGATGGCTCAAGGCCTCCCTTGCACTCGTCCTTAAAGTACCACGCAGAGTTTTTAGGTGATTATCTTACTGGCTAAATACCAGAAGCATTTAAACATTGCTGTTGAACTGCCCGCCAAATAGCAGCAACTTTGGAAAATTGTTACTCGGTGTGTTTAAAAATGGTTGTTTATTGAATTTGGTAAAATCCTTGTTAGCTTACGTGTCACTCTACAATATGCCGCATTGCCAGTAAATCTCCAAGCCTTAACTTATTCTCTGACTGTGCTTGCAAACTTTTGCACTTATACTACTCATAAAAGACAATAAATATTTGAGTAATCCTCATCATCTGAATGCAAATTGGAATGGTGCATAGGGAAATAACTTCATCTCAACTCTCATACCTGATAACTGTGCTGCCATTTATTTTTCTGGCTTTAGCAGAGTTTTGTGTGCTCTCGCTGGGTCCCTGAGAAGGTTCTGTAGGCTTTAAAAAGAAAATTACCTCAGTTTTTAGCCTCGTTATTCAGTCCCCCAGTTTGTTTTGGAATCGGTCTTAAAATTGTTTAATTAACTACAAGGCACGACGTGGCAGAGCCCCAGAGTACTGCTGAACTTTAAACAGGAAAGTCATGTAAAATCCTGCATGAAAGGCGCTGCTGAATTAATAGTATAATTTTAATTTGTTTAACACTCTTGATTTCTTTCATCATAACTGATAAGTTTTGATACAGACTTTGATGTAAACATGTGACCACACGCAGATGTTATATTACACTGAAACCAGACTGTATGTAAAAGATGGACACGGCAAGTTTAAAAAGTCTAAAGCTTGTATTAAAGCTTGTAAGGGGACGACTCTAATTACAAAATACAAAATAAATTCAAACAACAAAATGAGACTATATAAAAGTCTATGAGTTAAAAAGCTGTCTTTCTTATTTAATTGGTGATCATAGTAAACATTTTCCGGATGATTTTATGGTCTTAGCTTCTTTTTTTGGCAACACGATTCTAATTTTGCAAATTAGGGTTCCTTTAATACAGTCAAAGACAGGAAATAGGTGTGCAAATATTCACAGTCATCTTCACACCGACTTTTGTGAGTCAAGACAACAATGAAATGGCAATAAGACAGAGTCAGACTGTGGTCTACTAGGGTCAAGCTGGCAATAACATGGTATCTCTTTAAGAAAAAATGCTGCTCAACTGATAAATCAACAAAAATTGCAAATCTGTTGCTATACACACAAAAAGGTTTACATTCAGAGTCAAGACCAGGACCTAATAGGAAAGAAATGCCCCCACAGTAGTTGTTGAAGGACGGTGATTTACTCGCACAGTGGCACAGGGATTTGGTAACCTTACTTTTATAGAGTATAACCAGTTGGCAACCGGTTGAGTCGAGTCCCAGATTGCAAAGAGATGCTTCACAGATCAGTTGCACTCATCGGCAAAGAATGATTGCTTTTATAAATAAAACTCGGCAGTTATTTACACACCTTTGCCAATCTGTAAGTAAGTAAGTAAACTTTATTTATTAAGCGCTTTTCACAGACAAACAGTCACAAAGCGCTGTACACAAATATTAAAATAGACAATAAAATCAATAGACATTATACACAACGTAAAAGATCAAATGTAAATAGTGTAAAAAATATAAAATATGTAGATCAACAAAAGGCTTGTTTGAACAGAAAAGTTTTTAACTGTTTTTTAAAAGAATCCACAGAGTCAAGCAAACGTAATTGTAGTGGTAAACTGTTCCACAGCCTTGGTGCAACAGACTGAAAGGCTCTGTCCCCTTTTGTCTTCAGTCGTGTACGGGGAACAACCAACAGACTCTGAGTCTGTGAGCGGAGATGACGAGCAGCAGTGTATTTTATAAGAAGCTTGGATAAATAATCTGGGGCCTGGCCATTTAGTGCTCTGTATGTTAAAACAAGAATTTTAAAGCGAATTCTAAACTCTATTGGGAGCCAATGTAAAGAATATAAGATGGGAGTGATGTGAACACGTTTGGTAGAACGAGTTAGTAGTCTAACTCGTTCTAGAGAGATGATTTATCCAAGCTAGTAAACAGGGCATTACAGTAATCTAAGCGTGAGGTGACTGCAGTCAGCCAGAGTCAGACCACGATTATTTGGAGACAGGTTGAGGTGGTTGAGTTACAATTAAGAGATCAAATTCAACAAAGCAGAGAAGTGCCCTGTGCAAGTCACAGGACCACCACAGTCCTCAAGCTCGATCCTTGGCACCTTTGATATCAGTAGCTCCAACACCTGAACTGCTGCAATCTCCGGAAACACATATTTTCTGCTAATTCTGTCACATATATGAATAAAAAAGAAAATAATTCCACATTCACTACAACAAAACATAAACTACACTTAGTGATTTGCTTCTTCTGGTGCGTTACTGTCCTGTTTTAGACTCTTCTCTTCTGCTCCGACAGCGTCTCTTCACCATCTGACAACTACAAGCAAACGCTGTAGCTCAAAACTTGTGCTGAGGAGAGAACAGCAGACAGCACTGCACTGCCAGAGCAAGACATCTCGGGGGAGACCTGTGTGTGCAGACACTGTGGACCCGACCCCGCCCCGCCCCCCCGGCCACCCCATGTTAGTTTTGTCAACACATAGCAAGGCTTGGAAGCTTATCTCTCAGAAACACAAGCTGTCCAATGTGGGTCACTTCTTTGGGCTCTGACAGGGACATGGCTCTCAACAACCACTACGAACAATCATTAATTAATGTGGCAAGGATCCGGATGTTCAAATGCTTTTGATTACCCCCTCCCCCCCTTTTGCAGGGGACCCTTGGTGGGTGATGCACTTTTCCGTTTCAATTAAAATCAAGGTTGAGTCACAGCGAATCAGAAAATGTTGCCGTTATGCAGATTAGCCAGCAGGTTCTTAGCAAGGATTGAGAGGTCCCTGTGTGATTTGGTTCATAAGGGAGAACACTGCCACGCTGCTCCACCCACCCCCAAGAGGAACCATGCAGATACTGGATCAAGTCCCGCAGGACAATGAAGAGCCAATTTGGGGCAGCGCTGGCTCTTTTAAATTACAAACAGCAAAGAGAGAGAGAGAGAGGCTTGAATTTTGTGCAGCAGCAGAGCAAAAGTTCCAACTTCTAGACGAACAAACTCAAAGTAAAGCAGCGTTTTCATTTGGATCACAGCGGTGCTCGCTTCACTGCCAGGAGGGAGAAATTACTTTACCTCAGTGCGCGCTTCATATGTATGAGTCCAAGCGTTATCAGATCAGCCTCACAACAGGTGCGATAAAATGTCACCCACCACCCAAGATGGAATAAGGCAGGGAAACACACATAAGCAAAGCAGACAACACAGGAGAAAGTAGCCATAGATTTTAATTAGTTTTATTCCTATAAGCTAGTAGAAGCTGTTAGGTCTGCAAAAATAATATGTTCTCTGCTTTTATAGATAGCTTTTATTATATAGCCTGGGTACAGCTGTCCTTCAGTAAGTCTTTCAACACAAGCAAATGAGGGTAGCAGGGTAGCTTAAAGGAAAAATCCATCCACAGCGATGCACATCAATCCATGATGTTTGTACGGTGTTCAAGGGCTTATTTGTCATTGCACGTTGATTAACATTTTCGAGATCCACATTCGCTTTTATGAATGTCCTTTCATTTTCTTTGCACACAAGGCCTTGACTTGACTAGAAAATTAATATCCAGCAAAATGCTTTCATATAGTGTAACACCACAAGTTCGTGAAGAGCAATTACAGTAGCTTTTGCTGGCAGACAGAAGAAAGAAGTCAGTTTTTCATCTTAATCCAAAACACACGCGGCTGCAGTAAACTGTAATTTGTCTTGTGACTGTGACTGACAACACCGAAACGGCGATTCTGAGATTGACACCAAAACCTGCTGAGTTATTTCCAATATGAATCATCACTGGAGCTGCTGCAGGCATCCCAGTATGGGGTCATCTTTTTCCATGTTTGATAATGTCACCTCGGAATTAACTTTCATACGCAACAGCAGATCGGAGCCAGACAGCACATGCATTCATCACCTGTACTGTTGCAGTGTTTTGGTGTGCCTTTTTCTATACACTATACAGAACCCATGACGCAATTTCTAAAAGCAGATTGTGAGCCGCTGCAGCAGTATTATTCTTCTTTATCTCCTTTGAAACTCCCATGGTGGCAGCAGCAGCAGCAGAAGAAGCAGCTTGGGATTATTTAAGACATTGCATCAGACCCAAACAGCTACTTGTTATTCATTTCTTAATTATATATTTTAGTGCCTACGTTCATTAGAGAGTAGTTGAGGCTGGTGACAAGCATACAGATGACTCATACTTTGGATAACGCATTCAACATACTTTATACTTTTCATACTCCTTCCTTGTTTGGCCTTTCTCTTTTTTCTTTTTCTTTTTTTAAAGTGGAGCTGACATTGTAATTATCGTGCATCACTGATGACTCTTCAGGTGATTGCAAAATCATTAAGACTATACACCGGCAGATGTTTGGGTCTAATTGCCCTATTAGGAGGGAGGGTGGAGGGAAGCTGGGGTTTGATGTTTGAATAAACCTGCAGTGTGACCAATCCTCAGCTGACATGATTAGAACCGTGCACCCAGTCCTCTGTGATAAACTTGCAGTAACATACATGCCGCAACACGCCACCTGTTGCACAGAGCAAACGCACCGCAGGTATTTCATGCATCTCGGACAGATTGGATAGCAACTGTTCTGGAGGAAAAAATGAATGCAAATGTCACCAAGAAGCATTAGGATTAAAACTAACACACATTCAGTCCAGATGTTGTAAGGGTTGCATCTGTTTTTCAGAGTCGCATAGATAATCTGTGAGACTCCGGTAAGTCTTAGACATATCACATTTTATTCATCGACTTCCAAAATGAATTCATTCTGAATGGTCTTACTTCAAAGGCGTTACAGATGGAGAGTTCAGTAGTCTTATGAGTTGATGCTAGGTCATAATAACAGCTGGAAAACACATCGGAGAAGCCAGGCTTCTGTTGACACATCACAACTACATTTTCTTGCATTTTGAACTCTTATTTCATTTTACCCCCGTATATTGTGCTTTTTGTTGGTTTTTCAGTGGCACAGGTTTTCCACTGACTGTATGTCAAAGATGGATGTAACCCGATAAACTTCACTCACTGGATTCAAAGTCTCGTTCTGAAGCCTTGAGCTGAACATCTTTGGATATGAGGATTGAGCAGTCATTTATTTCACTAGTGGATCTTTCGTTCAGGTGGTAAAGGTAATCATGACCAGTTTGTACAAATACTTTCATATTTTGCAGATTCACTATTTTAAGTATATGCATCCTATCAAGTATCAGTTACATGGAGTGAACTACAAATACTCTTAAAAGTTCAAAAGTTAAGTGTGCAACACTGTACACCGCCTATAGTTGCTTTCATGAAGGGATCGCTGCACAATCTGCAGGCAGTAAAAGCAGCAGTTATTATCAGTATTAATGAATTAGTACAATGACTTTTTTTAAGGACTGCAGGTGAAGCCACATTACATACTTGATTTATAAAGTTATGTTTTGAAGTCTTGAAAGAAGCACTTTTGAGATCCCCATCTTGGTGTTTTGACACTGAGTGGGGTGAGCAAGGAGTGGACCTTAGTGAGAAACCAATGGACGCTGTATGTTAATATCATAGCAAGGCACTAAAGCATATGCTTCTTTATCTTCTGTTTAACCCAATATGCACTCTTAGTTCACAAAATGAGCATTTTCTTGCTTTAAACAAGACGAGAAACTGGTGGCAGAGACCAAAAACTCACCACAGGGTCATTTTCTCATAGATTTATTTTAAAAATCTGATTTCTTCTGGCCACCAGAAGACTCATTCGCTGCTGGAAAGCTGGAAAGAAGTTTAAAGCACTTTGGCACTGGCTTCACTTTTCTGACCTTATATAACTTTATATATTTCTGATCTTACATAAAGACTCAATGATCTTCAAGTCATTTCATGCTGCATTGTTAATGGTTGCTTAACAGGTCATAGCTGTAACAACATTGTGCGAAAGCCCTCCTAAATTTAACACTGTTAGAATATTGTTCCAGGCTATCTTACATCACAAGACCGTTGGAACGGCTAACTTTGAAGCTCTCTCACGGTGTAACGTGGAACCGCAGTGTTAGAGCCACGAGCAAAGACATTGTCACAGTTGGTCATCTTTCTCTGGGACTGCCCAGGATCACACAGTGTTTGCTTAAGGAGTGAAAAGCTCGGTGACATATCTGCTCGCCCTGCATTCCGCTGCTTCCCTAATCTCTCTCCACACTAACTTTATCAAGTCTTTCAAGTTTCTGGATGATGAGCCGTAAAGTCGGATATAATGGTGCACACTTTCAAACAGTCACACAAGGCATTCTTTGTGTTGCAGTTTTACACTAGAAGCAATTAAAAGCACCTTATAGAGACGTTGAAACACTGCCTACTCTTACACACCTCCGCAGTCCAATCCCTGTGCAAATGCAAAGCAGGTACAATCCTCATACTGCCTCTTTCAGAAAATGACTGAAATTGGCAGATACAGCCCCACCTTGTGGACTCCACAGTCAGAAAAGTGTCTTCAGATGCTTTTAGTAAACTAGTAAGTCCTCTACGGTTCGCCTATTGAGCTATTCACTCCTTCAAATCCCTACAATGTCAGTTTCCTGTTAAAGTATCCACTTAAAATAGCAGTAAGTGCTAAATTAGCTACACTATAACAATCAGAAGGCAGTTTCCCGTGGTTCTAACACTTACGGTCATATAATCATGCTGCACTTCTGCTTCTCCTGCTAACTTATTGGACTGAGCAAGCCCAAAATCGAGGTAGAATTTGTAGCAACCTGCAAAGACAAAGTATTTTATTATGTGTATAAGGAGCCACAATCAGTTTTCAATATCTAAAAACAAAAACAGTTTGAAAAGCTACATAAACAGCAGTTTTCACAAGCATGAAAAGATAAGAGTCGCTTTGCAGTTTATAGTATGAATTCCCACACAAGAACATCTTAAAACTCTAGGTGCTGATGGCTAAAGAAAGGAAAACATGGCAGGAGTAATTTCTTTTTCTAAGGAAGCCGTCCTTCATAGATTTGAAGAATGTCTTCCTCCATCTATTTTTGCACACTGAGTGAAATTCTGGTTGCCTGGCAGAGTTCATTGACCAACATCTGCCTACCCTGCTCTCTACCAACCCCCCCTCTTACACCACTCTCCTACTCCTGTCCAGTTCTGGATTAGAGCTGGCCTAAGCCCCCCCTTGCATGCTGCTCTGCATGGATTAACTCTCACAGAAGCTACACTGCTGTCACACATTAACCTGCAATCAGAAGTCTCTTGTGCAAAGGACACAAACCTCCATGTGTTGTTAGAGTCTGACAAAAACCAACCGGGAAGCGTTTGTTCTGTTTTTGTGCGCTGCGAGACCAACGTGTAATTCAGAGTGATGCGAGGCAGGCCAAGTTCACTACCAATAACAGAAAAAAGGAAAAAAGCTACCATTGCTGTCTCACTGATTAATTGGGCGGATCCAGAGGTTTCTTTTAAAAAAAGAAGAAGGTAGCAACAGCTTTTATTTTGGCAGTACATTTACTCGAGTTGTGAAGACTGTCACGTTATCTTCTCATCAAGATCTATGCTGTGAGTGAAAATGGTTTTTGCAGGATGCTGGAATCTTGCTCTGTCTCTGTCACTTGCAATAGCAGTGCTGCATATTAATTCCTATTATTATTCGGACACTCAAAGCTGTTAGATTAAAAGAAATGACATTCGGCAAAAAGCTTTCTCAAAAGGAGCCTCCCCTCTGTGATGGAGAGAGATATGGAAACACACACACACACACATACATGCACGCACAGACACGCACATATCTTTATGCTTTAGAAACTAACACAAAACAGACCAACGAATGGACAATACAGTCACATGAAAGGAACTTTGTGGCCGTCTTGCCACTAGTCAGTATAAAATGTGGATGGGCTTTACAGATGCAGCCCACTGAGCTCAAAACTGCGACTAATTTGAGGCTTCATCAAGGAGCCGAGAAAAACGCAGTCTGGTGAGACTGATCGACAGTATAGATCAGGCACCCTGTAGACGCTGGGAAGAGGAAAATGCACACACAACGACTGCAATCATTCACTTCAATAACATCACACATCCTTTCAGTTGGAGGAGAGCTGAAGAGGTGGAGAAGGAGGGGGAGCGGTATTCTTTGCAGCAGCAACAGTTGGCTGTCTGTCGACTGAGAGGCAAAGAGTTAGCATGCGCACATACGCCAGGCGACTGGAGATAGAAAGAGATGGACGGGGGAGCTGAGAGAAGAAAAAGGTGACAGATAAAGCCACAAAGCCACAAGGCTGGAGGGATGCCTGGCAACCGGTGGCAAAAATGGAGATGCAGTAATAAGAGAAAGGCAGAGAGAAAGAGCTGAAAGGGATACACACACACACACACACACACACGTAGAAATGTTAGGAAACACCGTGGTAAACAGTGGCATAGAGACAAGTGGGGAAATCATCACTCACTGGAGTCATCTGAGTCGTATCCCTCCACATCAGGCTCCTCGTCCTTTTTGGTGGCCTGTAAGGAGGCGGAGGCTCCGGCAAGAGCCCGGTCTGGGTTATCCTCATTGGGGCGGTCACTCTCAGCAGCAGTCGTGGAGGCAGAAGCTGAGGAGGTGGAGAGGGCAGAGCGGAGGGGCCCAACGTGGGGCAGAGCAGGGGGAAGGCCCCGTGGGTACCGGGGAAAGTAGTCAGAGATCTGCTTGATGGGCTGGATGGGGCCAGGGCACACGTCAATGGCCATGTGCTCCTGGATGCTGATGGTGGGTTTCTCGCCTTTGCGTTGTGTCATGCATGCGGTCCAGCCAGGAGCCAACTCCAAAAACCAAAAAACTGAGAAAATAATAAAAGAAAAATAATATAAACAGACCCACTTCCCTGGTCCTACTCCGCTTACTTCTCTAGATCAGGCAGGTGTTGTCTTGGGTGGGTGCTGATGAGTGGACAGGTCCAGGTGATCTGTGGATGGCACCACTCTGGTCTACATGGAGTTCAGTAGGCGGCTGTTTTGTCTTCCAGTGCTGTCCTCAGACCCAGACCATGCTGTCTGACAGCCTCACACACACTACTACCTACCCTCCCGCTTTCTCCTCTTCCTATACCCCCACACTCTGCCCACGTCTGCGCTGCCTATCAGAGAGAGAGAGCATAAGAGTGGTGTGTGTGTGAAAGAGAGAGAGAGACTGTGAGGGAGAGGGAAGGGATTAGAGAGGAAGGAGGGAGGGATCAGCTGATGTCACTGCCTAGCAACCAAGCAGTAAACAGGAACCGTCGGCCGAGGTGCTTAATTATGATATTAACCCCATCCATCTGTCAGTGGGAGGGACGATCCACAGCCATGCCAGACGCATGTGAATTTGTGTCTCCTTGAGCGCGTGGGCGTGCGTGCGTGTGTGTCTGTGCACGTCACGTGCTGTGATAACCTGGACAATGAGGCATGAATTGATGCTTTGTGAATCCCTTCCAGGATGTTTTTGTGCTGAAAATCAGTCTCACTCGATTAATTCTCAACTGCAAACACCCAAATGAGAAAACTGATTTCACCTCTGTTTTCTAAAATTTCAGCGTACCCCCAGACACTGATTTGGTTTTTCAGAGTGAGAAAACAATAAGAGTAGAGGGGCCGACCAAGGCGAGTTCTCCCCTCGGGCCCCAAAATATCTAAATGTGCTCCTGCTACTGCCATCGCATTCAGATTTTAATTCGTTGTTTAATTTGTTTCCTTTACACTAATCAACACATATATCTTAATACCCTGCAATATTATACAAATATTGCAAGGCTGGTAAGATGGTAATGTTGTTACCTTACAATATAAAGCCCCTCAGGTGACTATCGTCGTGAACTGGTGCTATATGAATAGCCAAAGCAGTGAATTGGATTTGTTTTCACCAGCTTATTACAAACTTTAGATTATTGGCTGGGCTATAATAATAATAATAATAATAATAATAACAATGAACAAGTAGCTATAAGCTATATAAGGTACCTCATTTTTCGTTAACCATTTTTACACATAAACAGTTCTAAAAACTATGAAGGGCTTTTTGTTTTTTAAGGAACAAAGCACCACAAATATCAGTTGAGGTTAAAGTGGACAGATGGAGCTACGTGAACTGAGTGCACCACATAACCACTGTGTCTCAGCTGCAGCAGCTGCAACAGTTATCCTGGTGGAAACCTGATCGTGTGTCATACTGGTTTATTTTAACTGCTACACATCATTCAGCTGCCCTCAATTATGTCCTTCCTGTTAATTTCCATTACATGTGGAGTGCCCCAGGGTTCGATTTAAGGCCTGATCTTATTTTCATAAGCATGTTGTTGGGGCGGATGCGGCTCAGGTGATAGACTGAAACATTGTTGACTACAGTGTT
The DNA here is from genome assembly GCF_036321145.2 of Pelmatolapia mariae. Lineage (NCBI taxonomy): Eukaryota > Metazoa > Chordata > Actinopteri > Cichliformes > Cichlidae > Pelmatolapia > Pelmatolapia mariae. Next base: position 6,757,242 of record NC_086236.1, on the reverse strand, counting down.
TGACGGTTTGATCTCCAGACCCTTTAAGTGTTGACGCTGAATCCCAAGTTTCTCCAGATGGCACACAAACACCTTGTGTGGCAGCTGAGCCGGTAATTGTTTGTGTCTCTATGAGAAACATTAGAATTCGCTTTAGTTAAAAGCAGCTATACAACTGCAGACCATTTACCATTTATTGTTTCATTTGTGCAGGCCCACCTGTTTAAATGTGCATATACACACATCCTCGAGTACAAATTATACACCCTGATGTTTTCACATGTTATTTAATTCCTTACCACCTGTTACACAATTATAGGTGGCGGTGGAAATATGTACACTCTCAGATTGCTTATATCATTACTGTGTATGGATCTGGCTGACACCGTGACCCAGTGATGTTGATGCCAGACTAGGTGAGACCCTTCCTGTCATGGCACATCAGTGTTTACAGAGAGCCACACATAGAGAAAGCCTTAGCTACAGGATTTATGTGTAAGTAAGTCCAAGCAGTTGTGATGTAAAAAAAAATCCCTTACGTGTATGTGAATCTCTATATCCAGGAGTGCAGTTCACAATATGTCAAAGCTGACTTTCACCCTCAGACACCCCAAGCATGAGCTCAATGCTTTGTCACATTACATAACAGAAAATCATTCTGGCTGCAGATTTACTCCAGCCTCTGCAGCTCAGCCTTCACCCATTCACAAACAAAACAGACATGCCTGCAGTGAACAGATGATGTAGCACCCTCTTGTGTCAGTCGTGAGTAACTAAATGTAGCTTTGAGGCCGGTCCTTTGCATTCGTTAACTGTATTAATTTCACATGATTATTTGACACAGGTGCTACACATCAATTATTTGTTCAGTTCTACAGGAAAATGCCTCCTTTATGTGTCATAAACGATGCTTGACAACAATGCCTTAAAAGAGATTTCATTCCTCACCTCATTTTGCGCCGTCTGAACAGGTGTCCTCGATTATGTCCTTCCTCTAATAAAAAAGCAGTGTATCCCTGCGGGATATGTGCCGAAGATCTCCTCGCTATTAGAACCAAAGCAGTTCAGATAAACAGTGATTATCAGCTCAAGAGGATCAGCTTAGTTTAATTCAGCAAACAAGAATGTAAGATTTAAATAAAAGTCTAGGCTTTGGTCATAATTTGGTCATTTCCCACAACAGATTTGCTATTTTCACTATTTTATCATCGTTAAGGAGTATCACAAACAGATTGCATGTAATTGCCAACTTTACCATATTCGATCGTAAACTGACAACAGACTGATTCAGTCTTATTGCTGTTCTTGATTAACCAAAGTCACACAAGTGGTTGCAGACCCGGTCCCCTCTTCGAGCTACAAAATGTAAGGAGATTTTAAGTACACGGCACATTGCTACAGTAATTTTGGTTATGCCACAGGCTCCAACCACTGTTTTCCCCTGCAGCATTACCTTGACACCCTTTAAGCAGTCATTTGAACCCTACTCAGTGTTTTACATTTCATTATGAAGTCCTGTGGTGCTTTGAAGTAACCGTTTGCTCTCCTTTCCTTTTCAGCTCTTGATACTGAATAGCACGAAGCATTAATGAGTGGCAGCATCCAAGGAGAGCTTTAGAATTTAAATTGAAGGCACTCGCTGTCATCCAGCAGACACCGTAAATATCACTAAATTATGAAGCAGTTCATTGCTACTTTGAGAGATTGGCTGGTGTACACAGTGGAGACAGGCATTTCTCTCCGGAGACAAAAACCGACCTGAAGCAGAGTCAGTATTGGATTTCCATTCATTAGGTTGCCAGAAACACAACTCCAATAAAGGCTAATGTTTTTCTAAAAGTTGCTTATATAATTAGCTAATGAATTCAACACAGTTATTTAGAAAGTGGTATGTCACAAGTTATTTCTGCTGCCTCCAAATTTCCACCTTAAAGAGCAGACAAGTGAATTATATCATTTACTTTTTCTACAACTTGTTTAAAAGCACTATTTAAATATGAAAGACGTTTTTCTAGCATCAATCAATGCCGGCACTCACAGCCACTCCAGCATGCTGGGTCGATAACTCAAAAGAGGTCCGCTAGAGCCTTCAGAGTAAAGGAATGTAATTTAACTTGGTGGCTCTCTTGAGACGAGTAGAAAAGGCAGCTAGGAGTATCACAGTTGGGCGCTGCTGAATGGGTTAACTGAGAGTTCACTGATTAGCGAATGGCTCCTGTGGGAAGGAGAGAAAATCTGAGTGGGACGCATGAAGATGTCACCACTTCCTCCTATTTCAAAATTGAACTTAAAATATTTTGGAAAAGAGCGTCCGCTTCAGCTGACACCACTTTCACCCAGAACCTGAGCACATGATCAAAGCGGAGATGTATGGCACTAACAGCTGATGTGGAATAACGTCAGTGCCTGCAGCTTTATGAGGGCCTCGTTTAATGAACTATCACTGAGCTTTAGGTCATCTGGTGTTAGAGTAAGTCTGATGCAGGGGAGGTTTTTGAGTCCTCAAAGAGCATCAGGAAAAAATCAGGTCCCTGGGGCATTTTGCATGTTTAGTGCTATCCAGTCTTTAAGTGATGACGTGATGAATCCTGCTTCCAGGCCCAAACTACCTGCGTTTAATAAGGCTTTTGTGTTTTTAACATGTTTTAATGCTTTGTATCTTGTTCTATTTAATCTCAAAAAGCCCCTAAAAACAGTCAGTGATCACTGTCGGCCTCTCTCAGCTTTTATTACCGCTATTCATTTTAAAGCTCAGTTTTTAAAACCTTACGATGTAACTACAGCCCAGCCCATGCAGCAGTATATTAATGACTAACCTTGTATTGTGGATGGATTATCTCAGTTGTTCTCCTGACTGAAGTTTGGTCCGTTTACAGCATCCTGCCATGCGATTGCATTTGTCCCTAACCATCGGGAACCCTCACGTTAACTTTTATCGAGTGGAAAAATCCTCCATCCTCCAGCTTCACTGTGTTTATGTTATGCAAACATAGCTGTGTCGCTAGCAATCACGAGGCACATCATTATATACCAGCTAGCCCAACCTCAGAAAACTAAACAGCAGTGACGTATGTAGGGTTACTGGTATATTATGTAGGGTAACATGGTATATTATATTTAGATGGAAGCTAGCGAGCTAACTCCATGCTAACCTCAAACTCTGTTAAATTTAATAAATTCTGTTTTCATGGATTTCTGGATGTTAAACTTAATTGTTACACCTGGAAGTGATGCTGTAGTGATTGTTAGACTTTGGGACCTGCAGTGGAGTTTGGGCCCAGGCACGGCTACTGAGGTCAGACTTAAAGACCAGATAGTCTATGATTCACTTAATGCCTTTCCATAAATCCCTTTAGTTGTTGGTGGAGAAGTGTCTCTTAATCTTCTGGGTCTTTGTGGCTTTTGCCCATCTGAAGCCTGCTCGTAGCATCAGTGGACCTAGATGCAGCATCCCTGTCTGTCAGCAAAGATCGAACCTCTGCGTTCAGCCAAGGTTTCTGGTTCAACAGTTACAGTCTCAGTGGTGGTCTGCTGTTCCCTTTAGACCAGCGGTCCCCAACCTTTTTTGCGCCAGGGACCGGTTTATGCCCGACAATATTTTCACGGACTGGCCTTTAAGGTGTCGCGGATAAATACAACAAAATAAAACTAGTACTGGTATCGAAAAAAAGAAGATTTATTCATAACACATGTGAAAAGACCAAGGAAAACCGAGTTAACGATAAAAACGATAACAAAATAACGCTAAAAACCCTGAAAACCATACATTTCACACCCGAACCTCAACTCTCACGGACTGGTACCGGTCCGTGGCCCGGGGGTTGGGGACCGCTGCTTTAGGCCATCTGCCTCCATCTCACCCTTCTACTAGCATCCACCTCTGTCCCACCAGTCCCCTGCATTTCCTCCTTCACAAAATCCATGAATCTTCTCTGTGGTCTTCCCCTTTTCCTCCTGCCTGGAAGTTCCATCTTCATGTCCATCATATCCACCATCCCTCCTCTGCACATATCCAAACCATCTCACCCTTGCTTCTCTAACTTTGTCTACAAACTGCTTAGCCTGAGCTGTCCCACTGATGTGGTTATTTCTCATACTGTCCATCCTGGTCACTCCCAATAAAAATATTAACATCTTCAACTCTTCCACCTCCAGCTTGGCTTCTTTGCTTTTTATCAGTGCTATCATCTCCAACCCAAACATCATACCAGGTCACTACCCACACTCATCTCCACCCATTTCATCCTGTCTGCACTCTCTTCTTCACCTCTTGTATTCCCTGTCTTTTGCTTGGGATAACGATGATAGCTACTCTAAACATAATATAAGTCTTATCGTATAAATAGCGTCCTTTTTAGTGTGTGGATAGTGTTCTTTCCCTGTCTCCTGAGTCAAAATCTCACTACATTATATTTTACAAGCAACTGAGTTCATTACAACGTTTAAGCCATGGACGTATTACTTTTTATTTCATTCAGTTCTCACATGATTCATGCTGTTCGCTTTATTACAAATGCCAGAAACATATTTATGATTTTAAATAGTTTGAAATAAATAGCAGCCATTATTGTGAGATTACAAGAGATATTAAAAATGTAATACTTCAGCGCTGATATTTGTGACATCCTGCTCTAAAGACGGTAAAATGTCACCATTTTAAACAAGTCGGCTGTCCAATCCTGTCAACGTCTGAAACGACAGCTGCAAACCCCTGGATGTCTCTTTGCTGTCGGTCTCTGTCTTCTAACATTTTCTTCTGGGAAACTCAACATGAACTAAGTTGCTGTAAATCTCTGTATGCACTCGTTAGCTTTGTGTCACATTGCAGCCGTGGAAAACCGTTAACCCTCAGGCTGATGATTTAAGTATTGTAGAACACATAAACACACAGTTGGCTGACAAGTTTTAGCATCCTCAGTTTCATCGTCACACCCAACACTTCACATCAGGTTTCAAAAATAAATAAATAAATTAGTTTGGGGTTTGTCCAAACAAAATTCCTACTTTCATATACACACCGGCTTCATTTCAGTACGTTTACCATCTGGGTGAAAGATCCAACAATGTAAACATGACTATTTGGATATATAAGATGCAACTTCTCAGTAAGCTCACATAGTCCAATTTACACAACAGATGAAATCGGATGACAAGCGAGAACCAAAAAGCGAAGCTTACCTACAATGTAAAAAATGTGTTTTCCTTCCCGTTAGTGCATACCAGGTGAAAATCAGGTGAGCAATGTTTTCCTACATTTTTCAACTGAACGACGGCCATATGAAAAATGCAGCGCACACAGTGGATGGCCTGCCATTGGTGCCATTTCTATTTAAATATTTTGGTTACTTGTTATTGAGACTGATGGCAGCTCAAAAAGGCAGAGCTGAGAGGGCTAAAGCCTTCAGTCCTTTTTTAAAATTAGGGGCGCTTTCTGCAGTGACTCACCTTTAAGGAAAACCCCCACATCATAAAAAGGACCCTAATGTTCCTGAGGTCCAAACTGGACTTTTTCTCATGGCCTGAGGGTCACAACAGCCATAACATAAAAACAAGGAATGAGTCAACAGAATACAGGCATTGCTCCCTCTCTCTCTATCAGCGCAGCAACCAATGTCTGCCTGCCTCTCTACACATAATAGATGCCTGACAAAATGGATTGTCACAAGGAAAGGTGGAGGAGAGAGGCAGAGAATAAGATGGAGCTAAGTGCTAAAAAATAAGTGCCAGTCAGGGAGCAGGTCAGTAAAAAGCACAAGGTAAAACACATGCACATGCGCACACACACACACACACACACACACAGAGTATTTGTGTATTAGTTGTTGAAACCCGTGTTCAGTTCCAGAGGACATGTGCGAAGTTATTTCTTTAAGCTTTTGCTACAGATACAGAGCTGTCTTTACATGAGTTAATTCTGTTGTTCTTATCTGGTCTGTGCATCTGTTTGTGCAATGATTGGTGGATCTCATAGCTTAATAGGCTTAATATGTCTTAATTTGTCATCTAAATAACCTTCAAACTGTTGAAAAGTGTGGTCAAAATCAGAGTTAAAGATATTATGTTAATAACACTTATGCTGTATTTTTCGGACCATAAGGTGCACCGGATTATAAGGCGCATTAAGCGAAACAAAACAGTCAGATAAGTCAAACTTTACTCAACTCATTCTTCTTGCTTCCTCCACTTCTGTACCATTGATTCATTAATGTTGAATTCTCTGGCAGCTGCTCTATTCCCATGTTGTTGCAGTATATTAATGACTAACCTCGTATGGTGGATGGATTATCTCAGTTGTTCTCCTGACTGAAGTTTGGCCCGTTTATGGCATCCTGCCATGCGATTGCATTTGTCCCTAACCATCAGGAACCCTCACGTTAACTTTTATTGAGTGGAAAAAAGTTAGCATTCATCCTCCAGCTTGACTGTGTTTATGTTATGCTAGCATAGCTGTGTTGCTAGCGACGTAGCCCATCATTATCTACCAGCTAGTCCAACTTCAGTAACCCCACAAACATCACTGCTGTTTAGTTTTCTGTTTTCATTTATGTTGGAAGTGATAGCAGAGCTGTACGTTTGAATTTTTTAAGAAATCTCTCAGTCAGAACATGCTATATCATGTTTAGGCGGAAACTAGCGAGCTAACTTCCTGCTAACTTCTAACTCTGTTAAATTTAATACATTCTGTTTTCATGGATGCCTGGATGTTAAACATAATTGTTACACCTGGTAAAGCACCAACACTGATTATTTTATTAAAGATGAAATAAAGATGACAGTTTTGAACTCTCAGTGATGCCGCAGTGTTCGTTTGACTTTGGGACCTGAAGCGGACAGAGTTTTGGAAGCTCCTGACTACGGTAGCTGTAATGCTCCAACAATCCATCAAACAGTGCGGCTTCGTAGCTTAGCAAAGTCGTACTAAAACATTTTTTGACAGATTTTTGAGCGAGGCCAGTAAGCACAACCAGAATTCATACATAAGGCGCACTGTCGATTTTTGAGAAAATTAAAGGATTTTAAGTGCCCCTTGTAGTCCGAAAAATATGGTAATATCTTAATAAAAGGTGTCATTTTTCCATATATAGCTATATATACAGATTCCCTTTCTAACTTAAGTTTAATTCATTTGTCAAAAAGAGAGAAAACACACAGCTGACTGATACCTCCGTGTTTATTCAAGCTCGTTTTCCAAAGTGAATTCTTTTTGGCCAGAAGACAAACTGAGCTGTGACGGTTTAAATAACACATCGGGTTAGTCGATTCGCATGAGGTGAGAGCACCGAGTGGCCTCGGGTGGATTTAAACTCCCAGCCTGAATTATTGCTTCAGTGCACCCCTGGGTCCAAAGGTTGAATATAAAACGCAGTGCATAATAAATACTCCATTTACCTCCTAAATTTGACTTCATGTTGCTGAAATACAAACACCTTGGTGACCGTGTTTTCTGTGGGTAATGATGCATACTGGCAGTTTTACTCTGGATGCTGATAGCACACTGTCCCCTCAGTGGAGTTATAAATAATGTCTGTACCTTTTGTTACAGGTAATGAGTTTTCTACAGACTCAGATATGCCTCTGTAAAATGACTTCATTGGGTTTTGTTGTTTAATTGAAGCGACTGGCAGCTTTCTCTCAGGTTTTCCTTTGTATTCACCTGATTATTGAGCGAGAGAGCTTGGGTATGATTCGTGCACAATAATGTTCAATGCAAAGATGTTCTGAAATCACATCAGGCCTCTGATATGTCACATTTGTAACCCCCCTCCCAAAAAAAGAAAAGATGAAAAAGATGGGCACATCCGGTGTTCCACAGGATGGGTGCTGGATCAAAAAGACATCTAGCAGAATTTGAAAACAGATCGATCCTCACACCAAACAAGGAGGAGTTTATTTGCTGTGCTACATTTTGAGTAAAAGGTAGAAGTCAGAGGAAGGGCAAACCTCATCCTGTCAGTCGATGACTGACTCAAGTTTCACAAGAGCGTCATTTTAAAACAACTCTTAAGCCAGAGATCTCAGATATGAAGACAATTCACTTCCTAATCTCTTTCTTTCTGCCTTCCCTTGAAGGCACCGATGACACTGGCCCACCATAAATCTGCTCACAACAAAGTTTTGCATCAGCAGAGTCATCACTTCTGAAAAGAGATATTATTGCTGATTTTTCTGCACTCCAAGGAGCTCCTGCAGTTTCGTCTGTACAGCCGGTGTTTTATCACTGTTTGACTTTGGGGTGAACTTTCCCTTTAAGTTACTAAAAATGCACCGAATGCCTGCAGCTGCTCTGAGAGATGATCTGAGAGGGACACCAAAATTACACCGCGACCCACAATTTGTATTCACTCTCCCTTCAAGTGTTGATTTTTAGCAATGACATGATGCACCATGAAATTACCAAATGGAGAAAATTCCACTTTTCCTCGTGAGAATGACCATGTTTCCAGATTTTTGTTAATGTGGCAGAGTGCATCCCTGCCATTCGAGTGGATGACACCTGCATTTTTATTTGCATGCATTATGAACATGATAACTATAGTAGCAGTGTTTATGCGTACATGTCGCAAATGGAAGAACAGAGCTTTTCCAGCTTTGTTGGATCTGTGAAACTGTTAACAGCATCAGTTCAGTTCTTTTTGAATATTTGTACTTTGATTTCAAGATCATTTCCTATCATGAAAGAATATTTACCACCTGTTTCAGTCGACACAGTCCCATCGGTTGGGCTCTGTACACCACTCAAAAAAAGCTAAAGGAACACTTTGAAAACATATCAGTCTCAATGAGAAAATAAAATGTGCCATATCTATACTGATATGGACTGGGTAATGTGCTGGGAATGAAAGGATCCCAAGTTGTTTGATGGAAGTGAAAATTATCAACCTACACAGGGCTGAATTCAAAAACACCCCAGAAATCACAGTTAAAGATGCTTCAGCAGGCTGGTCCATTTACTGAATTTAATTGCAGCAACTCAAAATGTTACTTAGTAGTTTGTATGACCTCCAAGTTCTTGGATGCATGCCTGACAACATGATGTCATTAGGGCACGCTCCTAATGAGATGACGGATGGTGTCGTGAGGGATCTCCTCACAGGGCACTGAGATCCTGGACAGGTTCAACCTGGCAGTGTCGGATGGCCTGAAAAGTAATGTCATATAGGTGGTCCAAGCATGGGGGCCAGTCAGTGGTATCAATTCCTTCATCCTCGAGGAACTGCATGCATACTCTCGCCACATGAGGCCATGCCATGTCGTGCATCCTGAACAAGCTGGACTACCTGTGCAACATTACCTTTGCCAGTAGTGACACTCAGATCATGGGTAGATAGTGCTAAATAACAGGTGATTATCAAAATACATTGCGATCAGATCATGCAGCCCAATTGCTGAAATGGTTTGGAACCACAGACTGTTTACAAAAGACACTGTGATGTTAGTTATCAGCTAACACTAACAAGCTTGTTTACCAAGCATAAACTCTATGAGTGCATCAACACGATTCCTGCTAATTAGTGCTAAGCAACAGACTAATTAAATCCTAGAATTTTAGTCACGAAAACTGGAACACAGTCAGGGACATGGTTTATAACACACACCAAGCCACATTATGTTTTATTTGGCAGACGGTCGCATTAAAAATGCCTCGAAATGAACCCCACTGGAACTGAACGACCGTGAGTGAGGTGAAGTGTTCTGATCTGTTTAAAACCACCCATGACAAACACAATAATGATCTCGTGGCTAAAGCATCGGTCCAACATACTCACGGTACAATAACCCCTTTCTCTTGTGTGAATTGTCCAGCTCTTAGCTGTGTGAGAACTGTCTGGCAGTTGATGTTTAACCGTGACACTGTAATGACAGACCAGACAAATGAGACCTACATTTCACTAAATCTGAATTATTCTTAAATTAATGACTGGTAGAGCATGCTTTGTTCATTTGGTTGGTAATTCTGCACCCATTTCACTCTCTGAGCTTAAGGAAAACAAGAAAAAGTTTTTTTCTTAAAGTTAAAATGTTAAAAGTTAAAAAGTTAAAACAATTTAGGCCAAATTAAGTGAAAATGGACCCACAAGAGCAGAGTGGCTCCATCGAGCAATTTGTAGTTCTTTGTACAAGCTCATTAATTCTCATTGCAAGTTTCATTTGCATTATTATATTTGGTCCATATTTGATCCAAAAAAGGCTTTTTTTTTTAACCAGCTGTGCCCTTGATCATTAACTTCTGTTTAAATTTATCTGGAGAGAGAAGGAAATGTGTGTTGGACTGTCTTGATTTCTCCGTTAAGCAACAGCCAGCTATATTGGGCACTAACAAGCAGCTTTGAACAGAACTGAGCCCTAAAGGAGTCTTTGTTTACGCCGCCCTGATTCAGAGAAGGGGTGCAAATGAAAAAAGGATAAACAATCTCAAATTGCATACCGAGCCTGGAGAAATCTGATTAATGGTCTCTTAACAAGCGTTGCAAGGAGACTCCAACTCTCCAGTCACCCAGAAACTCAGTGCAAATGAGGGAGTCAAGAGTAAGAGTGACCTTTACAAACGTTCTTGTTCATAATGGTTCGCACTGACGCCTAAATTTCATCCCTATACTTTGGCTGAATATTAACCAAGTCGTCAGATTAAACCAGGAGGGCAAAGAGTCAAATTCTCTTCAGTGAAAAATGTCTGAATGCAAGCACTTGCATCCATTTCAGCACTGCAGCTTTTATTGATTGGAGTGTCTCATTTTTATGTCTTTTTATATATGTTAGTGTTATTCTCCAGGATTTTAGTGCTATAAAACACTCAACACTCAGACCTTGAAGGACAGTGTCTGAAAGGCAGAGAAATTGGAGCTCAGGTTCTTTTTATCCAGTCTCTCAACTCTTTATCTGCTAACCCTGCCCTCTGGTGGTGTAAATTGAACTCTACTCTCCACAGAGATTGCTTTGCTTCCCCCATGAAAGCATATATTGTTGCAACAAGCTTGTGTTTCATGTAGTACCCATAAGAAAGCAACGTATAAATCAAAGATTAGACTATAGAAAAGAGCAACATTAACTTCACAGTGCAGCGGCAAGCTACAGATGAAGAGAATTACCCCTTTTCAGAAAAATGACCTGGGCTTGAACATTATACTTTTAGTAAATCGAGGTAGTAATGTTCAGTTACGACTGCCAAAGCTACTGATTTAACAATATTATTATGGTTGCAGAGGCTAAAGTGTGTTTTCCTGTATTTTACCTGCAAAGTTTACAGATATGAGAAAAGATGAATAGCAGTACAGCACAACTGTTATTTACTGAGGGATCTTTTACAGCAGACCATTATAGGCTTTGTAAGACCAGAACACAGGCCTATTGTGCTGGCTTCCCTACTTGACTGTATGCAAAAGATGGACATAGCAGCTATGATGTTGCCACCCATTAAATTTGAGGATCCCAGTTTTGCATCGTGTCCATCGCAGTGTTGCTGTTGTGGATCACATTTGGACAAAACGGTGCTGACTCAGCTGGCCTTATTCGTAGTTGCACTAAAAGGCTATCCAGTCTTTATTTAAGTTGATGAGAGAAAATCTAGCAATTTAATTGTACGTAACTAAAAGGTATCCGTGTCTGTACCATGCACAGTCTGTGGTTGCAGCTTGATAACCAAGCTAGCAAGAGACAACTTACTGGAAATAACGTCCTACCTGTAACTCAGAAAGGCCACGCCTCTAATAATACAGACCTAAAGCTTTAACAGAGTTAAGAGTAGAGATGCACCAACTGTGATTTTCTTGACTGATTCCTGATTTGATTCTTTCTAATAACTATATAATCATAATTAAATACATTTTTTTAAATTGCACTAAATTGTAAAAATCTTCTCTCACTGAAATAACTGAAAATAAAGTGCTCTGCTCTCAAATAATTAGCAGATATTGACTTGCTCCGCCTTTACTGGACATACTGTACTTTACCCACTAAAGTAAAGCAGGTGCCACAGCTTTATTAATGAAAACAAATATCTGTTCTGTTATTTTCTGGTATTTGGTTTATAACTTCCCCAAATGAGAAGACACCAACTCTTTTTTTCTTTTTCTTGTTTTGTAACTGCTGTGATGCATTGCTAATACCGAGGCTGCTAGCATGTTTCTGGCTCCGAGCCTTTGTTAGATTCTTTATGTCTGTGTTCAGTTAGCAGACTCAAGTCACTCTCACCTAAGACTTCTTGTTGTTCAGTTCATTCACAAAAATATTCACAACTAGCAAACTTTACGTGTTTGCTGACTGGCCTGTTTCCATGTCGACCACGCTGTCTGTGTCCAGTTGATCGCTACATTTCTAGTTAAAAATGGGTGACTTATAAATGTGGTGTACTGTTTTTTTATTTATCATAACAAATTACTGGTAAATATCCTCATTTTTGCCACAAAATGAAATACCAGAATTAAATGTCAAGAGGAATGGTGGTTTATGATTTCTTTATTTTGTTTTTCTTGCAGCTGTCTCTCCTGATCTGATTATAATTACAATACCCGAGCTCTGTTTTTGTTACATTTTTACCGTCACTTTCTTCCTGTGTGGTTGTGAAGCCTCAGTCATCTGATATTTTATTATTATTTATCTATTTAGCGCAGGTAAGAAAATAATGTCTCCTGTAGCATCTAAATATGCATTTTATTGGCAACTTTGATTGGCAACTTTAAGGCAGCTTAACAAGCTGAAAACATGACGGTGAGATTTTATGACCTCATGCAGCACGAATGTGAGAACAGACAGCTGCCTATTCATCCAGCAGACGTGGAGCTAAATCATTATTCATCTGGAGTTTTGTTTTTGGCAACTCTACTGCCTACCCAATATTCACTCACATTTGACCTCTGTTTTGCTCGTCAGCAACTCCTGAGAAAAACAGTTTGTCTCATTTCCTGCAAAACGGTTTCTTGCATGGTCTAGTTGTAGTACACGGCTCTTATCTGAGCTTTTCTGCTGAAAACAGCTGCTGCTTGCTGTTTTGTGAGCAAAGTTTCAGGACAGGAAACTAAAATAATGAGCTAAAAATGAAAAGATGAATGGTACTAAGGAGGACGGCAATGATTTTCTGTTAGTTTTTCCCCAGAAATTTTCTTTCCTACAGGTGTGCAAATACAACACATGCCAGATTTCTTTTGCTTAGAGCCAACCGGCTTCATTTGCTTCTTTGCTGTGCTCGTGAATGAGAGCAGAGTGGGAACGCTTGGCATCAAAACTGACTTGGTGCTTTAGACCTTCTGGCTCTATGCCTGGAAGTGTTTTGGAGTTTCAGGTTATGACTATTGATAATAGATGAAACACACTTTGGAGGGAGGTTTCGCCACATTACACCATATCGTAGTAGTCATTCATTTGGCTCCTGTGCAGACATTTGGCTTTCCCTCTTAATTTTGTTGGAATTTATCAGAATCAGCAACAGGATGTGAATTTAAAACATTAATCACTCCTTGTTTACTGACTTTCATTCCCGTTAAGAGCCTCATGACAAGCCCTGAGCTTCACCAACAGATGATGGATAATAACCGCCTCTTAATGTCTTTCTTGACTGTGTAGCTTTTCTCTGCCTCCTCCCACTCCATAAACAGCAGTAAACATACTGTTTTCTCAGCATTGCTAAGTGGTTGATTTATAGTCATCCGCCTTAGACTAAAATTACATGTTATTTCATCCAATTACACGTTTTTTATGTATCACATCTCTGTTGCTGGACAGTCTGTGCCTCCTCCTTGTTTGCACGGATTAGTTTCCGTGTTGTGGTGGATACTGCATGAATCATATTTGCCATTTTTTCATATAAATTGCATTCATCGACAAGGGATGTGATGCCTTGCCTTCTTGAATTAAAAAATAAAGTGTTTATCCTTTCCTCTAAACACAAGTCTGGCATTTTTTTCTTTTTCTTATTGTCTGAAAATCCTTGGATGACACCAAAGCCCACACAAACTGTGCTCTGTTGAGCATTTACGACAGCAGGATGGCGCATGAGGACTCAAAATAAACACAGTGGCGTTGTTTGTTTGTGAAGAGAGAACATCACCCAGTGTAATAAAAAGACTCATTTATGCACTTTAAATAGTTTATGTACAACAAAATAAGAATAAGCTTTTGTCAGCACTGACGCATGTTGAGCTTATGCACTATGCGTTGTTCCTGCTGGTAGACTGTCCGGAGCTGGATAAACACGGTGTTGCTGTTTCTGATTATATTACTGACAGGAGGAAATCAAAAGAGCCAAATGTTCTCCAATACTTACGAGCTTCTGTCTGTCCAGGTTTTGAGTGCAAGTTTGAATTTCTGCAAAAATAACTGCAAATGAGGAAGAGAGGCGCATGGAACGCTGCACAGGATGTAAGCGGTCCTGAAACACTGTGCCAGTCTCAGAGTTGATTCTGATGGAAAAGTGACATGAATGCAGGTGGTGGGTACTTAAAAGGGAAAAAATCCTAAACCTAACCCTATGTTTTCCAGTCAAACTTTTTGTCAGTTAGAATTATTTTGTTTTTCTTTGTCCTTTGACTTAGGGTCAGGCTGAGCACCGATGATGAACACACTGTAGATTTTACCATCGCACAGCTCCAAGCAGCTCTTTGATCTTAACAAAGACTAAATATACACTCACTGGCCACTTCACTGGGTACAGCTGTTCAACTGCACGATAGCGCAAACATCCATTCTGCAATTCACACGGTAGCAGTTAAATGCATGTAGGCATGCAGAGAAGATCAAGTAGATCTGCTGAAGTTGAAAAAGAAACAAAATTGTGATTTAAGTGACTTTGTGGCATGGTCGGTGCCCGCTGGTCTGAGTATTTCAGAATCTGCTGATCTATTGCAATTTTCCCACACAACCATCTCTTGGAATGATAGAGAATGGTCTAAAAAGAGAGAGAAAATATCCAATCATACTCTTTTGATGACCAGATCCAGTTTACGTGGCCAACATATGACTGAGGAGCACACTGAGAAAAGGTTAGTGTTTGTATTGTGTCTGTCTAATGGATGTTGGTTTATGGAAAAAGGGTACAGAAATAATTCTGCAGCACTAAAGGAGCACGGTGACCTCCATCATGTGTAAATAGAAGAAGTTTGGAACCACCAGGACTCTTTTAGAGCTGGCCAACTGCAAACGGCATAGAAGCAAAGCAAACGGCATAGAAGGTGACTATGATCACTCTGACAGAGCTCCATCATTTCTCCATGGAGAGAAGGACAACCATTTCTGCAACGCCCGACCAATTAGGCCTGTATCACAGAGTGGCCAGATGGAAGCCACTCCTCAGCAAGAGGCACATGACAGCCTGTTTGGAGTTTGCCAAGAGGCACCAGGAGGGTTCTCAGACCATGCAAAAGATTGAACTCTTTTTTTCGGCAGCAGGAAATGAAAGATGAATGCAGCAACATACAGAAACATCCTTGATAATAACCTGCTCCAGACTTAACCTCAGACTGGGGATCACTACCTTGAATGGCTCAATTAGAGCCCAGACTTGAATACAACTGAATATTTCTAGAGAGATCTGGAAATGGCTGTGGATGCATGCACCCCACCCGACCTGATGGAGCTTGAAAGTTTCTGCAAAGAAGAACAAGCTGCCCCAAAATAGGTGTGCCAATCTTCTAGGATCATACACAAAGAGACACAAAAAGGCTTTAACTGCTGGCAAAGGTCCTTCAACAAAGTAGTGATCAGAGGCTATGAATACTTATGTGTTGGATGTTATATTTTGGTTTTTTATTTTTATTACATTTGCAAGATTTACTTTATCATTATGGGATATTATGTGTAGATTTCTGAAGTAAAAATGAATTGAATCCATTTTGGAATAAGGCTATAACATGGCAAAATGTGGAAGAGAGAAGCACTGAATACTTTCTGGATGTACTGTTAACATTGTTGAATTGGTAATGAGTAAATGGAGTTTCCCTTAGAATGACACCAATACCAGATCACATAGCACTTCCTAGTCACCAGAGAAGCCAAGGGAGAACATATATGATGACTACGCACATCTATACTGGTAAATCACAGAACAATACTTCTATTACTTCCATGAGTAAAAGTGCTCTACACCCAACTGTGGCTTTACATCAGGGGTAGGCACCTCCAGGCCTCGAGGGCCGGTGTCCTGCAGGTTTTAGATGCCACCCTGTATCACCACACCTGGATCAAGTGATTAGTTCATTACCAGGCCTCTGGAGAACTTCAAGACATGTTGAGGAGGTAATTTAGCCATTTAAATCAGCTGTGTGATCAAGGACACATCTAAAACCTGCAGGACACCGGCACTCAAGGCCTGGAGTTGCCCATCCCCGCTTTACATGAATGAACCATTGAAACGAAATGATTGGCTGAACTTCAGCTCTGCTTTAAATATTCTTGGAGCTTCACCTTCATCCTGAGTTGTCCATTCAGGGGATTGCTTGGCAATTTGGGTCTCGAGGGCTAGTTTGGCATTTCTTCATCTCCAGCGGTCAGGCCCTACTTGGTAATTCTGCCTTGCCGCCATCTGCCCTTTAAGTCACACGGATAATGTGAAGAACTTTTGGAAAAACTGATGCCATGTACTTTATCGTAATGCTAAAGTGTCTTGACTACAGAGTACTCACATGACGCCATGGAAATACGTTGAGATAACATCATCAGTACCATCCTTATTTCATGCAGAGAGAGCTAGAGCTTAAAGATCTTAATATTTCTCTGACCTCTTATTTTAGGTAGAGCCAAATTAGTTTATTTTCCCTGGCAGATCATTAATCTCCCTAATCTAAATTAATAAATGCTGTGGTGTTGGGGATAAAGGGAGAGTCAGAGACAAAGAGCAGTTGAACTTCAGAGACAGTTTATTTAAACTTGAATTCATTTACAGCAGTTCCACTGGGGAGGAAAAGGGTCTGAATGACATCCTAGCCACATTAAAACCTATGGTCCTATCTACTGTATGTACAGGGAGGAGGATGCAGCTCGACAGTGCAGAAGGCACAGAGTTGGCTTAATATTTGCCTGTAAGCGCTGCTAACATGACAAAAAGGATGACAGAGAGGAGGAAGGGCACCTTTTATTGGAGTCATGTCATAGCAAAAAACACACAACACTGGTATGGTAGACTGAAACTGCCGACAGCACAGATAAAACAAATTAAAATGAATGTAGGTGTTGTTTAGTTAAATGTGCTGATTTGTTTAAATTTTGTATTCTTTGAATTAATTTCACTCTTTTTTGCTTTTCCATTTATATTATTTGTATTTTTTATTTGTCACCCGTTTCATAATTTACTTTTTTTATTTTTAGCCATTTTTGCTTTAATATACATCTGAAGGAGTCATACATTGTGTGTTACTAGGTAAACTTTCTGCACAAACAGCTCCCTCCAATCAGGCAGCATCTAGATGTGACAAAGGCGTGGAAACTGGTCGGCAAAGGAATGGCAACCGTCCAGTCGCTAGGGAAAAATTTGCATTCCCTGACTGGTTGGCAAGTGGTTGCTGGCAATCGGGAGGTACAATCGATTGCAAACTCCACTGAAAACCTTTCAATTGCTTTAGTTGCCTTACCGCTGCAACCTGTTGTGGTTGGTAAGAAACCCAGCAGTAAGGTGGCAAGTTTGCATCTTCCCTCTAAGATATGGGCAACTGTGGCAATCTATTAGGGTCCAAAGCAATCGCAAGGTTTGTAATGCAGCACCGTATAAGTCTTTGCAACCAATTTCATCTCAAATTTCCTTGTTTTTTTTCTCAGCAAACTGCATGACTAAGACCTTCCATCGCTGAGCTTTGTTGTTGTTTTTTGGCAGTTTCAGTCCTCCATACACAGCGACATGGTGCAACTTAAGGTGAATATGGCGCAACTGTTTTCACGTCATTAGTGATATAGTGGAGTAATTTGAAAACTACAACAGCAAGCATCTGCTCCTTTAAAATCCTTTAAATGTACACTTCACAATAGTTAAGATTTGCTTTAGTTTTTCCTGTGCGATTTACAATATGTGATAGATGAAGCAAAGACAATGTTAAGGCATTTTTTGCAGTCAGAGATGCAAATTTAACCCAAGGGAGGGAAGTGAAAATCGCACAGAAAAGGATATGAAGCCGGTAAATGCAAGTGATACGTGTTAAGACAGCTTCATTCACAACTTCAAGTTCCTTTAAATCAATCCCGGCTACCCATCCATACCCAAACAGACCAATAAGAGCTGCCAGATCTTCCAAAAGAAGAAAACAAAAACAAACAAACAAAACAAAAGCAGGTGGGAACACAATAGATGGATGAGAGAATGCAACAGATCCATGCTCATCATCTGAACAATAGAATTAGGAAGACTTTTTCTAGCATCATTTTCTGTGTGTATGTTTAGGGGGGTATCGTAACCATTACAACCAAAATCAGTCATTCACTGACATACACACGAAAAACGCAAATGTTAAGTACAGCGTTTCATACAACAACATGACGGGAAAACCTTACACTATGAAAACCAATCAAAACAACACAATTCAAGTAAAGCCTCCCAAACTGAAAAAAAAATTATATATTTATATAACATATTTTGAATCACTTGGAATTCTTGCATCTCAGATTTAGATTACGCTGCTTATAAAAACAGTACATTCAACAGGTACATCAATTATGGAGCAAAAATATAGCAGAGGTAAGTTAAATGTATCGGTAATTGCTATTGAAAAGGAAACAAAATACGTAATTACAAACAGGCAATCTTTACTTCTATTCTGTTAAGACTGTAAGAAGGTTTTTACTCAGTTCTCTGGACACAGACCAATGCAATAAACCAGCAGAAATACAGCACTGTCTTTTTGTTTTTGCAGATCTAATATGTGAGCTGTGCTGCTCTCAGAGAGAAACGCAAACAAACAGCAACAACAGATTGAAAGTTTTGCAGGTGGAAGTCGGGGGAGGTGGCTTGTTTTGTCTCTGCGACGGAATCCTTTTCAAAAATCAGACGCTCGGAACGAGATTTCAGAGAATTGCAGTCTGCAGCTACACTTCATCCAAAACTCACTCTCATGCATTCACACACAAAATGAGTCTTTGCACAGTTTCATGTCATTCAAAATAATACAAATGTTAGTTTAATAATTAATATATAATAAATGGATAAATATGATAATGGTATTCCCACTGCTGCTCAAAGGTTTGTCCTTGTTTTTTGAAAGAAAAGTACATTCGTATTTAATTCATATTTATATTTGTTACAATTAAAAAAAAAAAATGGTGAGAAATGTTGCAATAGTCCCTCTGTTCTGATGGTATAAAGTATTCTCAAATGAAAGTATATCCTGGTAAAACGACGAGTGTTTGTTATACATTCATGACCACACTGAGTTTTGGATCTAAAGAAGCAACATATTTGGCTAGTCGAGTGCTTTGGATGCCTCCTTAAAAAAAAACAATTTTATTCTGAAACTCAGTGTTCCTGTTTTAAGAACTTTCCTGTGGCAATAGGCCACAAACATT
Source organism: Pelmatolapia mariae (assembly GCF_036321145.2). Lineage (NCBI taxonomy): Eukaryota > Metazoa > Chordata > Actinopteri > Cichliformes > Cichlidae > Pelmatolapia > Pelmatolapia mariae. The sequence goes on along the minus strand of NC_086236.1, from coordinate 6,737,790 downwards.
GGTGTTTACTACTCCCTTCAGAGACCAGCAGCACCTCACTTACAAAAACACATTGAATGAAACTGCCTATTCAGGGTTTCTCAAACTCTGATGTACTCATCAGTGAACCAACCCCTCCTACTTCTTTCTCTTCTGCTTGGAGGCATTTTAAGTTGTCCTCTAGGGGGAGTAGTGCACACCGTTGTATGAAAGAGGGGTCAGCGACCTTCGTTAACCACTGGCTGCCAGAGAAAAATGTGTATTCTTTTATTGGTTAGCAAATGATCGCCTGAGGCTGCCTGTCATTAGGTGAAACTGGACCAAGGTATACAGTGCTACACCAAAAACTACCTTGCGATTACTGGTTGCAAGCAGAGTCAAAGAATGGCCTGTAGTTTGCATGGAGAACAACAACATGTCTGTAAACACTTGCCAACTAACTGCCAAATGGTAGTGAAACCAAACAGTGTGATGCAAACTGAAAATGGAAACAGTCCACCGTCAAAATAAAAGCTGCACCTTGTGATATCTGACTATTTCATGTAAGCTATAGCAGACCAAAGCGATCTGCCAGGTTCTGGTGCAGCACTCCTTTGCGATCATCAGCCAGCAGCTTCCTGAAACCACTTGCCAACCAGTCGGAGTACACATATTTTCAGGTTCTATGACTCTGCGACTGATGCCTTACATATAATGGAAACATCAAACTTCTACCATGATAAACTTGCATTTGCTAATATATGGAGTCCCAGGAGCACAGGAGTAATGGTTGCTGAAATTGGGCCTCTGAACACCTACATAGATGTATTAAAAACGATAAGTTATTTATAACCAAAGGATTCACTAAATGATTTACAGTATTTTTTATCATTTCACATTATATTAGACGAAAACTTTTCTTTAAAACAAACAAGGATGCTTATTGTAAACATCTGAGCAGCAGCATAATAATCATATTTATTTTTACATAGAGTCCAATTAGTTTATTTACATAAAAAGAAATAATCACAGGAAATAATAACAAAATGTGCAAGACATCCAAAGGTGCACTATCTATGAAAACACTTGAACATGTGCAACTCATATAATTTATCATTTCGAAAAGGTGAAGTAACTAAAGTGTCTAATATAAAGTAACTCAAGGGTCACCTGACATTTACAATAACAGGACAAAGAGCACAAGCTTGATTTCAAACCGCAGGCTCATCATACCAGTACAAATAAAATGTGATATTTGGCTGTGGAAGAAAGGGGCGGAGAGTTAATGTGGGGAAAGGGACAAAAGTGATGACCCACGCCTATTTTCAAGCAAGCAAGTCCACCGTAGGTAAGGCAAGATCAATTGTTCTGTATCTCCTGGGTGTGACAGAGAGGACTGGATCAAACATCAAAACTGCTGCACAGTGACTGGCAGCAAATTAAATTCAAGAGGCAGGTGAGTGAAGAAGCAACTGACAGAGGAAAGCATAAGGCCAAAAAACGAAGAAGAAGAAAAGAATATGTGACAAATTTCAACAACAAACAACAGGAAGTTCTGGTAATTCTTTAACTGCTAATCAAAAGCAGTTCGTAAAAGGAAGATGTGAAATTCTTAAATCACTTAAATGTCACTTAGATGTCTGAATGGACTTTAAAGAACCCGATTCTAACTAGAATTTTAATTAAACCATCAAATTTGGTGCAGAGAAAAGTGCTACTTTATTCCATTCCTCGCTTAAGCTGCTATGGTGAGCACACGCTGAGGATTTAATCATTATTTACCTGCTTTTCTGTTTCCTTAAACATGTTCCAAGTAATTAAACATCACGCTTTGTTATCAGGGTGACAAAACCACTTTGCTTACAGTTGACCTTAAGATATCTAAACATTTACCACTTTGATAAAACACTTCTGTCTCTCATGCTTGATAAGGTGAGACCTAATCACCACCAGAAAAAAGAAGTAGCTCTTGGATGTGGCCTTCTGCTTTGTTTCTGTACTGCATGTTTGGACATGGCACTGGGGGGCTCAGGCAAAAACAAAAGAAAAAACAAAAAGGGAAAAAAAAAACCAAAGACTTCCTAGAAATATTTACACCACAGATACAGGCACTTGTATATCTTTGGTTGGAGAAACCCAACATTGCAAGAGTAATGCATTCACAGAGCTTTTGTGTCCCTTATTGTATTTCCAGGGTCCACTAGGCAACTGGTAAGTCGTGTTTTTGTTTTTTTAATTAATTTCTTCTCTTTCTTTAATTTTGTCCATGTTACAGGTAAGTCCTGCCATTCTCTGATGTCTTTTTAACCCTCTGACAACGCCACCTGCAACAAAAGAAATGGAATTCAGTTTCAGTAATTACAGAAATTTATGATACCAAAATCTGGTGATGTAGCAAAGAGCGGTGAAATTGTGACAGAAGAAGACAAGAGTCTTGTTTACTTGTCTGTTTACACACAGACGCATTTTGCAAGCATTTAACCCCCCACCCCCCATCCCTCTTTTTTTTCTTCCAGCTGATCACTCAGAGCTGACGCACTTTACTGATGTTTATTTGGGAAACACGACTGGACTTTATCAGCTATTGGTGACTGTTCCAGTGCATCACCTGTTGTTTTCTGCTGCAATATTTTGAGTGATTTGTGCTATTTTATTTTGAAAATTTACATCTCAGCATCCTTAAGAAAGTGGTACACAGACAGTATCCAATTCTCATCATATCTGTCTCGGGATGCAACTATCCATCGTTTTTTTCCCAGTTCTGATATGATACAGATACTCTGGCTTCTTTATCTGTTGATACAGAGAACAGACATGATGCCAGAGTGAAATTAAGTTAACAAATCAAATTAGTAAGCTGGACTTCCTGCTACTCAGAGTGAGTATGAACCTTTCCTTTATGTATAAGGCAACATTAGGTTCCACTTTCACATTGCTTTCCAAACAATAGAAGCTAAATTATTGCTAGCAAATACAATTGAGAAGATAATTTCACTTAACAGGAAGTCATTAGTAAAATAATGACAAAAGGATCACGACAAATAACATGAACTATTTCTGCTACTCAACTCTACTTTTTTGTTCTAGTCTCACTTCCAACATGTGAAATAGAAGCGATGACATATAGGGGAACTAACAATATTAATAACAACAACAACAACAGTAAATAAATTGATAGAAAATGCTTAAGATCCCATGAGTGCAGTAAAGCTTCCCAGCAATTGTTATAGAAAACATAAGCAGTGGGGAAAGTGAGCAAGAGAAGCAAACAGGACAAGCTCTGTGTTAAACCACTGGACCACCAAGAAAAACAAAAACAAAAAAAAACTGCAAACATGGCGCTGCATTTGTGAAATCCTTTCAAACTGCTGTTTGTTTGCTGTTGTCTTCCCACCAGCAATGAAGGGAAAATAAACAGAGCAAGACTGAACTGAACAGCTTTGCCCGCAGGTCAGCACCCTGTCACAGATCAAGCTTTGTAAGTGCAAAACGAGACAGGTGCGCAATCAAAATATCAGGTCCCTATGCGTGGCCACCAAATACTGCAGTGCGGAGAGGTAGCAGTGGATAGTTGATGTTAAGCACCAGTGTAATGGTTATCACTGGTTTAAACCCAAGCTGGGGCTACACCCCGTGCCTGTGTGGGGTTCCTCCAGCTTCCTCCCACAGGCCAAAGACATGGATCTCAAATTATCTGGTGAATCGTCAGTAGATGAGAGGTTGAATAGAACCTTGTATGCTGCATGTATAGTTATGAATGTGTGGTTAAATGTGGCTTGTAGTCTCTGGAATCTGAGTGTTTGACATTTATGTGCCTCACAAATTTCAGCTCCAACAATCTAACCCGGAGACAATGCTTCATAAGCTTAAACACACATATTATATCTCCTTGTGTTTGTTACGTTAGAGACATCAAAGAGTCCATCTGTTTGCTTGCTGGTGGTCTCCAGTTTAGAACGAAACACACAGACCAATGAATATGTGGGAAACTGCCAGTTACTGGACTGGTAGTTTGGGTGTAACCAAGGCAGAGTCATGCAGAGGTAAACACACCAAGAAGACAGACATACTGCACTGTTTGTTTTGCTCCTCCCTTCAATATTTCAAACTAAGAGTCCCAACATGAGCTCTTAGATAAAGAAATCTGCAGCTGTTGCCCCACCTTCCTTATCCAAGCAAACAAAAAAAAACAAAACAGCTATGTTAAAATACTTTCTCTCTCAACTGGTGTGAACTTGCTATGTGTATAGGGAAAACGAACTGTGCTACATGCAACGAACAATAAGGTCAAGAAGGACGAACTCCCTTCACCTCTGGAAGTGAGATGCAACTACTTCATATACCAGGCACAGTCAAGGATCATTACAATGATGTTCACCCAGACTTTTACACCAAATCTTACAGCATTCGGACGTCTTTATTATGCTATCAAGGGAAGCTTAAATATTCTTTGATTTGGTTTGGAGTTTGTAAGGAGTTCATGTGCCAAAACAAACAAACAAAAAGCAGAAATAGCAGGAAATCAGCAGAGTCATTGATTGGAGCGAGTCTTTGACCGATCACTGGTCAGTTGATACTTGACTGAAACTACCTGTTGAAGTCATATAGCACTGCTGGTGTCTGTTGTACCTTCTCAGGACAGAAGTCAGGGTTGGTTTGTCGCACTTTGCCAGGCCGCCCCTTTATGACTGCATAGCAGAACATAGTGATGACCATGACAAACAGGAAGTAGCTAGTGTGCATCAGGTGAAGGTTGATGAGGGAACGGTCGTCCTAGTAAGACAAGCGTTAAAAGACACAGTTTAATGTCACAGAGTAACTTCAGGTTGTATTTCAAGCAGAAGGCTACAAGCTTGATTTCTTTATTACTCACTGGACAAGTTACCTGTAGTTTTTGGTGAAGGTGGTACACTAAAAAAATATAATTCTTATAATAGTTACCGCATGCATGTGGGTTTTCTCATAACAGCTGCAGCTCCATGTTAAACAGTTCAGCCATTTCTCGTTAGAATAGGTCTTAACATGTCTGCAGTTATCAGGTGTATTCTTCAGCTGCTGCTCATACTTACTGTGCTGCCTGCGTCAATACCTCAGACAACAGTATGTGATTTTCCTCTGAACTCCACTTTGCGCCTCCTCCTCAAAATGCATCATCAAAAATTCCTCAAAATCACAAACGCGTTCCCTCATTGTTCAATCTTGCCTTTCCATTACTGTAAGTACCTAATGAAGGTTCAGGTGAAACTTAAAAACTCACACTGACACAAGGTATTCATGGTTAACTGATGCGTCGTCTCTACAGGTGGGTAGTTTATATTGCTCTCCTTAGGCGACAGAAACATTAATTATGCGAGATGACGGTACAACTTAATGGCCCGCTCTTTTTACATAGCATAATTAAAGCAGAGCCATTATAATCATGTCCAAATCTGTATTTTTATTCATGCACTCTGTCAGAACAGCTTCAGATTCAGAGTTCAAGATCATCCTTCTTTATCTTAAACTGGGCCTTGGTGCAACACTTCAGTTAATCCTCAGTCTGAAACGACGTATTTAAGATCTCTTCCTCCTGCTCTTTAACCCCAACTTTCTTTGATTGGCTGCCCTTTATAAACAAAAGTTTTGAACCGCCGGGAGGGACTAATGTGCAAAACACTGATGTGAAAGAGTGTTTATAGCAGTCTGAGGCCTGAGCTTTTGGTTCACATGGATTACTTACACGTACGATAACCTGATTAATCTGAAACTCTGGCGGTATGTAACGTGAGCCTCCAACACTGTACCAGTACATATATTGGGGAAAAGCATATTAGGCCCACTCTAATGATAATTTAATTCCAGCCTTGCTGGTACATTTGCAGCTCAAATGCAGCTCACTGTTCCTGGAACAACCTACGCCCATCAGTACAGATCTAAATGCCTTTAGGAATAAACTACGGGTTTAGGAACATTTACCCCTAAATGATCTCTCTGTGTTACAATGGGTTAAAAAAAAATACTATCGACAAAGTATACTATTCTTATTGTCAGTCATCCTACTTGTTTAAATCATGGGGAAATTACACTAAAAGGATGTATATCACAGAAACTTCATGTCAATTTATTTTTTACTTTTACGTATTTAAATAAAATGAGACATAAAGAACTACTGTTGAAATTCAAAAACTGTGAGGAGGTGTGGTGACTCACATCTGGAACAATCACGGTAAGTTTTGGGTTGAGTGCGTGGTACACTTTGCCAATGGCTCCTTTGTAACACCAGAAGGGGTTGTAGTCCTGACTGTACTTGGTATCTGAGTCGCGGACTGTGGTGAACACCTTGTACCAAGATGTGGCATTGGTGTACGTCTCTGGCACGCAGTGTGGTGGCTGCCTGCAAACAAAAACACAGGGGCTTCTGTTAACTGGTGCAGTGGAACGGTTCGCACCATATTATAGCAGAAAAACGTACAGATGTTGTTGCTGTTCATCTGCTCTGTATATTTTCTTATGTTTATTTGTGTCAAACAGCCTTATTATGAAAAATTGCTTATTTGGGTGACAACAGATTATCCATCCTGACAGGAAGAAAAAAAAATGCGACACACAGATGCCACAGCTGCTGACAGGGGGAAAAAGCACAAGAGCAGACATATCAAGAGGTTTTGATCAATTTAAAATAATAATTATAGTAATAAATAAGTAAAGTAAAAATTGTGGATAACAATTTCTTAATGTATAATTTCACATTATGCAGTTTACAACTGGGCCACCAGAGGGCTCTAAAGCAGTATCCAAGGCAACTGATCCAATTAAACAAAATGACTGTCTGCAAATAATGGTAAAGTACTGCTACTACACTAATAAATGGCATAGTTCAGTAAAACATAACAAATGAAGCTTAATTTGTCTGATGGAGCCTCGCTCGCACTGCCAGTTCACACTCTACACTTTAGCAGCACTGCTTTGGCTATCTTTAGTTTTACAAAGTGACAAGTCATCCTATCACTGATCTCAAGTACTGCTGATGTCCAGGCCCGTGTTTCATCATATTTGCAACATGCAAGGTAATGCAACTTGCACCTTGAGTACCTCTTGCTTATCTTGACAGATTCAACTAATCAAAATGAGCGGCATATGTGTGTTCCTTGCATGGGCACGCAAAAGCCCTGCAAAAACATTTGAGTCACTCATTTGCAAAATGTAACGCTGTAGTAACAAAGTACTTGCAAATCACTTTAACTGCAGAGCTACAAAAGGAAGCTGCACATTACTGCACAGTTTGTGGTTTCTCAAATGGTTCAAAATAACAAACAACAACAAAAAATGCATGTTTCTGTAAAACAAGGCAACACAGACTTATTGCCTTTACTGAATGATAAACTCCTCAAAGCTGCATTTCATTTAGCCTGCATCAGAAAGCTCAAGACTAATTTAGTGCGCTTGTTCCCTTGAGTTATGGAGGCAGTCCAACTCACACTGTGACTGGGAAGATATTGCTGGCCGCTGTGATGGTCATGCAAGTGCTGAACACCACCTGCTCGCAGTGACCGTGCAGAACACAGTCGTCCGAGTTCCAGGATACGGGCAGAGTAAACGTGATGTTTATTTCTTCATGAGCTTCTCGGCCTACAGGCAAAACAAAGACAATGAGAGCAGCAGAGATTGTTTTAAACTTTTCATGACAAGATGTCACCAACTCATTTCTTTCACATTTTAATCACAATGTAATGTTTTTAAGGCAGCCTCGTGTTGCATTTCAATGACCCCAGGATCAAGCTAAAAACCTCTGAGCTCTAAAGCGAATATCAGAGGTATGAACAGTCCAAACAGTATGAATGCAACTCCTGCAGCAGGAGGCTCATACCAAGCTACCCCCCTGATAACTAATGACAGGCTGATTTTGTAGGCTTATGCAATATTTTTCAAACTGCAAAGGAGATTAGAGGATTATCAGTCAAACTGAGTGAACTCCTGGGTGTGACTTAGGACTGACGTGTTCATCCAGATGGAGGAGACAATAGAGAAAACAAAAGGAATTCTCACAAAGTCCAAAAACTGTTCTGCTAGGCAACTTGTGCTTTATACAACTCTAGTTTAAACAGATGAGAAACTTTGATGTACAATAATAAAAATAAGCATTTATACTAAAAAAAAATAACCTGTCATAGAACTAATATGCAGCACTTGCATTTGATTTTTCTCTCCGAGTAATACATTTGTTGCCATTCAAATTCAAGATAATGCTACCTGTTCCTGACTAACAGCTCAGCCAGTCACAACACCGGCACATTAAAATAAAAGACAAACTAGGGCCTCTTTATGAAATTTAATTTACAAAATAAGGCTGCAGGATATAATTTTAAACACGAATCAAGGTGAGACAGTACAGTTCAGATGAGTATATTTTGATGTTCTGTTACATAATCAGTTTCATTCAGAAAGTCATGCCAGCGTTTGGATCTCTGCCCTCAAGAAAGACTCAAGCAAACCCCACCCTCCACTGACTTTCCAGTCCAACAAGAAATAATAGCATAAAGTCTGAGAAAGTTACTCCAACCAGCTGTATGCATGACAATAATAGTTCATCATTATCCATTAACATCGACAATAACAATAATTTTTGGTTTGTGTAAACAGGAACTAAATTGCTTTCTTTGAATAGAGAATTGCAGATGACTACCTGGTTTTTAAGGGTTAATTTGGATCTAAAATGACACATTCAACACAAAAGTCAATGACGCAAAGTGACTGAGGCAACAGGAACCTGCAACCAGAAACCTGCCCTTAAAAGGAGAGCATGGGTCACTCCGAACAGACACAGCGATGATCGTGCCACTAAACTTGAATCACAGAGTTATTTATTTTAAATGCAAAATTGATCTTACTGACAATTCAGCAGACGTCTTCTTTGACAATTTCCACCACCATTCGTCTGTTTCACTCCAGACCTGGCAGGTACACACACGTACACTGCTGCTTACCCAAATAAGTTCAGTGCTGAGTGTGATGTAGTTTGGATGAGCAGCTCTTATAATTTGGGTAAAAACTGTTATTTGTTGCCAATGTTTTACCTACGCTGTCAGAAGACACATACAGGCATGTTTGCTTGACTCTCTTTATTAGAATACTGATTAACATTAATGCATTCCCCAGCCTCTTACAGTTGGACATGTACAAAGTACATTTTCGGTTTTTTATCATCATTTGCTTTGGTTTCCTGTGATAAATGACTTAATTCACTCATATAATTAGGACAATCAAAATGCAAGGAAGCCACAAGCCACAATCTGCCCTTTTTCAACAATCACAATCACGAACACACTCCCTCTTACACACTAATAATAGCCGTTTCCTGATAGCTGTCCTTGTTTAAAAGCAGCGCATTCTGACTGCATGTGACATTCTGTAAACTGCAGCCATTTCCAAATAACCAGGCTTACACTCTCTCCAAACAAGCGCTGCATTAAAGTAATATAAAAAAAATCATTTGACTAAAAACTTTGCCTCTAAGTAATAAAAAATAAAAAAATTGGACTTCATGTGGACATAGTAAATCCTGAACTTTGAAAGTTGGCTACATTAAGCAGAGTCTGTTAGCCAGAAATCTGCCAAGTGTAATGTTTCACACATTTTTTTTTAACATGCCTTCCTCATTCCAACATGCAGCACCTCAGAAACGAAGCAACAAGAAAACACACATGGTCTTTCAGTGTGTATGAGCACTTTAGACAAAAAGGAAAAGTTCACTAACGCACACTCAGATAGGCCCGCAAACACATTCAGAAGCTTCACAGCTTTTAGGAATTCACGTTTCACTTTGACAGGTGGACACCGGGATCAGCTTAACGTTACACAACACCTCTGCTGTTTGCTCACCATGTTGAAGTAAAGTCACAGCGCAGAGAGGTAAAGTAAAAAGCCCAACAGAAGATGCGTCTGACATCAGCAAAAGGCTTCACGCAGCCACAACGCAAAAACTCTCCACACTATAGAGAACACACGTTTCTCCCATGATAATTAAAGAAAAGCACCTGTTGCATAGCACGAGCAATGAGTGTAGAATTCATCCGAGTTTCCAAACTTGCCTTTCCATGAAAGAGTTCAGAGCAAATGCGGAATTCCTAATTTGTTAGATACAAAGATATCCTCTGCTAAGCAATGTCTGAAAGGCCTGATCACCACCTGTTACATCAAGACTCCTGCACCATTTTAAACAATCGAAACAAATGCTTTTTAATACCTGAAAATTAAGAAATAAGAGCAAATAACACTGATAATAATGTATTATATTTTTGCCTTTTATAGACAAGACACACTACTGCTTGGTATACAGCTAACTGTAAAATCATCCCAACAGCACAGTATTTAAGGCTCGCCTTTACATGAAATTAAAGCGAATCTCTGAACTTTTGGATGCTGGCCAAACTAAACAAGGAAGTTGAAGATGTATGGTACACTGACAGCCGTTTGAGCCACAGCTGACTTAGCTGTATCCTATTGATTTTAGATAAAAGGGTATGCTTTTTAACCAGTCTTAAAATACCTTGTGCACATTTAATACCTCTTACAAATTTAGGGGAAATATAGAGGCAATTAAGAACTTGACCGATTTTGATTTCAACCTTTAAACGACCCCTAAAAACCAACATATTGTTGTGAAACATTGTTTTTAGGCTACTCTACATCTGTATGAGCTGGCATGTATTAGGAGTACATCTACCACCTGCAGTGGCAAGTAACAATCTTTCTTCTTCCTTAATCGAAGCTACAAGGCAATTAGACACTGTATGACAACAACACGTGGCATTTTGGAAATACTTCTGGCTATGCAACCTTCATGTATATTAACTGGAATCGTGTGAAAACAGGTTTTTTTTTTTACTGATGTAGATAAACAGGGAAGTAGTTTATCCTACTTTACAAGTCAAACTGACTACAGAGCAATCAAAGCTAGCAAAGAAATATGAGAATCTACCTGAGAGGCCTACTTGCTGCCCCAGCACCGTGGCATACAGGTGGGTGATATTGCGAGAATACCCTCCAAATGGACGCTGAGGGTCCAGCGTGAGGGTGATGGGGACTGAGATGTTAATGGGCCCCGAGTCCTCCAGCAGTAGGGGAACCTGAGTGCTGGAACGAGCCTGGCCGCTAGTCACCACCATGCTCTCCGGCGTGGTTGACTCGTTCAGGCCGTGCTTTATCGTTTCATTCTCTGACACGCAAAAGTCCAGCTCATTGAAGCGCAACAGAAAGGTGTTCCAGTCCTGTGTAAAAAACAGTGAACATGTTTTTAACTGCCAGACATGACAACATGCTGCCATTATTTTGAAATACCATGCACAGAAATTCATGTACAATGTTGCTGTTACTGTATGCATTTGTAGACAATATTTAACCTATGTGCAATATTTAGTTTGGTTACAATGCATCCAAGTGTTTAACTAGAACAACCTTTTCATTTGCATATGCCTCCTGTTCAGATTTACATGCTGCACACTGTGCAGAGAATATGTATAGTATATCATAACTTGTTCCCTCTGCATGCCGAGAGCTAGGGCAGAGCTAGTTGCTTAGTGCAGATTGTTTGATTGTCAGCTTTATCATCCAAAAGCTACCTGATCAAACTTCATAAATCCTGACTGAGAGATGGTGCATGACCAAAAGAAGAATCCATGAAATTTCTGTGCAGGTCCAAATCATTTTCTTTTGAACTGGGCTTGGCAGAGCACCATGTGCTCCAAATGCCCCTTAAATCTGACTCACATCAGAGCCAGGTGAAAAGGGGTCAGATACATATATACCCCACTTTATCCTACAAGAAAGCTGTTTTCAGTCTTACAACCTGTAGTGCAGTTGAAGCATGGTTTTAATAACAAAAAAAATGCATCCTTTAGTCATAAAGCAGGCAATAAAGATCACCACCTGACATTCAGCATTAGTAGTGATCACACTTTACCGTTTTAGGACCACATAATTTCATCTACTTCAAAAAACTGCACGGGTGTGCCTTACCTCGGTCAACTCTGGAGACTTGATCTCTTTAATCTTGAAGAAATAACCAATGGTCAGGAAGGCGATGGCCACTGCACTTACACTGATCATAAAAATGACCAGAGGTGGACGGTTGTTGATGTAGCTTCTCAGGTTCTCTATAGGATTTAACAAGTACACCTGCACACAGACAAACACAGATTAGCTAATATTTAAGTATGAGAGAGAGTGTGACTTGCTTTGCATCGAGGTTTGCGCTAAGAGACAAACTTAACTTAAATGACTGATACAAGGCATATGAGCATACGTGTCACTCACGATGACAAAGTGGTGCATTAAATGCTTTAAACACAGCATTAGCAGTGATCACAGTTTCAAATCAGCTGCTAATACAGAGGTGTAAAAATGAAGAAAGAAAAAAAAGTTTGCTTTTGAGTCCAGTTTAAGATCGTGCACAGACTAAACAGCAACAAATATGCTGGGCTGACACTTAAATCTACCTTTAACCTTTAAAAATTATGCTTCAGAGTTACTCTGCACCATACAATTACATTGTCTGAAATTTAAGCAAATGAGGCCATTTCTGGCAGACAGTTCGCCACCAGAGTCATCACTAGTGACGCATTATAGGCAAACCACATTTAGATGATCTGTCTTGCCAGCACAGGGAAGCGAATACTTATGGTAATGGTTTATTGTGTATTTTGTTGTACAACTGTGCATCATCATATATCATCAGCATGAAATAACACTATAATAAATGTATTCAGCATTGTAGCTGGTCAAGCCTCACTGATACAGTTCTTCATATTCTGATAATAAACTGAGACAGCATTAATGTTGTTAAATGACACCGCAGTCAAATCAGACTGGTATACACAAATTGGCCACAGGTTCTTCAAAAATGGCACTCAACTGGTTCAGCAAGTTGCTTTGGCTGTGGAATTATTTAAACAGGACATTTATCAGCAGCGCTACCTTTAAAAAAATCTTCTCACTCAATCAAATAAAACTTTGAAAATTGCACTGATGCTTTGGAACAGAATATATATCTAATAAAATGCAAATTATTTTACACTTGCAAAGCCAGTCAGATGGAACTATGCAGGCAATAAACTCACGGCCTTTGACATGATGTTTACCACGATGGGGAACTAAGATAAACTGTTGGCTCAAATAATTACAGCACCTCTACATCATTCAAGGATCCCCGTGTGAGCTTTTTATGCATGTTTACTGAACTCATTGCCCTGTACCGAGTGTGCAGTACAGTAAGCAAGGACATTTCCGCGTATTTGCTGGAGCCATGTGACTTTATCTTTCTCTAAAGTTGTCAAAACATCCAACTGTATACTGAAAGATTTCAAAGAATTAATGCAAAATGTTGATGCAACAGAACTGGGACGATAGTGTGAACATCTAATTCTACAATTAACGCCCTACCAGAAGAAACCGTCGATATTATGACAGGAAATCGTTTAAAACTGCAGACGTGCGTTAATTCAGCTCTGTGTTTAAACGACAGGCAGGTGACAAGCTCTCAGTAACATACTACGACTCGGGTCGCTAGCTACCTCGACAAAGTGACAGAGCTGGCTAAATTAGATGAAAAGCACGCACAAGCTGTCCTTACCATTTTTCCCGTGTGTTCCTCTGACGGATGCTAGCTGGAAGGTTCGTTTCGGGCCACAATAACAAGGCAGCTAGCTCTCTGCGAAGCTAGCCTGTGCTGCTAGCTTACTCGCTTTCCCGAAGCTAGTCCCTGTTGAATATCCCGCGGAACAGCAAAAATCGGTGTTCGCTTGAGACAGCCGGGCTTTCAGCACACCAAACACCGTGTGTACTGCTTCCCATTCTTTGCTCTATAGCTCACTGCTGCACTAATGAGAAGTATTTTTTCTCGTACAGCCTGGAACAACGTCAATGTCTCCGGGTCCTCCCTCTGCCGACATATCGTCCGCGCCCCCGCACTGCGTAGTAAAAACGTCGCACCGCACCGCCGCAGTCGCGTTATTTTCATAGAACCTGCGCCTGAAAATAGACGTCAGGACGTCGGTGATGCACAGGCTTACGTAATTTACGTAGAGTACAAGCGATTCAGCACAAATTATTAGAGCTTTGTTGCAGCGTTAAGGTACCATAGGAAACGAAAGGTTTGAAAGGGAACGTCAGACGTTTTCGTTTTTCTTCTTTCTTTTGTCATGTTTCCAAATGTCCCATTGTAAAGGGTTGAAAAGTCGTAAAAAACGGATCCGTTATTTATGTTATGTATTTACGAAAACCAAATAATAAACCATCAAGAAATTAGCTTGTTCCAACTCAGGCATCTAAGGTACACTTTTAGTAAGATATTTTAATTGCCGTCTGCTATGCTAGTATTGGTACAACCAATACTCCAAAGTCTGAAAAAGTTAATATTAATATTGTTTAAGAAATTTAACTTAACTTATATTACCCTCAAAATCGACCTTGCCCTACTTTTCAATAGACACACATTTTGCTTTGTTCTTTTAAAAAAAAGAAAAAAGAAGAAGTTTTCAGCACTTATTTTCAAATCTTTGCTCAAATACACTATTGTGGGCTAATAAAAACATTTAAATGTTACGGTAACAGGGCTAAAATTAGAGTAACGGGGTTGCACAAGATAACAGGTTGAATGGATATATTTCTTTTTAGATGTAGAGTCATGACATGTAACAAATAAATACTCAGAAAAGCAGAAATGTTTTATTTTTGTTGTTTTTTTTTTATGTTTGGAATGTTTGATTTAAGCTGGGAAGCCTCCAAGCCCTCCCCCCACGCTACGCTGAAAAGGATAAACAGAAGAGAATGTTTGATTTATATGTTCGGTCTACCGTTGACTTTTTAAAATATGTTGAACAGTGGTTCAACAATCAGACACAAAATCAGAATAAAAACGTGGATTTATAACTTATTTGAATAATAATATTTGAAATTAAATTTAGTGGAAGCTGGAACAAGAGAAAATAGCTTTAAGAGACATTTTGTATTTTAATTAATATTTTGTATAATTACACCTGTCTCAGGACAGGTGTCATTTACACAACAAATATATGTTTTAGTATTTTCTGCATGGATTATTCTTAAATTCGTGCCTGGACAGAAAATATACTGCCTCCTGCAGTTCAGCCTTAGGCGCAGCAGAGGTCGCTAAAGGGCTAGAAACTCCTGTTTCTAGCCAAAACAAGCGTTTCAGTTTTCACAAATATGAGAAATGCAGTTGGCCAGAACTGAAATAAATCGCTTTTTACATGCTTTCGTTTATCGTACAGCAAAGTCAAGTTTGCCCACAAAGCGCTACTGTTTTTTCTAAAGCAGTTGATCGGGCTGTAAAGGATTTACGACAAGGTAAACTCGTTGATGGTACACGTTGAGAAGCGATGGACGTTGCAAACGGTGTTAAACCAAAAGACGAACTTGCACATGTGTATTAAAAAAAAGCGGCTGGTTGCGATGCTTGAAAAATGACTGCTACCAGAAGCCTGTTGCTGAAAGGATCTTTTCCCCATAACTGCAGTCTGCAGCCCATCAACTCTGAAATGCAACTACTCCAGAAATTACACATCATTTCCATAAACAGGGAATACTGGCATTGACCTAGGCCTCTAAACACAACTTCTCAACACACAGACCTTACATGTGGAACAATAAAGTTATTCAACTAAAACACAAAATTATTTTAATCCAGAAATGGATCATCTACAATGATGTCATCCAAGTTCGAAGATGGGTTGTTATCTCTAGTGAATTCCATGTTACAAATATAGAACATGTACCAGACATATCAGACAAATATTGCATTGTGACTAAAATAATAATAATAATAATAATAATAATAATAATAATAATAAAATCTTTAAAATAGCAATAGTAATTTAAAGCCTGGGAAGGTTTAAACTGAATATTGATTATTTCTGTGATTTAAATAAATGAACTATTCCTCATTTATTTCGTTAGTATATGTATTCCAAAATATGCGGGATTAATGTGCAATAGCTTTTAATTAAAAAACAAAACAAACAACAGGTAAAATGCCCATGCTTTGTGATACAGCTATTTATTTTGTGAACATTTGTTTTCTAGCGAAGTTTCTGATAATTCGTTTCATGTACGACAAATAAAATTAATTTAAAAAATGTTGGTATATTTTTAATTGATATCATTCTTTAGAGATGAGATTTGAAAACTAAAACAGCGGCAACGACCCTAACAGTACTTGATATGTATAAAATTATTGACTAATCAAAGCAAATCGAATGCAGAAGAAACTCTGGTGCGAACTCTATCACAATTTCCAAATATTATTATGTAATTTTTACTCTTTACCTCTCATTATTACGTTTCAACTGTTCCCTGAAACTTTATATACCTCTTTTTGACTGTAAATTTGGTCATATACTGTCATTGTTATTGATACGTTGCTGTTTATATTTGTTTAAATAAAGTTTTTGGAAAGGAAAAAAAGGCTGCAGCCCATGCTTCTTAGCCTACACACTAGCCCCTTTAGGATTGCTAGTTGTGTCAAGTTAATCGGGGTTAAGCAGAGAGTTTCCGGAAATGGCTGCTTGTCTTTTAAAATAAAGCGCGAAGTTTCCTTTTGGATCCAAATTAGGGCACCTCTTACTATTTTTGTAAGGGGACAGTTTCATGCAATTAGTACAAAGGAATTACATACAAGTCGTAAATAGTCGGAACTGTTCTAAATCGAACCACTACAAATTTCAGTACTTTTATTTTTGCGGAGCCAAACCGGAAGTGCTTTGCATATTTAAATTGCAATGACGCTGACTTAACGTCTCTGGGCTGTCCGCTAACAACAATGAGGAGTGCTAGCAGTTTAAAGCGTCCTATTACCGTTTACTCGGCTTCTCTAAGGTACAGTACATAAACACGTGTAGCACTGTTAGCAGCATGTTAAAGTATTTGTGATAACTGGTGTGCAGTCTATTAAGTAGACGTGATAATTTCCTGTGAGCGTAGAACACAGTGAGCATTGCTAATGCTAACGTTAGTGAGCATATCCACTTGCCTTCGTGTCATCAAACTTACACGTCGGATGTTTTGGAGGTGCGGTTAACGTTAACATTTGAAAATGCACGTTTGTGTAACTGAATAGGCATGCTGGTTTTTTTATATTTCAAATATGCGCAAATATTAAAATAAGTCGACGTGTACTTTGTGTCTTTTCCAAAATCCTTTATTAGCCTTGAACTGAAAACATTGTGTTGCATTAAAGTCACTACAGTAAAGAATAAACAAGATGGAAAAACTGTCCAGTGACACTCTAGAGCACTTTGATAGGTCTGTGTTCGTTAATCCTTTAAATTTTAGCTGTTTGCCATTATTCGAAAGCTCATATATGACATGTAATAGTCTTTTACTTCTTTGTTCTGTCTAACAGGGTAATCCTTGTGCTCTTTTGGTTTTTGTAGATTTGTGTTAGAGAATTGTAAGGTCATGTTTGTATGCATGGAGCATCCTGACCTTTTCCTCCTTTACTGCCTACTGCAAGATCAGTGAAATCTGTGTAATTTATCGTCGAAATGTAGGGCTCTTTTTTTTTTAACTTAACAACTCTGAATGGAGCCACAGAAGATATTGGAGCTTTACAAAGAAGGCTACACAGCCCATTACTATAAGTCAGCCTATCAACGTTACTAATAGGTGGAGAAACAAAATTCTTTTCCCACATGCGACTACTCTGCTGCAGCCTATTTATGCTTATCTTTAACTGTTAGTATTTTCATTATGATAATGCCATTTGTATAGCATTTTTGTAAGTAATATTTTTTTTTATCTATTTATTTTATTACCAACAAAATTTTTTGAAATGCAAAAGTAGCCTATTTTGACAATAAATAAAACTTATAACAACACAATAGCTTTAAAAGTAGTAAGACAAAAAAAAAAAACGACCAGTCTAAGTTTAATTTCGTGGGGTTTTTTGTTTGTTTGTCTGTTTGTTTTTTGGATTCGTAGTCCATTTCTTCAGGGATTTCTAATTGTTTTGTCAAAGCCACCTGGAGCCACAAGAGCGGGATCAAAGAGACTCGTGTGGCTCCAGAGTAGCACTGATTTAGGTCAGCATTGCATGAAATAACTCAGTTGTGTCATTAAAAACATTTTTATATGATTTTAGGTAAGTGCTGAAATATTACAAATAATGTTTTGTCATACTGGCCCTACTAGCTTTCCATTTATCGTTAATATTTTGTATTATACAACTATAAATTGTATTAAATTGCCTTAAAAAGGGATCCAATGTAATAAATTTGCCTTTATGAACCCTGCAGAAGCCCTGTAAATGTGCAGTGGGAAGCAATGTTACTGCTTAACTGGAATCAGGAAATTTACACTTGCAATGAATGCATAAAATATTGCTGAGTCATTGAACCTTTTATTAGAGCTGTTAGCATTAGGGTTTTTTTTTTTAGTATATTGTGATACCTTGTATTTAAAAGAAAGCTGTGTCATTAACCATTATGTCCTTCTGCTTTTTTTAGGTTCTGAACTGTTCATCATTGCAACTTAATGCAGAAAACTCTCATTTTATTGCTTCAAAAGACTATCGGCGTAGTCCTAAATCCCCCTGGGAAACTTGTTAGTTGTCAGAAATACTTCAGGTTGTGTAGGGCCTTTTCTGTCTATTCATGTGCTGAGCGTCTACCTTTGTCTTTTCATGAGTTACATTTTACAAGGAAAATCTCTGCATTATCCTCGGTATCCCAAAAGCACAGTCTTCTCCCAAACTATCCTCCCTGGCTTTTCCTGCATCGAAGTTTCTCCAATCAGCCGGATATGGCAGATCAGAGGTTTCTCGTTGAATACGCCAAACGTGGTACAGCAGGATGTAAGAAATGCAAGGACAAAATCCAGAAGGGAATAGTGCGCATAGGCAAAATTGTGCCAAACCCTTTCAGTGAGTCTGCAGGGGAGATGAAAGAGTGGTACCATGTGAAGTGTATATTCGAAAAGCTGGAAAGAGCCAGAGCCACCACGAAGAAGATCGAGGACATCACCGACCTGGAGGGCTGGGAGGAATTACAGGATGACGACAAGGAGATCATAAATAAACACGTTTCAGGTACAAAAGCCACTCAAAATGTAAATTTCACATTTTTAAAATGCTTATTATGCAGAAAAAATGTCTGTGAACATACATTTATTGTATATTTAAACCCTTCTACTGCTCACAGGCAATATTTAAGCCTTGGCCAAAGGAAAATTTTACCCATTATTGGAATCAGATCAAGCTCCTGTGTTCATAAAGTTAACAGTCAGTGAATCTCAGCTGCAGTGCACTTTTGATGTGACCTGATCTATTCTTGAAATTTGAATTCACAATCCCGCAAATCAGTTGAAGTGCAGCAGCTGATTGATATTCTAGTAGTATTGTGAATACATGTGGGATACTGATATGAAACCAGTGGCCCACACACACAAGAACTCTTGTTGTTGTTGTTGCTAAAGTTGCCTGACTGCATGTTTGGTGTGGCTCACATCTTCCCACCCAATGTCAACTTACTTGTTGTACCCGTACAAATAATTAGATGGCCTTTCAGTGAAGGCATGACAACATGTTTACTTAATGTTTGTCAAGTTAAAGCTGCAAAAATGTGTCTAAAATATTTGTCAGTAATTGACTCGCCCATTTATTATATATTTATTTATAGTTAAACAATGTCCTTAGGGAAAATGAGATTTAATTTGGATTTATTCATCTATATTAAACCTATGCAGGAGCAAACCCCTTTGAAACTCTACGCTGTAACCTGATGTATGCCTCCCTGGAAATGTAACTGAACGTAATTGTAAATTGTTTTGATTTTATTTTATTTTTTTGTAATTGACTGGAAGACAGTGGATCAACTTGAAGCCAGAAACTCAGCAGCTAGCATTTTGGTTGCAGTGCAAAAGAGAGAAGTATAAATGCTGTAAGCAACGTTGGGTACTTGCATAGGTTGTGTATAGATTTAGGGCATACATGCAACTTGTGCTTTCTTTGCTTCTCTTGAGGAAAATGATTAAATCCTGGTTTCCTTGTGTAGGCTGTTAAATGCAGGTTACAGGATAATGAACAAACAGCCACAAAGACTGTAGGCATGTCCTGGCTTATGTATTCATATAGCATTATACAGCAAACTCTTTGATATGTAGTCTTGTGACAGCTAGGTCCCATACACATCACTTCTGTGTGATCTCACTGGTATATTGTCAACATTAAATAAATAAGTTAGGGCATCTCAGGTCTTCTTTCTTCTAAAGTCACTCGCCTTGTCTTGCAGACTTGATGGCCAAAGTTAATGCAAGTCCAAAAAAGAAGGTGCAGGCCAAGTTGAACACCACCGGTCAGCTGATGGCTCCCCCTGCTGACCCATCTGTCAATGCGCCAAGGAAGTTTTCAGGCTTCACTGGTGAGTTATGATGTCAAAATTCAAGTCACTCAGAAAAAAGAAGAAACAGTCCTTATTCATTATTAATTTACACGTGTTAACATACAAAGAATTCACAAGATAGTCACTAGCAGTTGTGTAAACCAAATAGACACTTCACTTATATGCTTCTGGCTCTTTTGTATGCATAGAATGAAGGTCATCAACCTGCCAGGGACTGCAGGTGGAAATGAGCCCGTGTGGCTAAATCTGACAGTTTTCCATAATGGACCTAAATGCATACATTAATTAAAATAACATGAAAACACTTTAGAAAAGTAAACATAAACTTATGTGGGATCTTTAAAGCAGTTTTCTGTTAGTAGTTTCCCTTTGCAGCTTATAGCTCAATTACAGGTATCCACAAGTCAGCAAACTGAAGCAATAAACAGGTGGAAGCAAAACTGCTTTCATATTCCCAGTGGCGATGTAAACCACCAGTAATAAACTGGATTGAATAGGCAGGGAAACTCTTGCACTACAGTCTGAGGGCCAGGGCCAGAATAGGAATAAAAATAATATGAATATGGCGTGCTCTGAAAACAATGGTTTCAGCCAGTATCAGTGTTTTAGAGAATTTGGGCTTAAGTACAAAGGCTGACATTTTTCAGAATCCACTCTGGCCCCTTTATTGTGATCAATAAATCATGGTCTCTGCACTGTTCCCCTTCACTCTCCTCACAGCAACAAAGGCTGGCAGTTCTAGCAGCAGCCCTGGGCCATCCTCTTCCTCTGCCAAAGCCAGCCAAGGCAGCGCTCTGTCCACCCAGCTCTGTGACCCCCAGCACAAAGACTGCCTCTTCAGAGAGTTTCGCAAGCTCTGTGCCATGGTGGCCGAAAACAACAGCTACAATACAAAGACGCAGATTATTGAAAAGTTCCTCAGGAAGGGCACAAGTGGAGGTAGCTGTCTCTGTCTTATTTTTTTCTACCTTTTTCTTTATATAGACAAAATCCAGCACGTCATCTTTACATTTCTGTGAATTTTCTCCTTTGTCTTCCATCCTAGATAAGTTCCACGGCGATCTTTACCTGACTGTGAAATTGCTCCTGCCGGGTGTTGTGAAAAGCGTCTACAACCTCAATGACAAGCAGATTGTAAAACTCTTCAGCCGCATATTCAGGAGCAACCAGGATGACATGGTGCGCGATCTGGATCAGGTCTGTCGTCCATAAATCGTCACTCTTACAATATTTCGGTGTTCAAAGTGGACAGACCTTTAACACGAACGCAGAATTACAGGCTCTTGACATCGTGTCTGTTTTTGTTTTGTTTTTCCTTTTAAGGGTGACGTGTCTGAGACGGTGAGGATGTTCTTTGAGGAGAGTAAATCATTTCCCCCGGCTGCCAAAAGTCTCCTTACCATCCAGGAAGTGGACGCATCCCTGACCCGACTTTCCCAGCTGACGAAGGAGGATGAGCAGCAGAACGAGCTGGAGGATATTGCCAAAAAGTAATAAAAAACATAATCATTTTTTATATCAGTCAGGCTGAGTGTTAAAATGTTAAAAGATATGGTAATTCTTACAAATAACCCCAATAAGGCTGACCTTGGTGTTCGTAGCTGCACCTCTCCACGTGACGTCTTTGCTTTACTGCCTGTGAAAGTTCCGATAGCTCCGTAGAAGCAGGAAGACGTACTTAGAGATTTCATTTTCCAGTATTTATGGTACAATTATTTCCTTCCACTTATTATTTTTTCTTATGGCTTTTTCTATTGCCTGCATTTGTGTACTTTTCCCTCCTTTCTAGATTGCCTGCCTCGGGCATGTCTAACACAAACGCGTACATTATCCCATCTTTATTTGACATTCTCCCCTCCGCTGCAGCAGACACCAGGCTATGTTTGTTTGTCATAAATTGCATCTTGCAAGCTGTAAACAGACATGGACATTATTTTTTTGCTGTACCAAATAAAGGGTTTGCTAGCGTAATATAACATTAATAGGGCAAAAGCAAGTAAAGTGAACTTGCAGTGCTCAAGTGTTCGTCTTTCAGCTGCCTCTAATGAAGCAGGTTCTTTCTGAGGTGTGTGCAGCTTCCATTAATCACTTTGAGACATTTTAATCCAATCATTTTATATTTGTCATTTGTTTGCTTTTAGATTTTTTTCTTCCCAAAATGTTGTAATGCTTCAGAATTTGCTTCACAGTAATAATCTGAATTTTCCCTTCCCTACAGATGCACCAGTAATGACCTGAAATGCATCGTTCGCCTAATTAAGCACGATTTGAAGATGAACGCCGGTGCAAAACACGTGTAAGTATCTTTGGATTATTTAATTATTATCTTTGAACACGACAGAGGCAGGTTTATTTTACGCAAAGATGGAAAGTCTGAATAGTGAGGCCATTGCTTTAAATCTGCATTAAATCTGCATTCTCTCAAATGACCAGAAGAGGGCAGCTCCCCCAGCTTCAAAAAGTCAGACTGTGAAGAAGGTTATGAAAAAACTACCCTGTGACTCCCATCATCTGTGTTTATGTTCTTAATCTCTAATTTCAATTCTTTTTGAGCATAATAACATAATTTTTGTAAATTATGGCCCTCATTAGAGAGAAAAAAAGGACAAAAAAAAGTGCACACCAGGATTTTTGTGGCTGTTAGGCAACGTTATGGTGACTATGACCATCTTGTATGTGTAATTTATGATCTTTACCAACCTTTCATTCTTTGTGGTCATAAATTATACATGTCAGGTAAACATATGTGGGCTTCTGTAGAAATAAACAAAATAAATCAAGGCTACAGATGCACTGAAAAAGCATAATCCTTGATCCTAAAATGAGGGCATCTGTTAGGCACTGTTATGCTGTGTGAAGGCATTTAGAGAGCAGGGGTGCGCAGTAATTTTCCCAAAGGGGACCACATGACAAACTGGGACTGTTGTGAAGGACTTTACCAGTAATTTATGAAGAGACAAAAATAATATTGAGAAGAATTGAGTTCAGCTTATTGCTCGTCCCTGCCCTAGAGAGAAAGGACACTGTTGTGTTTTCTCAGTCAGATCCAGCCTGCCTGTGACATGCAGGCTGACCATCATGTGATCTGTGATTTTTATGTTTTTTTAATAGCAGCCTGTCATTGTTGCCTCTTTATGCAGCTTGGATGCAGTGGATCCAAACGCTTACGATGCCTTCAAGGCCTCGCGTAATCTGGGAGACGTGATTGAAAGGGTGTTAAGGAATCAGCAGGAGGCGTCCAATGGTTCAGGACCTAAGAAACTCCTCACTATCGAGGCCTCACTTATGACCCCCGTCCAGCCCATGTTGGTAAGGATTCCTAATAAAAAGTGTCAAATTTATACAGTATACATACACAGTGTTTGTCTGCTTTTTATCTCTCTGAGTCTTCATGTGAATGCAAAGCTGAGGTGTTTGAACCACAGTGATGTAAAAAAAAAAAGAAGTAGTCACATTTAAAAACTATGTGAGCTAATTCAACTTAATTAACTCAATTAGGGAATTGAGGGCGTCTGTCATCTGACCTTTCTGACCTCATAAATCACACGAGACACACATGCACAGTACAAAATTAAAATATTTACATAAGTATTAGGATACTTCCCCCCCCAAGCAATGGCCTCATTTATTTTGCTGATTTATTACACATGTCAGGGGACGGTACGGATGTTACCTGTGAAAATAAACCAGGATATAAATTAGGAATACAGACACGGTAACAAATTAAAAGAAAAAGTTAACCCCTGACCCTGGTGTGTGTTAGAAGGAAGTGAAGCTACAGATGAATATAAAGTTGCCTGGAGTGATCACCTTTGACCTGTGAGGAAGCAGCTCTAGCCTGATGGGAGTGGTCTATAAGAGGATTGGGTTAATCAGTGGTTTGATGAAAATGATGTGGATCCTATGCTGCAGCATTCACAGCCTTCAGATGTCAGCCTAACTGAACACCTGTGGGAGGAACTGGTCCTACATGTTGGTGCTCTTCGCCACCATCATCGTCACAACAGATGTTTTTTATTTTTTAGCAATTTAAAATGAGCGAGTGGGGTCATTTATGCTCTGTTAATGGAGGAATCCTATTTAAAGGTGATATTTGTTTATCATACCTATATTATTGTCTTTGTCTGTGACATATATTGTAAGATGCACGAATGTAATGGTGGTTTTCACATAAATTATACAAACAAAATGATATTTATTAATACAATCAATGTCAATTGCTTCTGATAAAGCAGTAGAAAACATTTTGACACCAGAATATGGTCACTTTGTCGTACTTTGATCAAAGGCAGTGAAGTCGTCGTAGCACGGGTGTTTGTTCACATTTCGGTACTTCCATGTTTCTTTTTAAAATAGTCTAGACAAACATCTTGTTTGTAGATTCAGCTTTGGGCTTGCCTCAAGGCTTCTGCAGCAGTAAATCTTGCAACTCTTACTTTTGTTTGCCGTGGTTCACTGCAAAAACATCACAATGTAGTGATTAGAGGTGTTAAATCTGATGTGTGCTCAAAGGCTTTGTGCAATTCTGTATGCAAGGAAAAGATGTGGTTTACAGAAAATCCTCAGTTTAGAAGGTCAGCTCTTCTGTCTGTCGTCATTCTTCCTGAGCAAAAGTACTTTTCTGTGCAGCGGTCGTTAAGATGGCCATACATCAAGTCTAAACAAAGCAGTCCCAACTTCACACATTCACTGAGAGAATGACTGGCTATTCAGCTGAGTCACTCTGTCTGTTTGCAGCCTGCTTAAAGATTTAGCATGAGCCAAAGTTTACTTTATGTTAAGTTAAAACGTCTGAATATTTAGAGAATATAATGGGGTTTTTTTTACCTGATGGTTTGTTACTCGACAGCCAGACACGCAGCAGCTGGATCCTACAGATAACTCTGCACTGCAGACACGTAACTGTCCCCAACCCGTCCTGAGATGCAAATATTAATTCAGCATGATTTAAAATGTGTTTTACAGACCATTAAATTGCACATTATACAGCGGCCCTTTAATTACACCAAATAAAAGAAAATGGGAATGCGCTGCAGCTATCCCCGCATCGCATTTTAGGTTACAAATGACTAGCACAGGCCGTTCTCTAACGATCCACAGGCGAGCAACTTCGGTGTTATTAGTTTTAACTTTGTTCTCCTAACATGAGCTCGCAGAAGACGAAGCGCTAGATCGTCTTTCAGTGGATACAAAAGAGTAATTTAGGTTGGTGTTGTGTAAATGAGTAGTCACTTTGAAGTCATGGCAACAATAAATAAATAAATAATCAATTGAATATTTTTAGGTTATAAACACACACACACCGGGGTGCTGATATTGATGTTGTCATGATTATTGTTGTTTCCCTTTGCTCGGTGAAACAGACGTGCAAAGAATTGTTCTTGATTTCATAGTTTTGGCCATCTTCTGTATGTCCATATCATGTAGTTGCCTGCAAAACTTCCTAACGATTAAAGAAATTCAAGGCTTTCTAATGAACCGGGTGTGGTGCTAAGATTCCCAGCAACAGAAACCCTGAAAGATCCCAGGTTTGATCCCAGGAGGAGACTTAAATGTCACCGTTTGCCCTCTTTTTGGTGTATACTGACATAAACATAAACCCCCGAAGTTTTACAAAATTTCATCACCCTCGTGGTTTCAAACTTAGTGATTCTCACAAAAATAACTGCATGTTTTTATTAATGGTCTCATATTGTGAAGGAAATTGTTGAATCTACTGTTAATCCTACATGATTGATAACCTTTTTTTCTTGTGTGTTTTCTTAAATTGAATCAACCTGAGGAAACCTTTCATGAAAAGTAAGTTCACATAAAGCAATTAGAACTTCAGAAACGATTGTTTCCTTGTTGTGGTTTCAGGCGGAGGCGTGTAAATCCATCGAGTACGCCATGAAGAAATGCCCCAACGGGATGTACTCCGAGATCAAGTACGATGGCGAGCGCGTGCAGGTCCACAAGAACGGAGACAACTTCAGCTACTTCAGTCGCAGCCTCAAACCAGTGCTGCCTCACAAAGTCAGTCTTATCGCGCACATGCACAGACAGCACAGATGCAAATGTGCGGGCTCCCGGTCCGTGAAGCTATTTACTGATTAATATAACAATGCTCATCAGAATGCAGTGTGTTCAGGTTTGCCCCGGCAGGATTAGCAGCTTAAAGGTATTTTCCCAGCGTGAAATTCAGACATTTCCCACAGTGATTTTCCAGCATTTGCTTTCTCAGCATGATGCACAGAGACTTAAACGTGCAGGAATAAATAGCCCTGCATCATGTTCATTAGCCCTTTGAAATTGCTTCTGTGCTCACAAAACACACTTCACAACAATCATAAAGTAGAGGATGCCAAGCATGGCACAAGTCGGAAGAAGCCATGTAGCTCTTGTGCGTGATGTATACACACCATATTTTTCCAGGCTTCTCACATGGAAGTGCAGCCTATGCTTTCTGAGGCATTTTAAAGCCTGGTACTTGTTTTTATGGTGTCTGCGGTCCACTTTTAGTCCTCTAGCCTGAAGGCTTCAGACATTTTGTCTTGAGTGACCGTCTTGTCATTGCAGCCCATCAGCCAAATGGCTAATTATGCAGCCTCAGCCGCTGTAATTAGGCAATTTATGTTAATGCTAGGTTAACATTCTGTGGGGGTGGGAATGGAGTCTAATTACAACAGTCCAAGGTACCTAATGTTCTTTATTCTGATGAATGATAACGGCGGAGAACTGTTTAGATCATCCCCCACAGTGTTATAAAAGAGGATGGTGGGTACAAGGCTGAACCACAAGCATCAAATGTCTCATTTGATCTTTGCTTTTTAAAACATTTTTTTAATCAACATCAGGTTGAAAATAATTTATTTATATATATTTATTTATATAATACTTTATTAATGAAACCTAGTGTTTTTACAGGTTTGTGCTTGTTGTAATAGTTGTTTCACATGCTACTTGTTTCCACTCAGTAACTGAGCTCCCTGTGTGTGTCCGTGTTGATGTTTCAGGTGGCCCATTTCAAAGAATACATCCCTCAGGCTTTTCCTGGTGGCCACAGCATGATACTGGATGCTGAAGTCCTCCTAATTGACACAAAGACCAGTAAACCCCTGCCCTTCGGGACCTTGGGTGTACACAAGGTGAGAACACTGCAGCCACTTCATGCTCTTTGTTTTGTCACACAGCTTCTTTTTTTTCCGTTCTCCCTCTTGGACCAGGCTTTCTTGTCACCCCACAAACCTTCCTCTCCTCTCCCTTCAGAAAGCAGCCTTTCAAGACGCCAACGTGTGCCTTTTTGTTTTCGACTGTATCTACTTCAATGGTGTGAGTCTCATGGAGAGGTAATGCGCTTTCAATCCATCCTTTGTCTCAGAAATGACTTTGCACTTCACTGTGCAGAGTAACCCCTTATGGGGATGATGCAAGCATGTCGTTTTTAACATTAATAGGCTGCTCTGTCCTTGTGGTTTGCTCACTCACTGTTATGTGGTTAATTTGTGGTTTTATGGAAAGATTTCACTTTATTTGCAGTTTATTTTTTCTAATGAAAGAAAATAATAATTTATTATCAGTACTCGAGCTTGTATGTCTGGAACAGGGGACTTTGAAATGATTAATGAAGGACACTGAGGACCAGTCTTCAGCATCTAGTGACCTTCAAATTCACATCCACTTGAGCAAGAGTAGTTCATGTAACAGGGTGTCTGAGGATCCTTAAAATCGAAATTGAAATTAATTTATGCAAACCTCAGAACCAGAATCACATTTATTTCCAAGTTTTAACACAAACAAGTAATGTGACTTTGTGTAACAGTGGTGCAAAAGAAAAATTAGAATATATAACGGCTACTTTCAGCTGCTCCCTTATTATATCGAAGGTAGCTGTAGAGCAGGTCATCTACTAATCGGAAGGATGGGGATTGAAGTATCCTCATACAAGATGCTGAGCCCCAGTTTGGTGTCCAGTATGTTCATCCAAGTATAAATGTGAGTGAATGTTTGATACAAAAGCACAAAATCATGCTTGTTGTGTGCTCAGGTAGAGTTTGATTTGGTACATACTTTTTTTATGCCTTCCACAAGCCCAAATGGATTTGTCTTCCTCACAGGAACGAACTAGGGATCTTCAGTTTGTTGTACAAATACTTAAGCTGTTCTTCTATAGAGGCACTATGAGAATATATAAATATAAATTTTCAAATGTATATGAAGTGCAGTGGAGTCCAATATGCAAATGTTAATGGGCTGAATAAGCATAATGGTGTGTTAATGGAAAACAGTAATTATAAAGTGAATCAGTGGAGGAGGCTTTGTTGAGCAGTTCCGCTCCAGATGGAAAGAAGCTGCTGTTTGAATGCAGTGAAGTATTGATCCCGATGGGTTTTGCAGCTTCCTGCCAGAGGGGAGTGACTCAAAAACTTTGTCCAGGGTGAAGCCTAAACCATCCACTTCACTGGGCATGGAGCCATGGGCCTCTCTCTTCTGTGGAAACTTCAGTTCTTTACTTTAATGATTCGCCTTCAAATGTTCCTTTTTGATAAAGCTTCGAGTTATGGCTTGATCAAGTGACCTTGAATCCTTCCTTAGTTATGCTCCTATGGGCACTGACTACTGGGGGACTTCCCAGAATGCACTGAGCAATACTCCCTCCTGCCAGAGGGGATTGGCTCCAGAATCTATGATTGGCTGGTATCAAAGAGTTCATAAAAAGGGACCTTTTATAGGTCATAACTAGCTTTGACTAATCACCTTTCTCTCATGGTGATATGAGCCCCGTGAGTTTACCCACAATGCACTTTTTTTTTTAAAATGCCCTCCTGTGTATGATCAGACAACAGATTAAACATCCAGACTTCCAGTGCTTATTTCCTCTAACTGTATGTAATGTAAGTTAAACGGTGCAGTTTTCCTATTAAAATTGTGAGACATGTAATGATATTTATGCTCAGAGTTGCTCATAGAAATAGTGGTATAAAGTATAAAGTTGATTTACACAGAGCTTAACTGTGTTTTCCACTCCTGAAAATTCCATTGTACTTACTAAACTTATGAAGTTATTCTCAAAAATGCTGCACCCACCCTTAGATACTTCAAAGGCCTGTAACTGAGTGTTTTCATAGTATAAAGGTAAAACTTTGAATGCCTTTATTGAATATACTTAAAGTTAAAAGAAGAAGCTTCTTTCAGCCGCTCCCTTATTCACAAGGGACCGCCACAGCATAGGTGAGCATATTTTGTTTTGGCCGATTTTACACCGGTATACTAAAAATTACTGTACCAAAACATTGGCTGATTCTGTGGGGCTCAGTTGGGAGGCACTAATTGATTCTTCGTGGAATAACCCAGCTCTTTGCACAGCAGATCAGGTGAGGACTATAAAGAGCAAAAATGTGGAGGTGGGGATGCAGCAGGTTGAACAGAGGATTTTACCCGTGCGAGTGGAGTTTGAAAACTTCTGGCTTTGTCTGGGATTCAAACTTTTAGAGCACTGCGGAGAGAAAACTTGTGGATTTTTCTGTGGAAGAACTTTATCCTTCGGTGTTCTTTAGTTTGTTGTTTTAAATCTTGTAAAATGTAGTTAAAGATTAACATTAGCAGCTAAGTAAAATCATCAAAATCTATTGTGTGTTAGCAGCCAGGATGCAGTTCCTTACCCCCAAACATTTTGGAGTCACTGTTACAGATGTTTCACTAGAAGATGTTTTAAATTAAACATCCTAAACCTTCACATTTCTGATATACAGACAAGCCTTTCTATTTTTAAATATGGAGTACTGTAAATATAGTTACATTCATAAATAGCACATGCTTGCTTTCACGTGTCCGCTGGCTTTCTGTCTTCTTCAGGCCTCTGTGTGAACGCAGGAAGTTCCTGCATGACAACATGGTTGAAGTCCCCAACAGGATCCTGTTCTCAGAGATGAAGCACGTCACTGTAAGTATAACTGTGAATGTGTCTTTGTGCTGTATGCGTACACGTGTTAAAAACGTGTGTGTCTGTGTGTGTGTCAGAGAGCAGGGGATCTGGCGGATATGATAACTCGTGTCATCAGGGAGGGACTTGAAGGTCTGGTGCTAAAAGACGTAAAGGTGAGTTGGCTGATTGATGACGGCGTTTGTTAATCAGATTTATTTACTGTTCAATTTCTCAAGTTATGCTTAAACTGTACGTGTAGCTGAAACACTGTGATGATGAGGCTTTATATCTGTGCGTGTCTCAGAGCACCTATGAGCCGGGGAAGCGCCACTGGCTGAAAGTAAAGAAGGACTATTTGAATGAAGGGGCGATGGCGGACACAGCTGACCTGGTGGTGCTGGGAGCCTTCTATGGGAAAGGCTCAAACGGTCTGTAAAGCCTTAACCATCTGCTTCATTAGGCATGGAGTCTTTTCCCATTCTTGATGCTTTATTTTATTCATCCTGACAATTCTGTTTCGCCATAAAATGAGGTGATTTAAGCCATTTTCACACATTTAATGGATCACTGAACTATAGACATTACCCAACAAAAGCACATGTAGGAATGCAAAGACCTCATAGCACTATATTATCCAACAGAGCACTTTTCTCTGGTTTATTTGTGTTTTTTAGAGGTTTTAAAAGTAGAATGGAGGCAGAGCCTAAAGCCCCTCTCTTCTGTGGAAGCTCCAGCTTGTGTTCAGGCGATAGATACCGTCTTTACTTCAATGATTTAGGCTTCAAATGTTCCTTTTTGATAAAGCTTACAGTTATGGCTGGATCAGGTGACCCTCAACTATTCCTTAGTTATAATCCTATGGACTCAGACTGCTTGGCCATTTCCCATAATGCACCGAGCACTTCTCCAGTCACCTCTTTTCTCTCCCGGTGTGGTTAAATGCCACTACTGCATGCCGTTAACTTTTGACCACTTTCTCTTTATTTTGTGGTCTCTTTCTATGCTCTTTTTGTTTTACGCCCTCTTGTGGTAGATAGCTGTTCCTGCTTCCTGGTAAAAGGGATTTCTTTGTTCCTACTGTCACCAAGTACAAGCTTATACTGGGTTGTCTGATCGTTGGGCTATAGTCTTTATCTTCCAGTATAATAGCCCACTGAGACAACCGCTGTTGTGAATTGGAACTACAAAAATAGAATTAAACTGAACTAAAATGAAATGTCTGACACAGTCAGCACATTAAAGGCCTTTAACCAGTTAATCCACACACGCTTCAGTCAGGCAGCAACTTTTCTTGAACATTTTTTTCCAGCAGTGAGAATTCGTCTGATGCGAAATCTCTCCTGCTGTGTGCTGCAGGGGAAAAGGACAGCTTCAGATGATTTCCTGACTGTATTCTCCAGACATTTGTTGGAGTTCATGTATGAAAACAGCTTTGAAAGGTTAAGACAGTTTTACTTTTGCCCCCAACTTTTAATGTTGCTGTGAAAGACGGGGTCAAGCCTTCTGCAGGTGTGACACTTCACGTTCAGCCACAAAGCGAAAATATAAATACAAGATTGTTGCATGTATTATATTGAGATAGGATGATGAAATTAACAAGACTGCTCCGTTACTCTGGGAAAACATAACCAAATTGGAGGATTTCATATGAAAAATGTGCAGATACAGGCTGTTACATAAGGAGAAGATGCCAATGGGTGGAATACAAAAGCAGGTGAGATATGAAGCAGGGGCCATTGAGGAGGCTGGCTAATGAGTGTGCAACAACATAACAAACACAATGAGAAAGGTACAAGTTTTCAAAGCGTGCTTAATGAAACGACTCGTGTAGTTTGAAGACGAGCTAATAGAGCAGAAACAATAAATCAGATGAAATGCTTGTCGTAAGAGGCTGTAGGAAGTGAGTGGGAAGGAGAAAAAAGATAATTTGAAGAGGCAGGTTTTGAGAAGTCAGCGCTGGTGGAGAGACTATTCTGTGGGAAGCAGTTCTCCTAATGCTTGCGTGTCTTCTTCTACCCACCAGGGGGCATCATGTCCAGTTTTCTAATGGGCTGTTACGACCCAGACTCCAAGAAATGGTGCACAGTCACCAAGTGCTCCGGAGGCTACGATGACGCCATGTTGGCCAGGCTCCAGAAAGAGCTGGATGTGATCAAAATCAGCAAGGTCAGAGAGGATCCACTTGGAGGTTAACCAGGAATATTGAGCTGATATCATAAAAGTGAAAATGAATCTTGTGTGTCTTTGTGTGTTTGTGTGTCTTAATGTAGGACCCAAGCAAAATCCCTAGCTGGTTGAAAATCATCAAGAACTATTATCCAGATTTCATTATCCGCGATCCTGAGGTGAGATGTCACTACTCAGCACATTTGGATTTCCCAGCGGGCCTGTTCACGCAGAGCACAGTTGTATATCTGGATACTGCACACCCTTTGAATGAAATTAGAAGTTGAAAGCATCTCTTGCGTGTATCCACGGGAATTCCTTTAAATGAATTACCCCCGAAACGCGCCGAGATAATGACGGGCTCTGAGATGGGAGGTGTTTTTAATGCATGCAGTGACCCTTTGTGGCTTTTATATATGATTATGTGTTTCCTGTGCTACAGAAAGCACCTGTGTGGGAGATCACAGGCGCGGAGTTTTCCAAATCGGAAATGCACACCGCTGATGGCATCTCCATCCGCTTCCCCCGCATGACGAGAATCCGCGATGACAAGGACTGGAAGAGCGCCACCAACTTGCACCAGCTTAAAGTAGGATATCAGCGTTTTTGATTTGTAGTGCTTGAGAAACAATTAGCCGCTGCTCAGTGATGAAGTTTTATTGAGACGGCACAAAAGACGTTTTAGAAATCAGCCATTCATTTAACACTGAGGCGTATCTTCTAGGGATGCTTGTTGCTAATTGCTTTCTATTGTAAAATATGATAGGGGGAAAAATGGGAGGATGTGTAGTAATACAGGTGACGGGAGGAATGAAATAATTAAGCCCACTGTTAAACAAAGCACCCAGGGGGACAGCATGAAGTATGATCGAAACAGCGGGGAGGAGGAGCAAATTTGCAGTCTTCCCGCGAGTATTGACGGATGAGTTGAAATATTGGCCGAGGCAGTAAAACATGCCTGGGCTTAATTATTTGAATCCGGCACGGGTCTTCAATCTCCACTGACACAGAACATTACATCTCTTGGCCGAAGCCCATGTTGTCATTTCATCACTCTGCACAGGAGCTGTACCGCATATCGAAGGAGAACTGCGACTTCAAAGTGACAGCGGGTCCGTCTACATCCAACGATGACAAGGGCTCATCGGGGGGGGACAGCGGAGGAAGCTCGCCATCGTCCTCCTCCAACAAAGGTGCTCCGCCCAAGAAGACGAGTAAGTTCACAAGTCACGTACATAAAGGGAAATTACATTGTTGTTGTGTGTGAGGATTTACCTAAGATTAGGTTTGAGTTGCACTTAATACTTTAAAAAGTGAAGAATCAAATGACCACAATTTATTTGTGGTTGAAGACTCTTGTTTTTAATTTTTGGAAACTTCCCTTTAAAATGCCACCAATGATATTGATACAGCTTTGTTTACATAATCAGTAAATTCATAACCTTGTATTTGAGGCAGGTTAAAATGTTTGAGTCCTCATTGTTTCATTGTAACTGGGTTAAAGTTTAGCATCTTTGCACACACAATAAGTAAAACCCTCCATTTATAATCGAGGTGATGCTTTTACTGTGTCTGCAACACAAATGTGCAGCATATGCACTGAGCTTGTTGACCGTCTGGCCTCAGACTGACGAGGGACCCTGAGATTTCAAATGAATCACTTTCAACTTGCAGGCGTCTCTGCCCTTCCTGGAAACACCCACATAAAGAAAAAGTAGTCTCCATCATGCAGATGTTTATTTAAGAAAATTCCATAAATGCATATGTGAGATTTTAAGATTTATCTGCAGGTTAGTGGACATTTATTAGAGCATTGCTTTTTCCCCCCCTGAAGATAAAAAAATGATAATAGAATTTTACACATAAACATGTATTGACCTCTTTACTTCATTAACACTTACATAAACCAAACACTCCTGCCTAGATTCTGCAGGTTTGCTCGCATCGTGCAAAACTTTATAAATATTTGCATGATGTTTTAACTGTTTTAAACCTAGTTTACGCAACTAAACACAACATTTCAGAAACTTCTAATACAGGAAATAATATTTCTTATCATAACTAATCAACTGCAGTAATTTAATAGTGATATCTAATAGTAAAGCACCTCTGTTCACCTTTAATGTCTCTACTTAAAGAAGCAGGCTCACACAGATATGTTCATATACATGTCCTTTATTCTAGACATTGGTTCATAATTCAAGTTAATATAATGCAGAAATAAATTTGTGGACACTTTAAAGTGACCCCAGTGCTGCAAATGCTGCTTTGTTATATGTGTAATCAATAACATGCACTCTGCAGGCAGCAGCACTCCACCCAAAGCCAAGGCGGTGAAATCCCAGCCTCGCACTCCCAGCTCAGACGCACCCAGTGCTAAGAAGGTAATGTTCTTTTCTTTAATGTAGCACATGAGATGTAAAGTTTGATTGTTACAGAACACGAGAATTGCACAAAGCACAAACCCAAAGCTGCAGTGATGACCTAACATTAGACTGTTTCTTATCAGGTGAAGAAGAGTGAGAGTGTTCACAGCAACGGACAAACTAAAGCAAAAGCTACCTCACAAAAACTGGAGCCAAGGAATGACAAGGTTAGTAACACAACGTGTGTTTAAATGTGTTCTGTGGACACAGTTAATGTGAAGAAACAAATGTTATTTATTCAGGATTATTAAAAGAAACTTAAAGATGGATTTTGTTTAAGGTCTGACAATCATAAAACAAATTAACTGTTTGTTAAAAGCTGTAATCCTGTGTTCTAAAATTAGTGTGTCAGTGCATCGCTTATGGCTTTGAGTAATGTAATCTATAACCTGTCAGAGGCCAGCTGACTAATAAAATTTTGACACTTTTAAAACTTTTTTCTCGTTTTCAGTACAGTGGTAAAGATACAAATATCCCAAATTTGGCGGTTTAGTGGCTCTTTATATTTGCAACTCTGGTAACTGCTGTCCAAGGAAAGAAGCAGGAACGGGCAGGGGAAAGTTTAACCGGCTTATGGACTGTTTTTGAAGCTAAAATGATGCCAATAATTCCCAATTTCTGAAGAAAAGTTTAGATGTACAATGTTGCGTATATGAGGTCATTAACTGAACCAGGTCAACAGGCCGGTTTGTGCTGAGTATTGGCCGAGCAGTCGCTGTGATTGTTAGGCCTAACCTGAATGTTTATTCACATCCAGGTCTGACCTTTACAGAGTTTGTCTTCACTCTGTGAAATGTGGCCACCTCACTAACACCATTCCACTATCTCAAGCAATCACAAGCTCTGCTGATCAGCTACTCAAAGCAGGTGAAAAGGAAACTGGCTGTTTATTGTTCCTTAATTACTGCTACAATAGTCTATATTTCAACAAGGCCTGGGTGTGCATCCCTTAATGCAGGTGCCCCCTACACCTGCATCTGTGAGACTGCACGTGTGACAACAGCAAATTCAGAATTTGTAAATGCATCTTTGGACGTGACGAGATTCTGTTACAGTGTTAAGGTTTAGTGACTGTTAGCGTTGGACTGATATTAATCACACAGACTGAGCTCTACAAAGCCTTATTATGTCTTTATATCAAATAGTCTTTTTCTTGGTGACTTGGTAATATTACACAGCCTGAACAGTGCATAAAAGCAGAGCACTTTGTTCCCTTGAATGTAGGGAAAGTATCGCTGCAGGGTGTCTGTTCTGCTGACCTCACTGTTTTCCCCATAGACGCTGCTGGACATCTTCAGCGGCGTGAAGCTCTTCCTGCCCGACTCAGTGCAGGACTTTGACAAGCTGAGGCGATACTTCGTGGCGTACGACGGGGACCTGGTGCCAGATTACGACGCCGCCTCCGCCACGCACACTCTGGCCGAACCCGAAGAACAGAGCCAGGCTCAGAAAGTGACCCCCAGCTGGATCTGGGAATGTATCCGCAAGAGGCGTGTCGTAGCTCCCTGTTAATAAAAGAAGAGGAGGAAACTACATTTTATACACTGCATTCACCCAGCCATGAACTGCCGGTTTTCTGGTGATGTTAGAGTTTGGTCAGAGGGCAGCTCTAAGTTTGGGGATGTTACCGTAACATCAGGGACTGTCTATGTTTTCAAATGCCACTGCTCTCAGGTCATTTTAATTTATTCTTTTTGAACCTTTGCATTGTGCTCATGCGGACCAACAGATGCAACACACAGTACACATTTAGGTTGGAGGTAGAGTGCTAGATTAGTCTATGATTATATGAGGTGTAGAATATTTTGTAACAATGTAGAATATAGCCTCTAAATCATGAGTAACGTACAGTTTGACACTGATTTTACACACAAGTCTAGGATATGAACCAGTTTTGTTTTTTTAAATAAGCATCAAGCAATACTTTCTACTGCCTGAAGAACACTCTGATATTAAAGCTCAGCTCCTGCACTGAAAACAAACAAATCTGTCTGCCATTAGGAATAAACAAACCTGACAAAGACAATAAAAATGTCCCTGTAACATCATTCTAGCGTGTCTCATTTTCATCAGTTTGTGTTTGGAGCGTCGCACTGATTTGCATTGGAGCCACTTGCAATAAAAACTGTGGTGTCACAGAGATGAATCTCAAATGGCATAAATGCTGGCCTCCGAAGCTACAAGTTATGAACATGCGCAAATCTCTGGAGAGCTCTGCATGTGCCAGATTTCCCAAAACCATATGGAGAGAATTTGTTTTAAAAAGGCGTTGCTCCAGCTAAACCAAATACATTTCCCTTTCTCAATCGTGAGACTCTTTGTATGATCCAGTGAAATGCTGAGAGGTTTTTCCCTTCAGCCTGCTGCATCTGAATGGCTTTCAGGGATAATTCAGATTTGCCTTTTTCATCCGTGGGATACTTCAGGCTATGAGGTGGCTTTAATTAAATGTTCGAACGTATTCACACTCTGAGGGAGTAGAATTCGCATGAGCCTACCCAGCTATGCCTGAAAGAAACACGAGAAAAGCCTTTATATTCCTCCCGCTTTTCCAACAGGTAAGAATAAAATCTCAGGCCAGTATGCCAAAGCTGCAGCAGATGACTGACAGAGCATGACGCCGGCAGTATCTAAATGGGTCAATTTTGAAGCTAATAACTGTGGCGACCGTTTTTAATTGGAATAAAGTTTAGTTATCGCTTGAATGCTAGCAGAGTACTTCAAAAAGACATTTTCTCCCAAATTCGACCCAGAAACATGCGTGTACCTTTGGTGTGACATTTATGCAGAGGATTACGGCTGCTCTCATCAGGAATCCGTCTCATCCAGTTTCCTCTTTCCCGAGGACCCTTTTTCTGAGCGACTCCACCACTGCAAGTCAAATTCCTCTTTGATGTGACAAGGCTAAGAAGCAGAGCACATGACAGTTGATTTAGACCTAGTTAAACACAACGCTGCCACAATATTAAATATTCACTGGCTCGGTTCATTCTGAAGCTGCTTTGTTTCCGCTGACGACCGTCTTTTATAACTCCAGAGCAGAAGACGCAGAGTGAATTTCCTCCCATTATTTTTAATAAAAATGTTGGTTTAAAAGATCTTTGGTGTCAAAGGAATATCAGTGATCGTTATTAAACCCGAGAGGATACATTCAAACTAAGATGCTATCA
Source organism: Pelmatolapia mariae (assembly GCF_036321145.2). Lineage (NCBI taxonomy): Eukaryota > Metazoa > Chordata > Actinopteri > Cichliformes > Cichlidae > Pelmatolapia > Pelmatolapia mariae. The sequence continues at coordinate 6,699,776 of NC_086236.1, read as the reverse complement.
AAACAAATTCAGTTGTGAAATGAAAGTAATCCCCACTGAGACATGTTTTAGTGCAGTTTCAGAAATAATCTGCATTTACTAACAAACACAGGCCTGTGTCTGAAAATTACAGTGAAAATCCCACTGAAGAAGACCAAAGGTGAACTCATATGGTGCTGGGGAAAAAAAGGGATAAACTAAGTGAACATCCAAAAAGTCTGAAAAACGAGTTGACCTGTCATGGCTTCCATAACAGACCAACTCATTTCTCATGGTGGATGAACTTAAGAAATCGTTGTTTAAATTACTTAAAAACAAGAATTGGGCACAAGAATAAATTTATTTTGAATCTTTGCTCGGTGGTGGTAGCATCATGCCCTGGGGCTGTTTTGCTGCCATTGCAATGGATGGAATAATGAAGGAAAACTACCTCCAAATTCTTCAACAGCACCTCAAATCAGCAGCTAGACAGTTGAAACTTCATGTAGAATTGGGATCAACACAATGACCCCAAACAAACATCAAAACTGGTTTTGGAATGGATAAAGCAACATTACGTTACTGGAATAGCCTCCCAAACACAGACTATGCTTAAAAGCTAATCAATTTAAATAAACCCTGCGGTTAAATATCCAGCCAGAATTATGCTAGTATCTTGTTGCTAAGAGACATTGAACCAGGTATTTGTGGGGGGTGTATGTATATATTTAGGCCTGTATGTAGACTTTTTACCCTGTGAGGATTAGACAAAATCAAACTTGTGCACCCAATTTCAAAAGATATTAAAGATGTATGCTGTACAATCATTCCACCCTGGAAAAAGAACAGTTCAGTAAAATCATTAAGGCCCATTATTACCATGACATTCATGTCTGTGAGTGTATGTAAACTTGTGACCTCAGCTGTAAGAGCCGGGATTTCTTAGCCAGATGGAACTATTACTCAAACTAAAACAATTATAAGGAAGTCATGGGAATAGAAAACAAAGTGGGATGGAGGGTATAGCAAAGAAAACATGCTTGACGAGCATTATCCATCATCAGAGGATCTGAGGATGCCATTACACCATCAGAAAAGCTATGTGAGCCTGGCTGTTATAGCTTTGTTTTGTATTTTTGTGTGTGGCTGAGACGACTCAGTTAGGGGGCAGATGTGATTTCTGGCTCCACTGATTCCAAAAATCTCAGTTTCTGGCTGTCCATACTAAACCACCATTCTGGAGTTTTCAAACTTTAACTTTTTTAAACGTTTAAATACAGGAGGAGTGTGGAAGTTAAGCATAAATGTAAGTGATCCTTATCCCCACTAATAGGTTTCTCCTTTGGCCACGCTCTTCTTCTCCAGAAATTTTAATCAAATCTGATCTGTTAGTGTTTTTAATCTCGATGACAAAGAAAACGGAAAACGTTCCTCGCCTTGGCTCATGTCTCGGCGGAGGAATAAAACATATCTTTATCAAACCAGACCGGTTTTTAAAAGGGCAAACACGACTTCAAAGTCTCCATTTTAACAAGATGTTTTGACAACAACGAAACCCCTCGACAGAATCAACACTGAGCTGGTTGCTCTGCAAGTTAATGCTGTTTCTTGTACCTGTCTGGAAGACTTGATCAGCTTCGCAGAGCGCAGACTGGGCCGGCTGACAGCCGCCGCCTTCTCTACTCGCTCCAGCAGGATCCTGGTTCTCGGGATGTGACTCCACGAAACGCCGAGGCCGGGCTGCACTTCCCCGCTGCCACTTCTCGTTACATGGTTTGTTACCTGTGGGACCAGACACCATCGTGTTAGTTTCTTCCCTCACTCTCAGGAGATTATCGCACCATGCTTTGGTACAGCTTTAAACAAAATTAAAACCTGCAGTTCACTAAACAGGGTTGATTTTACTTTAAAACTATTTGTTAGAATTATTATAATCATATTTATTAACCCAAAAAAGCAGTAAAATGTTTAGTTGTCTCAGAAAGAATAACAAGAGGAAGTAGTTTGTGTAGACTTTAGATTGACACTGGAAGTGCATCTTGCATTTAGAGCAGCACACATCAAAGACTGAGTCATCTGTACCAAAGCAGCAACGTTGAAGTCCTTTGCCATCGTCTTAAGAGCTCCTGCCACTTGTATCATCAAGGACATGCCTGGAGGCAAAGGAAGTTGTAGAGAGGTTAGTTCATGTACAGAATACTCTCAGGCTCTGTCACAGGAACTTTCAAAGCAATTCAACAGTAGCAGCTCAAGCTAAATTTATTACAGCGAAATTTGCATTCCTAAAAATTGCTGGGATTGACTTAAAAAAGCTGCGGTTGCTTGTTGAAGCTTGTAGCGATGCCCATGACGGATCTGTCACTTTAGGTACAGACATTTGTATTTCACCAGCGCATCGAACTGTAAAAGCTTCTCGTTCCAAAGTTTCCTAATAAAAATCTGCAAAAGTAGCAAGCTAACCTTTACATTTGGTGCTAAATTACACATATTAGCAGGCTAACCGATGGCTAAACAGATGATAAGATTTATTTATTAAAAGAAATTGTTATAATGATGATCAGAAAATATCACAATAAAGCAAAACTAATCTGAAATCCAAATATATACAATTAGGTGAAATAATAAAACTGAGTCGTAAAAATATAAAAGTGTAACAAAGTAAAAAGATAAACAGTAAACATGATTAACTTTACCCTCTAACATCAAAATATACATGAGTATATAGCACTGATGCTGTGCTGGGTCCCAGTTCATTTCTGCATATATACACACAGTATACATAATAAACACACATTACATCTCCTCCGCACTTAGTGCTCTGTCATTTAAGGCAATAACAAAGAATCTCCCGTGATGGGAGGAGTCTTTACAACCATTACAGATGAAAATCATCCATTGTGTCTGAGCCAGAGGTTATGCACAAATGCACTACAGTTTTAACACCTGTGCACAAATTATGTCATTTCTACTGTAACAGTTTCATATAATCTTAGCTTAAATTATGCTGTTAGATTCTTTTATTTACAGGTAACGCAATCATGGGTCAACCCAAGCTCTTGCTACCTGTGGCTAAAATAATAACAACATTGTGACGGCTGTTGTCTTGGTATAGCACTACCAAATAAGCTTGGTCGCAGCTGACAAAATAAAACGACAAAAGCATGTGGTGGTGGTAATCATGTGGCAGAAAGAAACTACAGATGGTCCACTCATTTTCAGTCATTTTAAGGCTGAAATGGTGCATGAAATATAAGGAACACTCTTTAATTGTAGCGAGTATAAAAGTCACACAGATCATATCAACATACGTTGTGATTTTCACCTTCCTCTATTTTTTAAAATGTGTTTTTAATGTTTTTCAGTTGCTTCCTGACTGTTTTTTCTTTTAAATTTATCATCTTGTGATCTGTTGCATGTTTAATATCTTACCAAATTCATAACCATAACAATCCAAACATTATTCTGTGCTTTGAATATTCCTTAATTAAAACCTTAAAAATTTTACCTTTTTCTTCAGAAGTAATATGAAGTCTACTGTGTGCCTAAACCCAAATTACTGGATACAAAGTTTCCACTGTGCTGTTCATTACTGTAATTAGCTGAGCACAGCAGCAGTGTGCCCGAGCTCACAAATTACATTTGGAATTATAATCCAGCAGTAAAGGGCTGACTCCTTTTCTAAGGAGTGCATAGGAAACATTAAATGAATCACACAGATGGTGGGCTGTAAAAACCAAAGACGTCCTTATTTACTGAACTGAACGCATTTGCTTCATCTTTAAAGAGGACCTATTATACTTTTCCTTATTTTCTGCTGGATGCTCACATTAAACACAGTTTTTAAATGATCTCGAGCTTCAACCTGCTCCGAAGGCTGTTTCCAGCAGTTTTCTACTCTCAGCTCTGGATGACATGAGCGAGTGTGGATAACTTTAATATGGCTTCCCCCCCAACACTCCTCTCTCACTGTTGTTTGCCTGAAGCACATGTGTTAAACTCAAGGTCTGTGGGCCAAACCCAGTCCTTTGCTAATTTTAATGTGGCCTATCAATCAATGTAGTTGCTGGAAAACTGCAGGCTGTAGGTTTATTAACATTCCTACAAGTAAGCTAAACAAACACCTCCTACTGTCAGTAGTTGTTCTTGACTGAACAGAATCATGGTTATGCAACTTTTTCATTTTTTATTTTCTTGAGGCGTTTGTGTGAACCAAACTGTATAAGATTGATAAAAGAAACAAGCAAACTTAAAATCAATGATTTGTTTCCTCTTTTAAACCATTAACACATCACTGAACTATATAAACTATAAGCATAAATGAACAATACCACCTACACCTCATACCTACAGGAAGTGTAGATGTAAGAAATTTCACACAGTGGCATCTTATTACCATACCGTGCTCAAATTCAGTGAGCTCTTTCGAACAGCCCATCCTTTCACAAATATGTGTAAAGATAGACTGCATGGCTAAGTGCTTGATTTAATACACCTGTGACTGAAAACAGAGGAATTCAGAGGTAAGAGATTTAGCCAAATACTTCTGTACACGTAGTACCTCCAGCTAAAACTGAGTTTGACAACCCTGGTTTAAAGGAAGGTGGCCTTAAAGGAAGAGGAGCTAAATACATGTAAACGTACCATAGTTTTCAGACTATAAGGAACACTTAAAATCCTTTAATTTTCTCAAAAATCGACAGTGCGCCTTATAATCCGGTGCATCTTATGTATGAATTCTGGTTGTACTTATTGACTTCGAACCGATTTTATGTGCTACACGGCGCTCAAAAATCTGTCAAAAAATGTTTTAGTACGACTTTGGTAAGCTACGAAGCCGCACCGTTTGATGGATCGTCGGAGCATTACGGCTACCGTAGTCAGGAGCCTCCCAGAGTAATCTGAGTCCTAAACTCCGTCCGCTTCAGGTTCCAAAGTCAAACGAACACTGCGGCATCACTGAGAGTTAAAAACTGTCTAAATTCTTTCATCTTTAATAAAATAATCAGTGTTGCTGCTTTACCAGGTGTAACAATTAAGTTTAACATCCAGGCATCCATGAAAACAGAATTCATTAAATTTACCAGAGTTAGAAGTTAGCAGGAAGTTAGCTCGCTAGTTTCCACCTAAACATGATATAGCATGTTCTGACTGAGAGATTTCTGAAAAAATTTAAACGTACAGCTCTGCTATCACTTCCAACATAAATGAAAACAGAAAACTAAACAGCAGTGACGTTTGTAGGGTTACTGAAGTCGGACTAGCTGGTAGATAATGATGTATTACTTGATCGCTAGCAACACAGCTATGTTAGCATAACATAAACACAGTGAAGCTGGAGGATGAATGCTAACTTTTTTCCACTCGATAAAAGTTAACGTGAGGGTTCCTGATGGTTAGGGACAAATGCAATCGCACGGCAGGATGCTGTAAACAGACCAAACTTCAGTCAGGAGAACAACTGAGATAATCCATCTACAATACGATATACATGGGAATAGAGCAGCTGCGAGAGAATTCAGCATTAATGAATCAATGGTATGGAAGTGGAGGAAGCAAGAAGAATGAGTTGAGTAAAGTTTGACTTATCTGTTTTGTTTCGCTTAATGTGCCTTATAACCCGGTGCGCCTTATGTATGAAAAATACGGTACTAAAGAGGATTCCAGGAATAAAAATGTGGAGTTGAAAATGAGGGTGAAAGGTTTCCAGGTAAGAGAAATGTTATTGTCTTCATGTGTTGCGATGTTATCCGATAGTTTGGTTTCATTTTTTGGATTTTCTTCTTCTGGTTTTGGTTTTCTCTTTGAATCGAGTTGTTCAGCCATCAGGAGCTGCACTACACAGACCAGCAGAGATTGCAGAGTGCCAATAGCTTGCATTGTTATGTCTTTTCACAGGCAGGTTTATTTTAGATAAGAACCTTTGAATTTTGGTGCACTGACTGACTGTTTAATTAGATGACAGTTTTGGAGCTTTCTACAAACATTACAAATTGAATGAAGTTCGCATGGATTAAGAATTTCAATTATTTTGAGTCCCAAGAGGCCAGACTCGAGTTTAAGCAATTTCATATTTAATGAAAACAGCTCTATTTATAACTGACAGCAGAGGTTCGAGCTCGTGCTTAAACTGTAATGGTTTGTGGTTTAATGTGACAGCACAAATATTAGTGTGTTATTTTGCCACTTTCTTATGACTGGATGTCATGCTTCCACAGATGTGTTTAAACCCTGTTGTGACATTTATTTTCAGTTTTATGGCTGAAGGTGTAAAAACAGCCTCAGGTATGATTGACTATGATGGACCAGCAGAGAGAGATATCACCTTCATTCTGTTTGCCTCCCAGTAGAGGCGAGATAACAGCTGACACAGAGTCCACAATCACCGCCTTGACAGAGCCGCCGCCAACAGACGCCTAATACAAAATGTGACAAAATTAGATTGCTGAAAATTTGATTCGTCTTTCTACAAAGATTTCCCAGCTACAGAAGGACTGCTGGTGTATTTTCAGCAAAAAAAAAAAAAAAAAGCAATCGTCAACAAACCTGCTGAAGCCCACCACTGCGAAGACTGTACAGACAGTCGAGCAGAGCGTAAACGTCAAATAAACGGAAGACGCGGATCCTCTGAAGAGCTTCCATCTGTAAAGCAGAAGTAGCTTGTTTTTATTTTCCTTCAAATAACCCAAAATTTTCAATGCAGCTTCAGGTAATTCACCTGCTCTTCTGTGTTGCTGGTTTCAGCCTGCAGCATCTGAAGCAAGCGGCTGGCAGCCAGCCCTCCTGTCGTATCGATATAGATCACACTCTGTTTCAGCTGGTAAGAAATGTGCACTGCAACACCGAAGCACACCTGCAAGCCAAGGGAAGCATGTCGGGGATAGTTAAAGTTAACATGAACAATTTGTTTCGGTTAAACAGTGACTCTGGAAGGTGCATTTTCTTATTCTACAGGAGAACGGGGAATTCTAAAAAGGAGTGAATTTATGAGGCTGAAATTATCAGTGACGGAGAGGTAAGGTAGGAAATGTTCACCTGAGATTTGCCACTTCCCGGGCCTCCCGACAGCTCTGTTATCTCCCCAGTATACAAGCCAGAATCCAGCAGTTTATCTAAGCTGCAAGAAACAAGGTACATTTCATTACTCACAACTGCCATCCAATGTAATAAACCATTAAGTGCAGCCGTAGAGCCGGCAAAAACTGCAGCTGGGTAAACATAATACAAACTGAGCCTGACTCCAGACTACTCTTAAGATGCTCGGCCAATTCTTAATTCCAGCTGCTGTTTGATTGCTTCTTGTCAAGCTCAGGCACCAACTGCAGCTTTCAAATTCATTCAGAAATCGTTGGTTTTTCATTAACTGCTTTTTGAAGGATTTTGTATCTTTCTCAGTGCTTAAGTGAGCTGTTGTTTTTCTACAGGTTACAAATCTATAGAGCCTGAGTTTCAGTGAATCACAAAACATCATTCGCTTTTTAATTAAAATAATTAGATTGTCTGATGTGGTTTAGATGTGCAGCAATGATCTGTACCTAGAGCAAAAGGGATTGCAAGTCTAACTGTTTCTTTGTTTTACATATACCTAAAAAAGGTTTGAGATACAATTTTCTAACTTTAAATCAGGCCACAAGTAGTGTCAAGAAAAAGTCCATTTGTTTTCATCCTTTTTATTCAAAACGAAAACTTTTTAAAATATTTTATTTTCAGTACATGTAAAGTGAAATATCTCAAGTGTTTTCATGATGATGGTTCATGGAGTATTTTCTATGATCAATCAAAAATGAGTCCGACTTCTGTGAGGTTATAGACCTTGGTTGGAACTGCTTTAGTTCTTACTGCACCAAAGCATCAATGTCGTTTGAAGGCGATCAGCTTGCTATACCTGCTAATGTATTGAGGGTTTGCTTTGATAGCGGTCCCACAGATTCTCTTTGGGTTTCAGTGCAGGTTAGTTGGGTGGTCGGTCACGGTAGTAGCACAGTCAGCAAACCATCTGGTAGTAGTTTTGGCACTACAGGCAGGTTTTAAATGCTGCTGGAAAAGGAAATTGGTATTTCCACAAAACTCCTCAGCAGTGCTGGGAAGTGATCCTGGTGTCTGGCTTCATTGACTTTGACCAAATAATGTTGCCCAGTCACCAAAAGCACCAGCAAATGAGCCACACCAAGTCATTACCAACTGCAGAAACTTCACACGGGACTTCAAACACCTTTCTGTTCCTTGCCATGTTTCCTCCAGAGACTACGACTTTGATTTACAAATGAAATGCAAAATTTACTTTCATCTGTAAAAAGGACTTCGGACGACTGAGCAAGAGTTCAGCTCTTTTTCCTTTTAGCCCAGATTACACACTTCTGATGTTGCCTCTAGTTCAGGACTAGCTCGATATTAGGAATTAACATTAGCAACGTGACAGCTGTTGCTCCAGTCCTGATGTCGTCTGTAAGTGGTGGCTTGTGATGAAGTCACACCGGCCTCAGTCCACTCGGTGTGACGCTTCCTAAACTTCTAAATGGACTTCTAACCAACTTTCCATAAATATGCTTTGGTAAGGAATGCTGCAGGCAGCCAGCCTTTTCAGCAATTAATATCTGTGTCTCACCCTCCTTGGGAAAGTGTTGATGGTCTTCATTTGGACAACTGCAGAGTCAGCAGTCTTCCCCATGATTGTATGGTTGTGTGCACTGAACAATAACTTACTCAAACTTGAAATAGAATATTATAATAATATGAGATACTGGGTTTCCGATTTTCAAGAGCTTGAAGTCATAAATGAATGAATGAGTTCAGTTCGATTTGATTTATATTGCTTCAAATCACAACACCTGTCACCTTAAAGTGCTTTATATTGTACATTGTAAGCTAAAGACCGGATAATATTAGAGATGAAACCCCAACAATCAGATGATTGACCACGTTCTTGTGACACGAGGAGGAAAAACTCTCAACCGTAAAACAAACCTCAGTCAGAACCAGGCTCAGGAAGGGGCTTGACGTGGATCAATGAATGAATGAAAGGTTTTTTTTGAGACATACAAGTATAATTTAAATAAATAACAGAAGGTATAAAGTCTAATTATGTGGCACGAACATCATAAAATCTCATGTGCAACATGATCGCAAACTGAAACTATAGCCTTTAAATGGTGTGCAGAAATATTCTCAAGTGTAATTAAATACTTTAATAGTAAATCTTTCACATTATCATTCTCAGTGGAAACCATCCCGGTAGCATATTATTGTGTGGCCTCGAGTTAGCGATGCATGGCGACGTGATAACAAAATTGTGGCCACAAGATATGGAATCTGTTGGGGACACATCAGTATTCAGGGTGACTGAGCACATAGGATGACAGTCACTGATAGTGGGCACAGATAATGATGTCTAAATGTTCAAAGATAGTTTCATGAAGAGTTGAGACACTTAAAACAGTTCCTTTTTTAATTATTCATAAAGAATCTCTGTCTCTATGAATAAAAAACAAGGGCATAAATAAAAAGTCTGTTCCTAAAATCTGCTGTTTATTCACCGCAGCAGCTCAGTTCTGTAGAGCTATTATCACATGAAGCAGACAAACAGGAAGTGAGATAATATCTCAAGATAACCAATTTTTTATTTACTCACACCAAACTTGGTGTTTGAACTCGACACCCTTTGGGCTGCAAACAGTTCTGAAATCATTCCTCACTTATATATTTCTATATTAAACTGTTTCCATCCCAAATAGATTCAAGTGCCGCAAACTCTTGCAGCAACAGTCAGAGATGCTACTTTTAACTATATTTATTCACATCAGTATAGTGAGTGATGAGAGTGTGCTTAGGATTTACAGACTTGTCAGTCTTGCTGTGGGTTTCATTGTTGCTGTGCAAGTAAATCTCCCCCGAGTTCCCCTTTTGCACGCCCTGGGTCGTTTATACGCAACCTCTTCGACCCCAGTGTATCCGCTCTCTTTATGTGTTCATGCCACAAGAAACTTAAGCGGTATATCACCAGAGCTCCATTAATTTCCTACTGAACTGAGTGAGCAGCGGGCTCGACTTATGTGATGCTACAGATGTGATTAAAAGGAAGGCCATGGTCGAAAGTTTCACAACCTGCTGTCAACATCTCATATCATTCTGGGGCTGCTTTTTAACCTCATCCTTACAACCTGATTTCACATCAGAGTTCTGCCGAGCAGGAGCAGAACGGCTGTCAAGTTTGTTTACAGCCCTGTCCATAACTTAAAGCTTGAAATACTACAGAAATGCATGTTTCCACATCTGTGCTTGGAGGGCTGCTCCGTCCTTTACTGGGGCACCGATAAGCTCACACATGAGTCAGCTGATTTTGGTATCTTTCTTTTTAATTAATGCTAAGTGCTTACTTCATCAAACTTCACGGGGTAATGCAACTGTCAAGTTCTCATAAACAACGCTGAAAAAGCAAAAACAATCCAATAGAGTTGAAGATGCTATCAGAGTTTTTTCCCAAAGCGGAACACATCAAGCAGTGTTTATCAACTCCTTTATAATATCTCTTAATCACCTCAAATGACCATTTGGGCTCATTACTGCTTGGATTTGTTATGTCTTATGCATCTACAATTATTCTGACAGGTGGGAGGAGTAATTCAAGATGCCAGGGGTTACAGGAGGTACAAATACCCTGCCATGTTCTGCACAGACAATGATGCACGATTCTCCCAGCTGAGTCATCAGTACAAACGATGAACAACTCCATTAGCAGAAAAACATGTATTTTAGATAAAAAGTCAAAAGGTACAAATCCATTTCCATAAAAATGTAAAAATAGCCAACTGCAACTCTCAGTGCATTACTTCATTAAGAAGCATCAAATCATCGCTATGGTTTATGGAAACCTGATAAAATCTCGAGCGGCTTCACCTCAATGTTTATTTTAAAATCCATAGTGTGCACCTTTGTTCCCAACTGCAACGACAAAGTATTTTATGCAGCTCCGATTTTCACTTAATTTAAATGGAAAAGGTAACCAATTTGTATGAAATACAGAACAGGAAGAGCATTCACTCTCAAACTGAATTACTACAACCAATGGCAATAAAATTGCTAATTCTCCAATCATATAGACGACTCCTCACTGAGAAATATTAAGAAAACTGTCAGCTGAAAGTTGAGGAAACCAGAAGCTGCTGCAGGCGAGAAAAACAGAGTTTTTGGTGTGTTTTGGCCGATTTTTTGTATTTTGTGTCAACGCTGACGGCTGAGCCTAAATGCTTACTGAGTATTGACCCAAATATGTCGATACCAGACAACACCAAAAACTGTCAGCTGGTTCAGAAACTGACAGCTGCTGGTAATAACAGAATACAAAGTCACATGTACTCCTCTTATTCTTCTTACATCACTTCTACTTTAATGACCAAAAAAAAAAAAGAGTCATTTTATTCTGCAGTATCAGTTTATATTTTAATCATACAGTCAGGTCTGTTGACAATGAGGCAATTTTTCTTCTCATTTTGTCCCTCTACATCTCCCCCATGGATTTAAAATCAAACAATGAATGTGATTGAAGTGCAAATTCCACCTTTATTTCAAAGGGTTTAGCAAAAGTATTGCATTAACTGTTCAGTAATTAAAGCCATTTTTATACAAAGTCCCTCATTTTCAGAGGCTCAGAAGTAATTGGAGAATTAACTGACAAGCAGCGTTATGGCTGGATGAGACTCGTTCTTTCCAAAAAACCTGAACTTGATTCCAAGTGTTGAAGTTGCATTTAGTAGCTGTTCACCGTTCACAAAGATATGACAATGGAAGTGAAGGAGGGCATCATTAGATTGAAAAACCAACTAAGACATATAGAGAGATGGCAAACGGTCAGCTTCCCAAAACTGCAAAGGGAAATGCTCTGCTCAGATTAAGCAAACGCTGCAAAACTGACGGGACGGAGCTTCACAGTGCAAATGGATAATGACCTAAAGCATACTGAAATAACATTTTTCAAAGCAATGGAAAAGGAAATTCTTCAAACAGCAGGTCAGTCACCTCTTGTCAACCCAACAGAGCATGCTTTCAGTTACTGAAGACAACACTGAAGGCAGAGAGACTCTTAAACAAGCAACGCCTGCTGGTGGCTGCAGTAAAGGCCTAGCAGAGTTTCTCTTTGTTAATGTCTGTGGAGTCTAGAGTGCAGGCAGTCCATTGACAGCTGAAGATTTTCAAGTATTAAAAATAATCCTTATATATAAAATTATGCTACTATTGAGCATCTAAAAATGGGGCACTTGCTATAAAAATATATACAATTCTTCAGCAGTTAATGAAATACTTTTGTTAAACCTCTTAAAGCTAAAGGTTTGCACTTCAATCACATCTTTATTGTTTGATTTCAAATCTACTGTGGTGGTATAAAACAGCGCTCCCCGACCTTTTTTGCGCCACTTACCGGTTTATGTCCGACGATATTTTCACGGACCGGCCTTTAAGGTGTCACGGATAAATACAAAATAAAAACAGTAGCAGTACCAAAAAAACAGAAGATTTATTCATAACACATGGAAAAAGACCCACGGAAACTGGGTTAACGATAAAAAATAACAATAAAAACCGATAAAACCCCTGAAAACCATAGATTTCACACCCGAGCCTCAACTTTCGCAGCCCGGTACCAAACGACTCACGGACTGGTATCGGTCCGTGGCCCGGGGGCTGGGGACCGCTGATATAAAAGGTAAAATTACAAAAACAAACAAAAATAAATAAATAAATACCTGAAAACACTGGGTTTGGTTAACCCTTTGCCAATGTGTCTTGATGCATCCACTGCAATGATCAGAATATCCTTTATAAATATTGGCTGGGTATTTCTTATTATCATGAGATTTTGCACAGGAGGAATTGATGGTACTGAAGAGGCCATTTGCAATAGTTCTGGTCTGCGTCGACCTGACGTGTGGTTACATTTCTAGACAGGAGAACGTCAGGTTACGCTGTAGGTTATGGCATAGGGCAGGGATGGGGAAGTCCAGGCCTGAAGCGGCGGTGTCCTGCAGGTTTTAGATCTCACCCTGGGTCAACACACCTGAATCCAATGATTAGTTCATCACCAGGCCTCTGGAGAACTTCAAGACATGTTGAGGAGGTAATCTAGCCATTTGAATTAGCTGTGTTGGATCAAGGACACATCTAAAACCTGCAGGACACCGGCCCTCGAGGCCTGGACTTCCCCAACCCTGGCACGGGGGTTTGAGAGGCGTTTGTGGTTACGATGTAGCTACAGCATACATTTCATACTGAAGCATAAATCTCCAGTTAGACCTCTAAAACCAAAGTGAAATGAACAAACCCACTCTGGAAAATAGCTGAAACTAAACTGTCATTTCTTTTGTGAGTCCAAAGAAAGTAAAAATCAAAAGTAATAAAAAAATATTATATAAATGATTATATTCTCATGACTTCTATCATAGGCAGTTTTCCAGACACGGTTGAAGTCTAGTCCCAGAAGAAAAGAAAAATTCAATGAAGATCTCTACCAAAACAAAAAACAAAAAAACAAGTTTATGGTCTCACAGCAGGTCTAATCCAAGTCAGGGAAACAGAGAACTATTCTCTTTCAGCATTTCGGCATTTTGATTTGTGTCTGTTGAAGCTCAGATCAGTGATCTGTGCAGTTTGTGGAATCTCATCTTTCTCGTGATGACGGATGTGACAGACATGCAGTTAAATTTACATAACCAAGGTCCTCCAGCTTGAAGGTTAAGCATCGCTGGAAGCCTGTGGCTGCTTGATAGCAGTTCTCACCACCCACGGCGTGACTCTGAAGAGAAGAATTGGTGGGTATGGATGTATTTGCATTATTCTTGCCTTCTGTGACAACAGTGCTGTGAGAGCTGCAATGTTGATCGTCAAGTTAGGTTCTTGTAAGGACTCAGAAGGATGAAAGTGATTGCCCTTGAAAAGTCACAGATTCAAAATCTCCCACAGGCTGCCCTCATCAGTGTGCTCAGAAGACTGTGCAGTCCTTGGACCCCAAGGAAAGGAAGCAATGAAGAGGTTCAGCCTTTGTTGCACTCTGCTTTTCTATAAAAGATGATTTTAAGATTCCCGTGGACAGATATTTTCTTCCGGCCATACCCCGTGCCAGAATGATTATTTAAACAAATAGTGGGAATTAGCAGGATCTTACTTAAGGGGGGCTGTGATACTTGTGTAATACTTGTGTTAAGCTTCATTAACTAACCATTGACATTGAGCTTCAAGGCTGAATTCCTCATGAGAAGGCTCAGACAGAAGAAAATCGCTGCCATTCTCAATGAGGTTTTAAGCGACTCTTCTGATCTGGTGCTGAATTTCAGCACTTGATCACAGCCAAACATCTCTACAGTGGTTCAGATACATGCTATTCTGCTATCACCGCGCTATCGAGTGTTGGCACAATTACTTCGTGGGATGCAGGAGATAGCTCTGAATCACTATCAGTCATCATCACACATCCCGTTTGTGTAGCGGCCAGAAAATCTGATAAGGTTTGTTTAGCCTTACTTTGTACATATTGTTTGATATTCAGCAGCCACACAAGCAAATACTATTTATCATTCATTCACTATTAAACTACTTTTCAGTTTTATTGCTTGAGCTGCGATTGAAGTCTATTAAATGCAAGTTTCGGGAGTATTTCTGTGCTGCTAAAGACAAAAAGTAGCTCCCTTTTGATATTTAATGAGACAGGTACAGTAAGCATTCAGCTATAGCCAAGGAGCTCAAAACTTTTTGACAGTCCAAGGAAAATTTTCCATATTTACAACGTTTTAGCAGGAAAGTTAACCTGATTTTTTATTTACATTTATGTTGTTGAAATCAAACCAAAAAAGTTTCCTCTTCACTGGGTGTACATCAAAACACCTGGAAGAAGAAAGGAAAGTGTTTAAAGGCTTTTGCAACCTTCAGGCACTAAAGGCATCTCCAGTGTTCATGGTTAAGAAAATATATAAAAACGAAATATTTGGATTTTTCAGTTCAAACTGGATTCTTCTCTAAAACTGAAATTAAACAGAAGAAGCACTAGTTAGTTATTTGTCATTAAAATTAATAATGTTTTTTCTACAATCAACCCACCTGTGGCAAGAAAACAGAACTAATTTACCACATGTTGGTGGGTTCCAGCACAGCAACACAACAATTCAGCATTAAAAGTTGGAACCACTCATGTCGGACACTATGGAAGGGAATAACTACAAAATTCCAGATGTTCCACAGAAGCAGCCAGCAGATTCAATCACTATTCCCTTTCAATAAAAAAGTATTTAAAAATAATCCCAACATTAAAAATAATGCTGATTCTGAAAGGGATAAGTGCCTTTGAACGAGTGAAAAAAAGAAAAATAAACAAATACTACTGGGAAGGACTATTTTTTGTACTTCTTTAGGGGCATAAACAGGGAAGTCTATGTAAATGACTACATAATTAAACTGATATACCAAATATTGGGATATAACATCCGATGATTTGGCATATCGGGTTTTTAAATCACTAAATATCTGTATCTGTCCTAAAAATGTTGTAATTCAAATTTTAAAGCGATTAAAATTACAAATTTAAAGGGGGAGAGGTGGGAACTGGGGACCTGTTAAATCTAAATCCTATGCCTTATGATAGATATCCCATCATCCTATTATTATTATTATTCCTTTTTTTTTTTTTTTTTATCTTCAACAATTTTTATTTCATTTTGAACTTCAATAACAAAACAGAAAACAAACAGACAAAAAAAGATATCATATTCTTTCTTCTATTATTCATTTTTTTAATGTTACAGATTGTCTCTCTACTCTATTCAGGCTTTAAGTTAATAACGCACATGTACTGAAGAAAAAAAAACGTGGCCTTATTTTTTTTAACCACATAGAAAACGAGATGCGTTTGTGAATATTTACTTTATTTATTTTAATTTAAACAGAAATTACTATTACTCAGACAGTTTTAGGCTTAAACCTACATTAGGCTGTAGTCTCTAATGAACTTAAAGCTAAGTAAGTGTGTGTTTCGTTACTCTGTCTGTGCATGAAGCAAACAGCGTACTCACAGTACAAACTGACACGATGGACATCAAAACGCATCATTCACCAGTTCACCTTTCCACCAGTAGAGCGCAGCCAAGACACACACAAATCCCACTACTGTGCTCACACGACTGATTCAGTTTCATATCACTAATCCAAGGCACTAACTAATTTATGAAAACCACTTTTCAAAAAAAGAACCATGGGGAGGCCAAAAAACACCTGTGGTCATTAATTATGCTACAACAGTGAGTTTAACTGTGGAAAAGGTAGCAGCTTATAAATTATGCCATGCTGCCCCAATTCACAGACTCGTCCAAATAAGTCTGTGTCCTGGCTGAAGAGTACTTCCCATCCAAAAGTGGAATATTTATGCGGAATGCTTTGTTCTTTGACTGCATACAGACAGCTGAATTTCGGATTCCAGCGCACACCTCTGTGTGAAACCTTTCATCAGATTCAGTGTCTCAGTTTTACAGGTTAATTGTAAGTACTGCTGTAATACAATGTTGTGCTAGTTGCAGAGGGAACTTGAGGTTTTGTCAAATCATGAAAATTTAATTTTTTGATGTACCACAAAAAATGTTCTGAAAGACTTGCCAGTGGTGTTTGTTTTTCAGAGGAAAGTAGTCAAGCTGGAGGCCAAGTTAATGCAGCTGATATATCAGAAACCACTTTAGGCTACGTTTACAAGCCAAATGGAACAACAAGCAAGAAGAAAAAGGAAAAAAAGTCAGCTTTAGCTGCTAAAATGTTTCCTCAGCGCAGGAATGTGGCACGCAGGCCTTTTTCTAAAAGACTCTTTTGCTCAGATGTATTTTTAACAACAGCAGCAGCCATGTTCCAGATGGATAATCCGGCGTAGTTCAATGCAAACTGAATTTCAGCACTGATTGAGAATGAAGATTCTAGTTTGATAAAAATGGATCGATGTAAGATACAAAACATCTTTGCTAATGTATGATACTATTGACTTTACATGCTTTGCAGTGTCCGTGTAGGTTTGCAAAGATGAACAGAAAAGCTGGCAAACATAATAAAACTTTTATCCCCCAACAAAGCTGCTTAAATTTATTTGGCAAAGTCTGAAAGTTTTGTTCATCAAAGATCATGGCATTAGACTTTCAAAGACTTTAATCCAGTGGAAAAGATAAAAAAATAAATAAAATAAAGCCAGTGCATTTCAAACCCTAGGAATGTGTCCTCAGGAATGCATATTTGATTCTGGAGATGAACCTTCCTTGTGGCATCGAGCCTGTCGTTAAATCCCCTCCAGCCCCTGAAACACAAAGAAGCGTGCTCTGCTGTGTGAGCAGCATTGTCTTTACCTGGGGTTTCCAGTGGAGAGGATGGCTGTTGAGCTCAATAGCTCCTCATACAGATCAGCACCTGACACAGGAAATGCTGTGTGTTGGGCTAGCAGCACTCGGCGGATGGCAAACAGAGCCTGAAATAGAAAAATTACGGCATATGAGGCTCACACAAATGTTGCACGGATCAGCTGCAACACAAAAAAACTCAGTGTTGCCAGATTGTGGAGTTTTATTTCCAACTAGGCCATTTTAATTATAATCCAAATGGAAAAATTCAGCTTGTTTTCATGTGATTAGAAGGATATTTTTTAATAATGCCCTCATTCGTCATTTGCTTCATAATTAAAGTAAATGCCAGATCTTGGTTTTACTCCATGTCATATCACTTTAGATGAAAAAAAAAACAAGTTGAGACAGTGATATCGTGGATTATTTTTTTAAGCTTCATTTTGGGCATACTATCCAAATGGTTGCAGGGACTAGCAGTTCGTTTAATTAGTGAATCAGCTCAGTTTCTGCCAGTATTTCAGCTCAGCCCCTACAAATGAGTACAACTTAAAGGAAAGAGCTGAACCCTTGACCCCAGCTGTGAGGTGATCTCTTGACTCTTTTAAGCTGTAGGGGACATTTTTCTTGCATGGTTTGGATCCACTTCTGTTGACATAAAGTCAAATCAGTACAAAGTTGTTCTGAGTGATCACCTTTAACCTACAATGAAACATTTCCATCCTGATAGGAGCGACCTTTTCAGGATGATAATGCCCGCCCATCCAAAGGGCACCAGCTGCCCCAGAACGCTTTGGTGTGTGTGAAAACGATGCAAATCATATCCTAACTTTGAAGTTAAAAACTCTCAACACAATTGATGACGTCCATGTTAGAAAATGCTCACCACCTCCACCACATCAACACCGTCTCGAGATAAGTCAGTCGTAACGTGGCATTCAAAGTCTGACCTTCTCATTACCACCAGCAATCAATTCGAATTGCAAAGTCACGACCAACATGTAGGAAACATGCATGTCAGACGCCACTAAATAGACAGGAAGCAATAAGCTGGACACAACAATGAGCAGCTTATTGAGAGATTGCAATAATAAGAAATCCATCTGAACTAACCAAAGAGCCATCATGGGACAGTTGGTCTAACTTGGCTCCGATGTTGACTAAACAAGAAAAGCAGGTGAATCATCTCCACAAATGTCAACGATAGCACTGGGATGCCAGCCCCTTTGATGGATATTTCTTTTTAATTAAAAAGTGTCTTTGCTTTGGAAATCTTTTTTTTTTCCATGAATCAGTTTCTGAGCTCATGTCAAAGCAATATTTATTTCCAACTCAATTGCTTCTTGTTTGTTAGCAAGTTATACTGTCTGGCAATTAGTGTTTAGTTCTTACTGTATTCAATTAGCCAATTTTCTTATGTTGGTTAAATCCCCAATATATATTTGTTATAATTGCCACAAAGCAGCACGTGCTAACAGGCAAGTCATACTCACATGTGAATACAAGTGAATGCTAGGACAGGAGGTGGTAAAGTCTAGGCTTAGCTAGGTCGCCGCAACCAACCTGAAGTAAATTCAAAGACTGATTGTAAAATAAAGACCAGATTAGGACCACGCTTAATGAAGACGAGTTGGTGCAACCGACCCCCAGTGACAGAATATAGTTTTGAAAGAAGATATTCGATTTCTCCAGTAGAATTAGAGACGATTTTAAAAGGCACACTGAAGCTGTCCCGCTATAATATACCAGTCGGCATCATCTCAGTCTTTACGTTGGTATTACGTTGAGATAGGGGCACTAGCCAAGCAACAGCTTCCTTACTTTCTTTCTCTACTCTTAATTCCACCGGTGACACCAATAAGCTATCCTGACAAAGTATTATAACGGTGTCACTGTATAAGAAGTGTTATCACTGCCCTATACATTTATCAGGCAAAGTACCAGAAGTGAGCCAGTCATGATTACAGCGGGGGTATCTTCCTTTAACAGTCGTGTCTGAATGAAGGCTCTCCTGGACGATTTTTACTCTGACCTTTACTTTGTGTGTGCAGATCTCGTTTGTGCCAACAGCAATGCCAAATATCAGCGTTGGGTAGTGGGATTGAACACGTAGCACCCAAGCCTTTACCTAATGCAGAGACTCCCTATCTGAGTCACTTCAGTAACACTTTTTGTTAACATTTTTGTGTTTTCTTCATTACTTTCATTGTTCTTGTAAATTCAAATGGACAATAATGTCTTAATAAAATTAAATTATACTACACAGATCTCTTACTTAACATAGAAAAATAGGTAACATCATACAAGTTACCACTGCTTAGCTGGCAAACAAGTCTCTATAGATTCACTACCCAGCGTTACATACAGTTAATTTCTCCCTTGCTTTCTTTCTCCAGATGTAATAATGTTAAAGACGTAGGTGTATGTAGAATAGAATATGGCTAACAAATCTATACGTCATTATTGCTCTCCCATGCCATCATCCCTCGTGACCTTTGGTTTTCTGTTTTAAATAAAACATTCCTGCATGTGTGCACAGAGCTGTTTAGCTTCAAGTTTCCACTGGCTCCTCCAGCATTACAGCTGCACAAGAACACTGTTCACTAACCAGGCTGATGTGTGATGCTTCATATGAAGCTCAACCACAAAAATATCAATTGCTGGGCAGTCCAGCTTTCTCTAGAAAGAGCACTTAATGTTGTTAAGCAGAGTTACACTCTGATTAGTCTCTCCTTCTGGGCAGAGAGGATTTCCTGTTAGACTTCATGCCCAACAGCTGAAATTTATTTAGGGAAATCAGACAAATCTGTTGGGTCTCAATTAGTGGGAAGAAGGTTGGCACTCCAAATTTGGCTTGTGGGCTCATGAGACAGGTATGTTTTTACATGAAAAGTTCGTCTTGTGTAGCTTTAATCTAACTGTAGGAGGCCGCTTTAGTCAGATAAAATGTATAGGTGACCTGGCTAGCATTGACCTCATCTCTGTTGTGTGGGCAGGACAAAGGTTCAAATCAACAGCAGGAGTCTGATGGAGCACAGGGATGCCCGGTAATCAGCTCAGGGGATGCCTGCAGGCTGAGCAAGCTGGTTAGAAAGTCTAGCTCGGCCACTGGGATGAGCCTGAGCCTGCTGCAGGCAGTGATGGAAAAAAAACAATATTTGAAAAGCATAATGATCTCATGGGGAAAACATCTTCAAAGTCCCTCTCCATTATAAAAATGCATTTTGGTCATTATTTCTCTTACATGCTTTACTGTACAGAAACAGGAAGATGTTTTTCAAATTAATCAGGTGAAGGTTTCCTCCATGAAAACTGGCTTTAAAAATGTAGAAAGTGAAATTACAGCGAGGCTATATGGAGAGATATTGGTGCAAGTGTATAAGTATGGAGACAGCATAATTTATTTTGCACCTTTCTAAATGTTCTCTTGCAATTTCTTAGCTTTTTAATCCCCCTGGGGCTGCAAAATTTTCATCCTATACATGTTCAGTCTGCATGTCGAGACACAGAGACCACAGAGGATGGTTGACTGACGGAAATGCTCACTCATCTTTTTACCAAGAAAGTCTGGGTTGGCTTCAGTGCCCCATCCACCCACACAAGTACTCCCCGATACACTTTTATTTATAAAACCCTCCCGGGTACCCTTCATGATCATTTGTGTTCTTATATCTCTGAAAAGTTTGGTGAAAAACACTATTCATGGTCTAAAAAATATAGTTTACCGTTATCTGCCCAGAAGGTCAGTTCTGAGTTAGACAGGATTTCTTTCATGATCTCTGCTTTTTTTCTGCTTCTCACTGCACAATGATTTAAAACTAAGAGAGCTGACCTATCGTTGCAGGTTCAGACTGATAATGAAGGACTTTGTGGGGGAACTCAGAAGGAGGTTTTTAGCTTCTTTTTTAGCTAGAAAGTTTTTCACCGTTTATCATTTTCTGTGGAAATATAGATATCGCTTTCATTTCTTTTTAGATACATTTTTCATGCTGATATTCTATTTTATCAACACAAAGCATAAAACCAGTTTTAACTGCAGATCTGGACAAAAAATATAGGAAAGGATAGGAAGCAAATGTGATGCTTAACCTTGATTTAACCCAGTAATAAAAAGCAGCCCTTCCTGGCTTGTTAACCAAATGAGCTTGTTTGCAGTGGGTATATATAATGCACCCAGTGGGAGGTCTGCTTCCATTATGGATGACTTTAAAAAAGAAGGTATCCCACATAATAATATAAACCACTTACACAATGGAAAACTCATGCTGCATGTGGGAGTGTGTATCTAAGCTCAAGAAGATACTGGCCTACAGTGTTTATGCCAGCTATAACATGTGGGTGATCTCTGTGTTAATTTAAAGGGAATCTTTTAAGCTAATTTCCAAATCTAGAAGTTCAATTCTTGGACTTATGCTAGAATAGCTTTGCAGGACTCACACACACAAAATAATGCTTATCTCCCATCTAACCTTTGTGCAGCTCATTAGTTCATCCACTTTCTCAAACAAGCCCTTTTAGACAACTCTCTGCTGACTGGCTGGACCAAACAAACAGGTCTCATAAAAGCTGTGCACCTGAAATGACCATATTAAGAAGATTTACTCTCTTTGACATCACACCCAGCCAAGAGTAGAAAAAAAAACTGTCTGAAATTGCAGGTTTAAAGCAGTTGCCTGAGCTTATGACTCATAGGGATTACTTGTACATACACGGACCTCATTATAAGCAAGTTTGGCCATGTTTAATATGGACTGTGGCAGAAAATGAGGAGCAGCATTACAAGCCCACTTTAAATTCCTTCCTAACACCACTAAATAAACTGCTGTGATATGGATAATTTCGAGGCAGCACCTCGATTAAATTGGAGTAATATGTTGGGTAAGCTGGAAACTGACAGTGCACTCTGGTAAGGGTCACTATCTCGTGTTTTTTTAGGAATCTATGATTAGTTTAAGCTATACATACCTTATAGGATACAGAACATTTCTGAGCAAGGTCCTCAATGTCTGATGAAACCAGGTCCTCCACTGTGAAACCAAGAAATCAGATGTGTTATCGATAACTTGTCTGTGATTAAGCTAAAACAGACACATTCCCCCACAAACTCACCTGTTTTAATATCAGCAGCACGAAGGTCGCGTAATAAGTCTTCATCCAGTCCAGGACACATCCCCTCTCTTAGTACGACCATGGTCTTGCATATTTTAAGATTAATTCATATGTGACTAAAGACATCGGGACGCATGATGACGCTTCTAGTAAAAAGAGATTACCTAACTAACTATACATATGCCGCTAGCTACAGTTGTTTTTAGCTTTCCCAGCCAGTTGTTTTAGCTTTGCGGCTAACTTTGGCAAACTCTTCCGCTGTTTGCGTTGTTAAAGACGGTTTAAATAACCGTTCCTAACATTTAAAACGTAACAACACTCGGTGAACTGACAAAGGTACACTTCTACAAAAACTTCTACTTAACTTCGTTCATAGCGTACGCGGAGGCTTACTACGAGGGAAAATGCGCGAAGGCTTGTTGCTTGCCGTAGGATATTTTGCACTCATTCGCTTGTGGGTAATGTAGTATACTGTTGTTAAGGCGTACGTTAGCCTATTTTTTGCATAGTATTTGAACACACCTGTAACTGTTGTGGACTTAAACGATTTGTCCTCATTCAATCTTTGACTTAAACCAAAAACTGAAATAAAGTTGTAGAAAAAAAAATACATTTTCTTGGCTCTCTCCTTCCGGAGGTAGCCCTTTACCTCCCGGTCTAACATACCCCGGCTCTCCCTCCCTCACAGAACACATCACTCACACATGCAGGGTCTTGATGGAGGTTGTAAGTGGCGTAGATCACAGTGGATAGACCATTCATGTGGCTCTGCTGGCTGTACTGCGGGGACCTGCCCCTCCTTTTTAATTACACTATAGTCATTATGGTTCACAACATCACCACAACCATAGAGCCTCGGGGGCCAGGTGTGTTAACTACAGGCTAATGGGTGGGGTTGCTACCGTGGCCCCATTCAACCCTTCACTGCTATCTGTCCCTTAATTTTATCTGCAGCTTAGACATTGAGGGTCTTGGGGATGGGTGGAGGCGGGATCTAGCACTACTGTTCAGCAGAGGGATGCTTATGTCGCCCCCCGCCCCCAAGTTTAACAGCACTCTAGTTTTCATACAGCAATACTCATCTTGTAAACTTTGTACACCTGCACAACATAGCACCTTCAACACTGACTGGAGGGGCATCTTCCTAAACCCCTGTTCCACACACCCTGCCAGGTACGGTGGTCTACGGGTGGTTTGTTTGGTGCTCTGGCTGCATCTCCATTAGATGTGTGTGCATGTCCCTGTATGTCACTGTGTGTCATTAGTGGGTTGGTGGGTGGGTATGTGAGTTAGTGTGGGAATGGTGAGTGTGTGTGCATGGCCGGACTTGTGTCTGGGGCTTGCTGAGCCTTGGCCCCTATGGAACATGGTTATAGAGGAAGGGGTTCATCCTCCCCACTGCTCCCTGCTGGCCAGTGCTACCCCCAACTGGGCTGCAAGCACATGCTGTGTTCCAGGGTGTGTAGCTGGATGTTCTGGTGTGGTCATTGACCAACTCCCTTGGTGATCCAGAGTGGCTTGGACCTCATCCGTGTTGGGGGGGGGGGGGTCCTCTGGATTTATCTCTGTCTCCCTCTGGCACCAAGGGGGCGTTGTTGCAGCTTCCCATCCTCATTTTCAGGTACATTTTCTCACTCTCACACACATACCACAAGAAGACTATTGAAGTGTTCCAGGTGTTGTATATTTGTTTTGTATATTTTTATTTGTACTCTATCCTTTTATGTCCTCCCCCTCATTTTTTTTCCTGCCTGTCCTGTCTTAGACATTGTCATACTGTGTATACCACATATAATGTAATAACTGAAATAACATGAATAGAAATGAAGAAATAAGCAGATAAACCCTGAACAAGAGGAGCCTGTAGAGAATTTATAGAGCTGATCTTGAAGAAGTAAGCTGTGTTTGGGACAACAGCACATTGAGATCATAATTCTGATTGCAAAATCTGCCAGACGGGACAGGATTTAAAAGAAAATGCTACATTCTAGTGGATAACAGGGTGATTGGGATCTGGAAGGTATTGTTTCTGCAATCCTTTCTTTTTTCTTTTTTAAATGTATTTGTTTTACTTAGATACTCAAATTTTCAACATAGTAAGTGGAAAACTTAGATTTTTGGCATTTTCTAAAATTTTGTAACTCTAAATTTCAAAATAACTATGAAAAACTTTTGAGTTATTTTCTAAAAAGTTTTGAGCTATTAGCTTTTTTTTCCAGTGACAAACTTCCATAGATTAAGTTTGGATAAAAATAATAACCGACAGTATATATGGATGAAAGGTTTGGCATCAATCACATGAAAAACAAATTTTGGCAGAAAAGACAAATATGTATTTATTTGAATGCAGTTTTTCAGCTTATAGTAAATGAAAGCAAATGTTTGTGTTTTATTGTCTCAAGGGATGGTTTTCCACACTCAACTATTCCCCTTTTTTCTGTTGCATTAAAGCCTTTGTTATCTTGTATTTAATCTTCTGTTCTGAGTGGTAATTAACTTGGGGGTTTGCGTAAAAATGCATCCATACTGTAGATCAGTGCATTTCTTTCTGAACCACATGTTTCTGGTGAGACTCTTGAATTCACTTTCATGAACAAAAGCAAGTCAAAATTTTAGTCCTTGGCTCAAAATGCTGTTTAATCTGTTATAAAACGAAGCACGTGATAAATAAGAAAATGAAGAGAAACAAGTGTTACAGCCGTGACATAAGAATATCTATATTCTTCTATTGTTTGCTTCAAGGAAATAAAGCCTCACACAAACTCCATTTCGGATTTTGGTTTTTTGGTCTATAGATTTGAAGGAATTTTTTTAGGTTTTACCTTGTCCCTTCTGTAAGAATCAGAGTTATCTCAAGTGCAGAAGTAGTCACAGCACTTTGGGCACTGAGTGTCCTGAGTGCCCTGAGTGCACTTATCTTAAGAGTGACCTCTTACCGAACAATACAGCGATCATAAACTCTGTCACATGCTCATCATCACAAGCTCAAAAAGGAACTGACTTATGCTCAGCTGGCCACTCTTTCAGCACATCTACCCGATTTCTATCAGTGAATGTGTGCTCTGCTCGGATGTGTTTCTGGAATGAAAGGGCAGTATCATTAGTACAGCTTTTTATTTCCATAAACAATATAATTTCTTCTGTAAGCAAATATTTCCCAGCCTGTATGAAACGAGGACACTATGCAGACTAGCTGTCATTTTTTATACCTAAAAATCTTATTTTCTTTAGTTATTCAAAGTAATAATTTTCCTAATATCCTACAGGCAGAAGGGTGTGCTCAGTTTAAAATTTAATTCGCTGTGTGCTATATAAATAAAATCAGATTTATTAGATCTGATGTCCCATGGAAGGGATACAAGACAAAATATGATTATGTCAGAGAGCTATAAAGATTCCTCTAAAAACCTTTTACATTCCTAAATGAATTGCATTAAAGTTACGGATAAAGAGCAGATACTAGGTTAATCACTTGCTGAATGAATGATGAAGTTCAGGTTTGCACTGGTTTAGTTTCTGCTGTTCACTCCATTACTGAAGGCCTATTCTGAAAGGTTATTTTTGTTTCCTGAACCAAATCACTGTGTACATACTGTGGGTGTAAATAAGAGAAACATACTGGTCCCTGAGGTGTACAGTATGTTGTAAGACCCCATTTTATTTAAGCACTTAACTTTACACCTCATGCATGAAAATATTTTCTCATTAGTTGTACTAATATGGCTTAAAGTTGATCTCATTGATACTGAAAGCAGGATAAGGGCCAGAGGTGTCGAAGAAAATGAGGTGAAATGTTTTTTTTTTTAAATTTGTACGTGTGTGTGTTCTTGTAACTATAAACCTAAATTTAGTGAAAGATAGAAAGCTAATTAAAATGAAGTAGCGCCGCAGTAAAGCGAGGCTTAACTTGTATTTGATTAAGCAGATGACCAAGAGTGAGTCATGCTGGATTCTGTGAACCGTGATTGGTTTTCAAAGGACACAAGATGGCTTGAGCTGCAACCAGGGTGCTAAGATATTCGTTAAAAGCAAGAAAAAACAACCAGGACTAGACCCCCCCCCCCCCCCCCCCCCCCCCCCAAAAAAAACTGCAGTTCCTGGAGTGGCCACTTGAGGCTGACTAAAAAAGTGAGTCAATCGTCGTACCCTCTGACATTAAAATGACAAACTTTCTAGCATTAAAAAGTATTTGGGGCATTTGAGAGTACAGGTGAGATATATATATAGATATAGATATAGATATAAAAATATAGCTCACCTGTGTGGAATCTGTTAGGTTTCAAAGTTAGGAGTGTGGCTGAAGTGTGCTGACATAGGCATGACATGTAACCAAGCAGCATTCAGTAGATACGTGTGTCTGTGAGTGATGTCAGTAGAGTTTATGAGTGCAGCTTGCTGATCAGGCTTGCTTTAGCAGGCTAGTTATATACACTAATAGTAGGCTAGTTATATATGCACTAGGCTAGTTGTAAGCCTAGTGCATATAACTATGCACTCCACCCTCTCTTTCAACTGTGGTGACCTCTGGCTCCAAAAAGCCAACATGATATCAACATAAATGTCCAGTGTCTTCAATATGTGGAGTTCAGACCCATGGGTGATGGCACGGTCTCTATAATGCATGGTTAAACAATTTAAATTTTAAAAATATCTTGCTGTTTTTGATTATTATTATTATTATTTTTTTTACCAGGACTTCAGGTTCCTTTTTGCAACATGTAGGTATTATTGCGGTTTGGATCTGCTCTGCTCTTCTCTTTCTACTGTTCTACTCTGAAGCTCAGTTCCTACAAATATATTTCAGCACTTTCAGGTACTTTCAGTTAAGCCTTGTAAAACGAATCCGGTGTGACATCACAAAACCAATTCCTTAAACAAACTCAACCCAAACCATACATACAAATGCAGCTTGACTGGAACAGTGAAGCCTTCAGTGTTACTGTAGAAGAGCAGGATACTTGAAGGAACGGCAGCCAGTAGTTAAACATGAAAAGATGTGCTCAAACATTTCTCAATATCTGAATAAATGAATGAGTTCAAACAAAATCTGTCACCAGTGAGATGAAACAGGAGTTTAAAAAAAAACATTCACCATCTTCTCAAGCTACCGAAATGAAATGTTGAGCTGTGGTGCTTTTAATTAGTTTGAGGCAAAAGTCAGTCACACAAAGTGACGCTGTTTGTTGGAAATCATATGGCAAAGAATATCTGCTTTGATGGAAGATAATCTTATCAGCACACAGTCTCTAAAACAGTTGTAGGAGAAGGCAACTGAAATGCAGTCAAACTCGTAAAGTGTTAGGTATGGCCAGGAAAAAAGAAAATACTTAAGTTTGTAGATTGATCTTAAAAGAGCACATTCATAGACACTCTGAACTTTGGATCAATAGGATATTGAAAAAATGAAGAGGCCGCAGCACCACCTTTGCTCTAACTGCACCAACCCCAGTGAGCGGAAGTTAATAATGCATAGGACAGTATGGGGAAAAAAAACTTCAAATGGCTTCGATATCTGAAGTATGAATGCCTTAAAAAGAGAGAGACCCCCTTGTGATGTGTCAGCATATCAACCCAGCAAAGTAAATAATGGCTAAGTCCCATTTTTACCAAATGGAAGCAATGTTGCCATTTCAGCCTCACTTATGCGTAGCTTGTTTTCACAACAAACACCACAGCCGTCCCAGTCATCACATTTCCACCCAATTTCACACATGCAGAGGAGCAGAGATTGGGGTCTGAGATGTTTCGGTTTCCATTAGCAGATCTTTTTTTTGTCAGGGAGTGGTGTCAAATCTCACTTGTAGAACACCAGACACTTATCTGTGCCAGGAGTCTGTGAAAGCCACATTACAGCATTTCATTTGGAAGGACCTATTTTCCTCCTTTTATGACATTAATTTACACTGGCACGGGGGTGATGCTTATATTAAACAAAATCAAAGTTTCAGATAGTGAGATCTGTCGATGTACAAATACTAAATGGTAACTGGAAAACTGGATTAAGGATTTCCCCAAAAGGGAAATCTTAACATGTGGAGTTCAGACTCAGGCATATCGATTTTGCAGTGAGCACAGAAACTCCGCCCATCTGCTGTTCTTTGAGAGGGGCAGCCAATCAGAAGAAAGATGGCCTAAAGGGAGGGTGGCTTTAATAGGGGTGGAGCTAGAAGAGTTTGTTCAGGCTGTGCCTTTACCTAGTATCAAACCAAAACTGATTATTTTGAACTTAAGTGCAAGAAGATAAATTTCGAACTGAAAATGAACTAAATAGGTCCACTTTAATTAAACAAGGCCTACTTATCCTTTGGCCTATGTTATGAGCAATATTATAACCTATGTTATAAGACGAAATCACACTTAACTCAGGTGTAGTAATGTATCAAGAGACCATTTTTTTGCACTGCTAGCTCAGAAAAGCTGTTAATAAGCACCATTACTTGGGACCCTTTCAGGGAAAGTTTGTATGGTCTCAGTTCTCTTCATCTTCCCTTTTAATAAATGCCTTCTTCATATTTTTGGATTATTTTAAGGTTATTTTAAGGTTTTCGGAACAAATGCCAGTATGTAAATACAGGCCAAAGTCATTCTCAACTCTATAAAACTGCCG